>NC_137925.1:9025163-9130163 GCF_963457725.1 Sprattus sprattus
GGTCAGGAGTATCCCAACCCTGTACTGATTGGTCAGGAGTACTCAACCCTGAACTGATTGGTCCACACAAAGACCAGGTCCTGCTGCAGCACCTCTATTGATTCCTCACACTGTTTCTACACCATCGCCAGTCATCCTTACCCTAACCCTAACCCAGCACAGGCGCTCCCTACTGACGGACCACCATCACTGCAATTAAAGGGGTAACCCCACCCTTACTGAAGGACCACCATCACTGCAATTAAAGGGATAGCCCCACCCCTACTGATGAGCCACCATCACTTCAATCAAAGGCATAGTCCCCAGCCCCACCCCTTAACCATCAGCTGCACTCATAAGGATGCAGCAGGTGCCAGTAATTCATTCAGCTAAAGAAATACAGGCACACACGCACACACACAAACGGAGACGCACACACTATAGTGAAGGAAACACACACACACACACACACAAACAAACACACACACACACACACACACACACACACACACAGCCAGACATAGAGAGCTAAACACACACACACAAACACACACACACACACACACACACACACACAGCCAGACATAGAGAGCTAAACACACACACACAAACACACACACACACACACACACACACAGACACACACACACACACACAGCCAGACATAGAGAGCTTAACACACACACACACACACACACACACACACACAGCCAGACATAGAGAGCTAAACACACACACACACACACACACACACACACACACACACACACAGCCAGACATAGAGAGCTAAACACACATAAATGCTCACAGGGAGAGGGCTGAAGTGGAGCAGTGGCTGCAGGAGCCAGAGGATGGATCCAGGTGACGCTGCCAAGAGGAGGCTCTGCCGCCCCAGACGTCTCTGGAGCCGGCGTCTGGGAGTGTGTGTGTGTGTGTGTGTGTGTGTGTATCTGTGCATGTGTGCGTGTGTGTGTGTGTGCATGTGTATGTGTACATGTGTAAGATTATCTAGGAGTGTACATGTCTAGAGTTGTGTGTGTGCGTGTTGGGTGTGTGTGTATGTGTGTATGTGTGTGTGACTGAGCAAGTATGTATGTATGTGTGTGTGTGTGTGTGTGTGTGTGTGTGTGTATTAGGGGTCTGCCCGTTACACTGCGCTGCCCTGTTTAAACTGTTTATGCATACCAGGCTCCTCTCAGTGCCTCTTTGTCCTGCGCTGTTTACAGAAGCTTATTTTGGGAAAATTCCACTGGACACGACAGGCGTGTGTGTGTGTGTGTGTGTGTCGTTTGTGTGTGTGTGTGTGTGTGTGTGTGTGTGTGTGTGTGTGTGTGTGTGTGATCCACTGGATACGACAGGCCTTCACGGTAAATCACTGGCTCTGTGGGTCTGTGTCATGATATCCACTGTCAGGAAAGTATTCTTCAGTGTGTGTGTGTGTGTTTGGGGTGATATCCACTGTCAGGAGAGTATTCTTCAAGGGGTGTTTATATCTTCACAGGTAATGTTTTAAGAAGGAGTTCAAAGTTTCTGCATCTCTCTTCAGTGTGACTCCCACACGCACACAGACATATATTGACATTTATTCACTTATTCACTCAAACATTCACTCATTCACTCAAACATTCACTCATTCACTCACTCAAACATTCACTCATTCACTCAAACATTTACCCATTCACTCAAACATTCACTCATTCACTCACTCAAACATTCACTCATTCACTCAAACATTCACCCATTCACTCAAAACATTCACCCATTCACTCACTCAAATATTCACTCACTCATTGTCTCCATTGTGCTTGCACTCAGGCGGCAGCTCTGTAAAGCGCCTTAAGACAATTGTAATGTGTCCGTGCTATGTGATTGAATACAATGTGTATTAAGGTGACAGTTTTATCCTCTCGTCCATGTGTGCTCCAACCGATTCTTTCATGATAGCGCTAAAATCCATTGAATGTTTGTTGCCACAGATCCAGCTCACACACACACACACTCCACAACTGTCCACAGCTCAAGCTCACACACACACAGACACACACTCCACAACCTTCCCCAGCTCCTGCTCACACACACACACACACACACTGATTATTGACCATGATTGATTTTTAAAAGCAATAAAAGGGTAAAACATCCAAGGAGGTGAATACTTATGCATGGCACTCTACCTGGCTAATAACCTGGTTTACACTTGCTGCAGCAGACCTGTTTAAATTGTATTATACAGCGGTGGATTGCCGTCCAGTCTCTGCACTGGACCGAATGGTTATGCTGAGATCGGGCAGCAGCCTGGCACTCATCCCTGAACATGCTGTTAAGCCCTGAACCGGTTGGGTCTAACATGCTGGTAAGCCCTGAACTGGTTGGGTCTAACATGCTGGTAAGCCCTGAACCGGTTGGGTCTAACATGCTGGTTAGCCCTGAACCGGTTGGGCCTAACATGCTGGTAAGCCCCTGGCAGCACTGTAGCCTCTGAGCTATTATCCAGAACAAGTAACAGGTTGTGCCCGTGGAATATGCCCAAATATAGACACCGGCCTTGGCAATATCCCGAGCAACTAGAAGAAAATAGTTATTAAAATGTAACTGGAGGGGTATCTGCCATAATGGATTGTAGGCATCCAAAAGAAATAACCCTATGTCAGCCTACCTAACGTGGATCCAATATTAATAATAGTAATAATTAATGAATTTTATTTATGTAGCACACTTTAACAAACAGAAAAGTCTCAAGGTGCTTTACAAATCAATCAATCAGTGTCACAATCAAAGACAGTTGATAATTCATCAAAATCATAAATCAAAGACAGTTAAAAGGAAAAACAATATCTCACAACGTATTACTTCCCAGGCCCGGATAACATGTTGCACCATGTGAGTTTATTTGGCTGTAGTAGCTAACTGTTCTTCCTTGTTGCAGCCTGAAGCAGATCTCAGTTCTGAAGTGCCCCACTGATGCCATATCATGGTCATGTTGTGATTAAGCGCAGTAGCTATATAACGTAATGGTCTGTAAGTAGGCTCTTTCCATCGGTGGTTTCAGGGTATGACCTCTGTCACTTGGTGGTGTAAGAAAGTAGCCTATAAGTGCATCAGCGTACAGAGATGAGGTACAGAAACTGACAGTGTGGTGCTCAGACAACAATCTTTCACTGAACACCACAAAAACGAAAGAACTAATTCTGGACTACAGAAGGCAAAGTGCAGATCCGGCCCCTCTCTACATCAACGGGGATTGTGTGGAGAAAGTCCACTCCTTCAAGTTTTTAGGAGCCCTCCTGACAGATGACCTCTCATGGTCTGCCAACACCTCAGTGAAAAGCACAGCAGCCACTACACTTCCTGAGAGTACTCAGGAAAAACAACCTGGAGTGTAAACTGATGGTGGCTTTCTACCGCACCACTATCGAAAGTGTACTGACGTACTGCATCTTGGCGTGGTACTCCGGTTGCACTGCAGCAGACAAAAGAGCCCTCCAAAGGGTCATCAACACAGCACAAAAGATCACTGGCTGCTCCCTGCCCTCCCTGAAATCCATTGCCAGCTCCCGCTACCTTAGCAGGGCCAATAACATCTTAAAAGCCTCCTCTCACCCAGGCCACCACCTGTTTACTCTCCTACCTTCAGGCAGACGGTATAGATCCTTTAGAGCAGTGGTCCCCAACCACTGGGCCGCGGCCCGGTACCGGTCCGTGAGGTATTTGTTACCGGGCCGCACAGAAAGAATAAATAATTTATATAATTTCCGCTGTATTAATTATTGGAGTCTGAAAGGTGTTTTATTTTGAAAAACTACCGGAGTTTCCCGGACGTAACATTCGCCTGTGCCTCTTGTCACGTCAAGACGCTTGTCTCGTTCACGTGATATGTCACTTAAAAAAAAAAGCCCGCATACTAGCGAAAATTAGTAATAAAACAAACATCTTTGGAGAGCTTCAAAGGTGAAACGGTCAATTAAGGAGCCAGAAGAGGAGCCTAGAACCTCAAAAAAAGAAAGCTTCTTTTAACAGACAATACCAGGAGTCATAGGCTACTTTAAAATACGGGTTTATTGCAACAGTTGATTCTCAAGCACCAAGTCCGCTCTGTTTAATATGTGGCGACAAGCTAACAAACGAGCCAATGAAGCCTTCAAAACTGCTTCGGCACATGGAGACCAAGCACTGATTCAGAGTTATGGTGAGTTGTATTTTTCATGCACTTAACGTTCGTAATACCTAACGTTAATGTTAGCTGTTGTGTATATGAGCAGACCGGGCTTCATTGTATCAAACTCGCGCTTGCCTCACATCAATATGAATGGATGACGTGACTAATAAGTGGTGTAAAATGACACCTTGAAGCCGGTCCGTGAAAAAATTCCCTACATTAAACTGGTCCGTGATGCAAAAAAGGTTGGGGACCCCTGCTTTAGAGCAAGGACCACACGTCTTAGGAACAGTTTTTTCCCTACGGCCATCAGAACACTGAATACAGTCATGCACTAAACTTTCACTTTATTGACTGCAAGTCACACATACCATCTCTGTATTTCTTGTTCTGTGTACTGTTGTTGTATATATTGTATATAAGTATGTATATATATATATATATTCTGTTATGCTGTGTGCTGTATATGTTGTATGTAAATATATATATATACAGTACTGTGCAAAAGTTTTAGGCAGGTGTGAAAAAATGCTATGAACTAAGAATGCTTTGAAAAATGTAAACAATAAATGTTTATTTTTTATCCATTTACATGGTAAGACTGAGCACAGCAACAAGACACAACGTAGTTATACTGCATCAGCAGGGTCTCTCCCAGACAAAGATTTCAAAGCAGACAGGGGTTTCAAAATGTGCAGTTCCAGCTCTTTTGAAGAAGACGTTGAGGATCGTAGACGCAGTGTTCAGCCAAGGAAACTTAATGCAGCTGATGAAAAACACATCAAGCTTATTTACCTTCGAAATCAGAAGATTTCAAGCAGTGGCATCAGCTCAGAACTGGCAGAAACCAGTGGTACCCAGGTACAGACATTTACTGTCCGGGGAAGTCTGGCCAGAAGTGGTCGTCATGGAAGAGTTGCAGCCAAAAAGCTCTACCCCGACAAGGAAACAAGGCCAAGTGACTGAACTAAGCACGTAAACATAGAAACTAGGGTGCAGAAACATGGCAGAAGGTGCTCTGGACTGATGAGTCAAAATTAGAAATATTTGGCTGTAGAAGAAGGCAGTTTGTTCGCTGGAGGCTGGAGAGAGGTACAATAATGAGAGTCTGCAGGCAACAGTGAAGCATGGTAGAGGTTCCTTTCCAGTTTGGGGCTGCATTTCTGCAAGTGGAGTTGGAGATTTGGTCAGGATGAATGGTGTCCTCAATGCTGAGAAATACAGGCAGATACTAATCCATCATGCAATACCATCAGGGAGGCGTATGATTGGCACCAAATGTATTCTGCAGCAGGAACATAACCCCAAACATACAGCCAATGTCATTAACAACTATCTTCAGCTTAAAGAAGAACAGAAAGTCCTGCAAGTGATGGTATGACCCCCACAGAGCCCTAATCTCTACATCATCGAGTCTGTCTGGGTTTACATGAAGAGACAGAAGAATTTTAGGAAGCCTACATCCACAGAAGATCTGTGGTTAGTTCTCTAAGATGTTTGGAACAATTTACCAGCCGTGTTCCTTCAAAAACTGCGCAAGTGTATCTGGAAGAATTGATGCTATTTTGAAGGCAAAGGGTGGTCACACCAAATCTTGATTTAATTTAGAATTTTCTTCTGTTCCTTCACTGCATTTTGTTAATTTATGAAGAATTGATGAAAATAAACTGTTAACACTTCCATTTTTGAAAGCATTCTTAGTTTACAGCATTTTTTCACACCTGCCTAAAACTTTTGCACAGTACTGTATATATATATATATATATATATATATATATAGGTACTTTAATATATTCCACGGCGCTTTGTTGCACTCTTAATAGTTATATATATATATTTGTATGCTATTCCTACCGTTTTTAGATATGCAATATTGTTGTGTTATATGTTGTTGTTGTGTTATATGTTGTCCCTCGTCGCACCTACAGGAGAAGCACTCCAAATGTCGTTGTCGAAAGTCGAAAGGCTTTTCTATTCTATTCTATTCAAAAATTCCCCATTGTTGTGCAGTTCAAAATATCTTCATGAGTTAAAACAATGCAATTATCCTCTCCTAGTTGAACAGTTAATAGCCAATAATAGATTTACGAATATAAACTATATTTCCTGTAACAATATGTCAATTACCAAATAGGAAAAACGATAGTGAACTTTAATGGACTATGGATTCTACAACCATAAAAAAAATGAGCTGAGTGTAAGTCCAGTCTTAAAATATGACCACAGCATGGGGTTTAACTGTTGTCGAAGCTTGACTTGAAATTGGACTATTTAGAAAGTCGATGAATGTTCATAAGTGCTCATTTCATAACAGATTAGCTAGCTAGGTGAATCACAGAATGCAGAAAAGGGAGATTACTTTTTGACCTGATTTGGTTGATAAATAAAACACAAAGGCAAAATATTACAATTTACCCCCGACAAAATGAGACTCAGAAATGGATCTGGCGCAGGACCGTCACCAGCTGTAGTCTTGGAGGTTAACAGTAAAACGCTTCTGAACAGTACATGCACCATTGTGTTCCTCCTCTTCAGGCCACTAGGGGGAGTACTTCATCCATTCATTATGGAAGTCTAGACATATTGCTGGATGTGTTACCAGTAAGTCCATTAGTGAAGTGTGATCATGCAGTCCTTCCTTATGATGGCCATAATGACAACAGGCTGCTAATGTGAAAGAAGCACTTAAAGTCAGACATTTTCAGTTTAATGATAAATCACAAATATACTGTATGAATGGGGCACATACACAAAGCAAATATAATACAAGGCGTCAAATATTACGGTTTATGTCAGGATTTTAACTTTGGCTCATGTATTTACAACTCTATAAATTTTTTGGTAAAGAGTACCTGTTTTGATTTTTATGATGATTTCTAAAACTGCACAGTGCGTTGATCTGTTGGCTGAATTCTACAGCTTATACGTAAATCAGGGTCTGATCAGGAGTCAGGGTGAGGATTCGCTACTTGAAAGAGTACACTGACATCCAACAGAAGTGTATAACAGTGCACTTAATGTATCATGTAAACACAATCAAATAAGAATACATTAAAAAGCTCTTTCAGTGTCTGTCCTTCTGATGAAAGGAGCTCAGTGTGCAAGCGCTATTCTACAAATATATATACAGCATAGCCGGGGTTTCTCTTGGACCAGTCCTAGACTGCAGGCTCAGGACCAGGACCAGGACCATGACCTCAGATCAGTCCTAGACTCGTTGGGACATCTGAAGGCTCAGGACCAGGACCAGGATCTCACATGGCGGTCTGATTTTCCTGCGTCTCTGTGGGCTGATCAATACTGAGGAGGAGATGAGGAGGATTAACCAGAGGTGGACACAGAGAGAGAGAGAGATAGCAGTGTGTCATGAAAGAGTGAGAGAGAGAGAAGTGAGTCATTAGAGAGTGAGAGAGAGAGAGAATAATATTATTATTATTTAAGTGTATCTCTACTATTAGAGTGTCAAGAGTGAGAGAGAGAGAGATAAGTGTATCAATAAAGAGTAAGAGGGAGAGGGAGAAGTAAGTCAATAGAGAGTGTCGAGTGAGAGAGAGAGAAAGAGAGAAGTGTGTCATGAAAGAGTAAGAGGGAGAGGGAGAAGTAAGTCAATAGAGAGTGTCGAGTGAGAGAGAGAGAAAGAGAGAAGTGTGTCATGAAAGAGTAAGAGGGAGAGGGAGAAGTAAGTCAATAGAGAGTGTCGAGTGAGAAAGAGAGAAGTGTGTCATGAAAGAGTAAGAGGGAGAGGGAGAAGTAAGGCAATAGAGAGTGTCGAGTGAGAGAGAGAGAGAGAGAGAGAGAGAGAGAGAGAGAAGTGTGTCATTAAAGAGTAAGAGGGAGAGAGAGAAGTGTGTCATTAAAGAGTAAGAGAGAGAGAGAGAGAGAGAGAGAGGTGTGTGAGGAGATGTAAGCACACCTCTGTGTCGGTACACTACCTGGAACTCTGTGTGTGTGTGAGTCTGTGTATGTGTGTGTATGTGAGTGTGTGTTCAAGTGTGAGTCTGTGTCTGTGAGTGTGAGCGTGAGTGTGTTTCTGTACACTACCTGGCACTCTGTGTGTTTGTTAGTGCGTGGGTGTGTGAGTGTGAGTCTGTATGTGAGTGTGCGTGTGTGTGAGCGTGTGTTTGTGTGAGTTTGAGTGTGTGTGTATGTGTGAGTGAGAGTGTGAGCGTGTGAGCTTGAGAGTGTGTGCGAGTTTGTGTGTGTGTGTGTGTGTGTGTTCAATACCTCGAACTCTCTCTGCCCCTCCTGCATTTGCTCCAGGTCGTCATGACGACAAAGGTCAAGACCAGGAACCCAGCAACAGCGGAGAGGCCAATCATGACCCTCCACCCGAGTGACTGTCCTGTAAAACAAACAGGACACAATACGCAATACATTATAAACCACAAACAGGTAATAATACGCAAAACATTTCAGACCACAGACTTTCTCCCTCTCTCCCTCTCTCATTGTCTCACACACACACATAATGACACATAAACCCACACACAAGGGATGGGCCGATAAAACAGTTAATTCTATTACTCTAGCTGTTGGAGTCCAGTCTAGTGCAAATAATACAGGAGCCATGGGGAACTACCCCCCCCCCCCCCCCCCCCCAACACACAGACACACACACACACACACACACACACACACACACACACACACACAGTGAGTGTATATTTGAGTGAATGATTGAATTGATGGGTGAGTGAATGAGTGAGTGAATATTTGAGTGTGTGAATGAGTGAGTTAATATTTGAGTTAGTAAATGAATGAGTGAATGAATGAGTGATTGAATATTTGAGTGTGTGAATTAGTGAGTTAATATTTGAGTTAGTAAATTAATGAGTGAATATTTGAGTGAGTTAATGAAAGAGTGAAGATTTGAGTGAGTGACTGTTTGAGTGAATACGTGAATGAATGTTAATATACAGCCGCGGAAAAAATTAAGAGACCACTTCAAAATTATCAGTTTCTCTGGTTTTACTATTTATTGGTATGTGTTAAAGTAAAATGTACATTTTAGTTTTATTCTATAACCTACTGGCAACATTCCTACCAAATTTCAAATAAAAATATTGTCATTTAGAGCATTTATTTGCAGAAAAATGACAATTGGTCAAAATAGCAAAAATGCAGTGTCTTCAGATCTCGAATAATGCAAAGAAAACAAGCTCATATTCATTTTTAAACTACACAATACTAATGCTTACACTTAGGAAGAGTTCAGAAATCAATATTTGGTGGAATAACCTTGATTTAAAATCACAACTTTCATGTGTCTTGGCATGCTCTCCACCAGTCTTTCACATTGCCGTTGGGTGACTTTATGCTACTCCTGGCGCAAGAATTCAAGCAGCTCGGCTTCTTTTCATGGCTTGTGACCATCCATCTTCCTCTTGATCACATTTCAGAGGTTTTTTTATGGGATTCAGGTCTCGAAATTGGGCTGGCCATGACAGGGTCCTGATCTGGTGGTACTCCATCCACACCTTTACTGGCCTGGCTGTGTGGCATGGAGCATTGCCCTGCTGGAAAAAACACTTCTCAGAGTTGGGGAACATTGTCAGAGCAAAAGGAAGCAAGTTTTTCTTCCGGGACAACGTTGTACTTTGCCTGGCTGAGGTTTGTAAAAGACCATAAGGATTGAAAAAGCGGACTGGAGGTTCTTCTAAGTTCGTCTTCTCTGATGAGTCCGATTTCACAGTAGGTGCAAGACTCTCTGGCTTGTAGGCCTCTCCAGGTCTCCGTCTAACCATCAGACGACCATGTGTTGGGCAAAGCTGAAAATTGGACTCACCAGAGAAGACGAACTAGAAGACCCTCCAGTCCGCTTTTTTCAATCCTTATGGTCTTTTACAAACCTCAGCCAGGCAAAGTACAACGTTGCCCCGGAAGAAAAACTTGCTTCCTTTAGCTCTGACAATGTTCCCCAACTCTGAGAAATGTTTTTTCCAGCAGGGCAATGCTCCATGCCACACAGCCAGGCCAGTAAAGGTGTGGATGGAGTACCACCAGATCAGGACCCTGTCATGGCCAGCCCAATTTCGAGACCTGAATCCCCTAAAAAACCTCTGAAATGTGATCAAGAGGAAGATGGATGGTCACAAGCCATGAAAAGAAGCCGAGCTGCTTGAATTCTTGTGCCAGGAGTAGCATAAAGTCACCCAACGGCAATGTGAAAGACTGGTGGAGAGCATGCCAAGACACATGAAAGTTGTGATTTTAAATCAAGGTTATTCCACCAAATATTGATTTCTGAACTCTTCCTAAGTGTAAGCATTAGTATTGTGTTGTTTAAAAATGAATATGAGCTTGTTTTCTTTGCATTATTCGAGATCTGAAGACACTGCATCTTTTTTGCTATTTTGACCAATTGTCATTTTTCTGCAAATAAATGATCTAAATCAGGGGTCTTCAACAGGGGGTCCGCGACCCCCAGGGGGTCCGCGGAGGTACTGCAGGGGGGTCGCGAAATCTTTGGTTGATAAGATAATTTTTTTTAATATTTCTAAAAAAAAAAAAAAAAAATTCAACCAATTTTTTTTCCCACAAATTTAAATGTCTTCCAAATCAGAATTGTATTTATTCCCTTTAAATTTACATTAACATAAATCCAACATATTGTAGTGAACGTATAAATTGATCGAGAAGACGTTATCTTTCAGTCCAATCGAAACATTCAGCTACCCACAGGAGCTCTCTCAAGCTGGGCACCGGTTCACTCACAGCACCTTTCATGCACAGGCACTAGCCAATCAGATTGCGTTTCTGCTCAAGTCTAAAGAGCGCGAAGATCAAAAATAAAAGATGGCGGACCAAACTCCAAAAAAAGGTCAAAAAACTTTAATTGTAACTGAAAAATAAGTCTGAGAGGATTTGTGAAATGTGTGAGCCCCCTAGCTAATGTTAGCATGCTACTACCTACAATCTTAACAACTTGCTAGCGGTGTGATTGGTTTGTTGACCTGTCAATCTCACTATAACATCTATGTTGTCAACACAACTCCATGCGCCAGACTCCTCCTCCGTCATCCGTTGGATCGTGTTAGTCAGGAGTTATTGAAAAGAAGATACATCTCACTAATATGGGAGGATGTGTGCCATCGACAGATGCTTGAGGATTCACTGTCCCTTTATTATGTATGATGAATAAAAAACATATCTGTGAATTATTTTAATAAGTTGTTATTAATTGTAAGCTCAGAGTTGTTTGCAAGATGTATGTTTATAAATGGCAGTGGCACGGCCACCCTGTACCTTTCGTGTTGTTAAATGTTAAATTAAATTCAATGTTAAAAAATGTTAAGTTAAATTCGTTGTTCAAAAATGTTAGGTTAAATTCAATGTTAAAAAATTAAAATGTTAATGATTATATTTACCTTTGTATTATTTGAATAGCTTAGTATATTGAATACACAATAACAGGGTAGCTATGTTTATTTGGCACTAGGTCCAGTATATTATAAAAAAAAATAAAAAAAAAATATGCAATTTATATAGTAGGGGGTCCCTGCTCATCTCGCCATCAGTTTGGGGGTCCCTGGCCTGAAAAACGTTGAAGACCCCTGATCTAAATGACAATATTTTTATTTGAAATTTGGTAGGAATGTTGCCAGTAGGTTATAGAATAAAACAAAAATCTACATTTTACTTTAACACATACCAATAAATAGTAAAACCAGAGAAACTGATAATTTTGAAGTGGTCTCTTAATTTTTTCCGCGGCTGTATGTCTGTGTGAGTGTGTGAGTGTGTAAGTCACACTGGAGAGAGATGCAGGAGCTTGGCAGTCCTTTTTAAAACATTATGTGTGAAGTTATAAACACCCCTTGAAGAATACTCTCCTGACAGTGGATATCACCACACACACACACACACACACACACACACACACAAACACACACACACACACACACACAAACACACACAGGGAGGCTGTAAGCATTAAGTGTTTTTTTGCTTGTGTGTCTTAATATAGCAGAGTCAGATTTGAACTGATACCGTAATACCACAGTGCAGATGTTTAATTCCATTTTATGATGGGAGGACACACACACACACACACACACACACACACACACAATCACATTCTCAACCCCCCCAACCACACACACACAGTCCCACTCAGGATCACACACACACAATCATGCACGCACACAGGTTATCTGCAAAGTACATCTTATCCCTCCATCGGATCAGATATGCGTTTTAATCAGTTATCATTATATGGCCCAATCACACGCAGTCATCTGGGACTGGGAAAGTGCAACCACAGCATACACACACACCCACACACCCACACACACACACACACACACAACCACAGCACACACACACACCCACACACACACACACACACACAACCACTGCACACACACACACACACACACACACACACACACACACAACCACTGCACACACACACACTCACACACACACACACACACACACACACACACACACAGCAGAGCTGTTTCTAGAAGCTTCTACATCTATTTCTGTGAGTGTTCGTGTGAGAGAGACAGGTTTAAACCCTAACCTGCTGTAGTCTCACACACGCTTTCGCTGTGTTCTAGCACACAGACACAGACACAGACACACACACACACACACACACACACACACACACACACACCCACACACACACACACACACACACACACACACCCTTACCTGCTTTAGTCTCACACAAGCTATCGCTGTGTACTAGCATGTTGCGCGTGATGTCCAGCGAGCCGTCGTTGATCTCCGGGGTGATGCCCAGCAGGTGACACATGAGGGGGTAGATGTTGACCGTCTCGAACCCCCCCACCTGCAGCCCCGGCAGGAAGTCTGGCCCCACCGTTCGGAAGAAAGGCTTCATCTCCATCAGCTCGTTGTCAAAGCCGTGCTCCCCCTTATTCCACTGCAGAGGGAAGAACTGCAGAGGAGACCAGCAACACACACACACAGAAGAGGAGGAGGAGGAGGAGGAAGAAGAAGAAAAATTGTGAGTGTGTGTGTGGTGTGTAAAGGTGAGGTGGGGAGTGTAAAGACGAGATGATGAGTGTGTGTGGTGTATGGAGACGAGATGATGAGTGTGTGTGGTGTGTAATGGTGAGGTGGTGAGTGTGTGTGGTGTGTGGAGACGAGAGGATGAGTGTGTGTGGTGTGTGGAGACCAGATGAGGAGTGTGTGTGGTGTGTCATGGTGAGGTGGTGAGTGTGTGTGGTGTGTGGAGACGAGAGGATGAGTGTGTGTGGTGTGGAGATGAGATGATGAGTGTGTGTGGTGTGTGGAGACAAGATGATGAGTGTGTGTGGTGTGTAATGGTGAGGTGGTGAGTGTGTGTGGTGTGTGGAGACGTGATGATGAGTGTGTGTGGTGTGTAAAGGTGAGATGAAGTGAGTGTGTGTGTTTTAGGGTGGTGTTGTGATGTCCCTCACCCCGTTGATGACGTATCCCGGGTCGGCCCAGAGGACGAGGGGGAGGATGCGGGGGTGTTTGGAGAAGTGCAGCCTCTCTGGCATGTCCTCCTTCTTGTAGACGTGGAGGTTGGGGTGGCCCCCCTTCAGGGCGCGGTACACCTTCTCCAGCATGCCGTCCTTGGGCAGCAGCATCCCCGACGGCCCGTAGTCCACCAGGTGGAACTTGATGTCGCTGAAGGAGAACCCGGGGATGTCGGTCAGGATGATCTCGTTGACGCCGGCGCCGCGCTGGACCGTGGTCATCCCGTGGTCGGCCGTGATGATGATGTTGAGGCGGTCCGTGAGGCCGTGCGACTGGACCGCTTGCCGGATGTAGCCCACGGTGCGGTCCACCTTCCTGACGGCGTCTCGGCGCTCGGCTGTCTCCGGCCCGAACTCGTGGCCCGTTCCATCGGGCTCGCCGAAGTACAGCGTCACGAGGTCCAGGTCCTGGCGGACGAACCAGTCGCCTACCACCTTGTCCACGTTGAGGCGCCAGTCCGTCTCGTTTTTGTGGTCGTAGAATGGCGGCTCCACCTGCCTCACCTGCACCACCTCCTCCTGGTATGTGGCCGCCGTCCCCGGGAAGTGCAGAGACCCCGCCTTCAGGCCCTGTGAATGGACAGTCCGGACAAAAGGTAGCTGCTCATTGGCTCACAAGGTAGCTGCTCATTGGCTCATTTTCAATAAGGTGGCCGGTGGAGAGGTGAGTAGTCTTTGACGTAGGCTGAGTAATGTATAAGGTATAAATATATTTACAATATACAACTCATATGTCTACTGTGTTGGCAACTTTTTTACATGAACTGAGTAGTGTTCTCTGGCAAGAGGAGGAGGTATGCTATTTGGTATACATATATCTCTAAATACATATAATATATAATATAATTTGTATAATACATATTGATCTGTCATGGCTCAGAGAGAAGGCAAATGGTATACAGTGATTTACAATAAAGGGAACAGATGGAGGAGATCCAGCAGCTCTTAAACAACGTAGACGGAGATATGCTAAGAGATGATGTCTCTCAGGAAAGACCCATTAAAGGTTTCGTTGATGTCCCTCAGGAAAGACACATTAAAGGTTTAGATGAAGTCTCTCAGGGAAGACACATTAAAGGTTTGCCACATTAATCCTTATCTGGCGCTTGAAAGCAGCAATATGGAGGTCTGTTCCAAAACTAGTATGCTAACTGCCTAAAAGGCGTGCAAAAACCTTGCAAACACCACCAACAGCCCAGCTGACACTGATAGAAGCTTGCCAAAACACTAACTGGTGTCTTTTGGCAGTTTAGCTGGCAATGTCATGCGTGTGAAAGCTTCCCTTCCATTATTGCAGGGTGTACCAGCCCGTTAAACAGAACTACATAGGGCATATCCTGGATGGCTAGTGAGGAAGACACAGGTGTTTATCTGTCCTTCACATGGCCATATGCAATCAAAATTAAGCTACCTATAAACTATATCTGAAAGAGTGTCAAATTGTTGCATAGTGTTAATTTAAGCCTGGTTTACTTCAGCATACATATCTGATGTTCTTAAAGAGCCCTGCGTTTTGAGTCAGTACCTGTCTCTGTGCTGTGATTTGAATGTTAATACAGGTGTGTGTGAGTACCTGTCTCTGTGCTGTGATTTGAATGGTAATACAGGTGTGTGTTAGTACCTGTCTCTGTGCTGTAATTGGATGAAATTACACAGGTGTGTGTGAGTACCTGTCTCTGTGCTGTGATCCAGATGGGCAGGCTGCCATTGTCCCAGTAATCGTCCACAAACTGAGACTGGTAGTACTGCTTCTTCTCCTGGGTGCTGACGTTAAACCACATGTTATGGATCACACCGTGGTTCTCAATATAACGCCCTGGTAAAGGAAAACACAGCGTTAGCAGAACCCTGTGGTTCTCAATATAACGCCCTGGTAAAGGAAAACAAAGCGTTAGCAGAACCCTGTGGTTCTCAATATAACGCCCTGGTAAAGGAAAACAAAGCGTTAGCAGAACCCTGTGGTTCTCAATATAACGCCCTGGTAAAGGAAAACAAAGCGTTAGCAGAACCCTGTGGTTCTCAATATAACGCCCTGGTAAAGGAAAACAAAGCGTTAGCAGAACCCTGTGGTTCTCAATATAACGCCATGGTAAGGGAAACACAGCTTTAGCAGTAGCTTTATTGGTTGGTTGTTTCTCAGTTTCTCTCTTCATTCACCATGCTGTTTCTGAGAAACTTAACAGACTGAGCGATAGCATGCTAACCTGCTGGATATAATGTGCTGAGTCACTTCCATATGGCAAGACAAAGGAATGAACAGTTACTGCTGAAGCTTATAGGGGATAGGTGACGGTCTAATGAGTTATCTGATAACTCCAGTCACCCTTATCCCCTTTGGGACAATGCCTGCACCGATTACAGTAAGTCAAAGATTACACAGCGGATAGCTGGAACTTGAATGGTCTAACACAAACATTTGAATACATTATATCTAAAAAGGTTAGGGGATGTCTGTTAAAAAAAATACATCCATTACATGTGGATAAACTGAAGGCCCTCAGCATGTCCTATAATATCTCCTTCTCTGATTTGAGAATGAATCATGTCCTGTGTGTTGTCTTTGCCCGAACAGAAACATGTCTGTCAAATTCATATATTTGTTCCACTACATAATTTTGTAAAACCCAGTTCATGTCAATTCATATTACATATTACATATAATATCACTTTTGCCCCACACAAATGTACCATGCACTGTTTTTTGCCACACTGTATTTGCCACAGTGTCAATAGTTTTGCATGTAAATATTACACATGCAACAGAATTGCCTAAACCCTCCTATTATTTTGGGGGGCGATTTGACTAACAGGTATTCTGGATGTATAAAGAGCTATTTAAACAAACATCAAGTTCCTGACACATAAGCTTGGGTAAATATTTAATTATAATAATTTTCTGGAGGTTTAAATTGCTGGGGTCAAATTGACCCCAAGGATAAAATATGTTAGTACATTTGAAGCTTACAGGAGGGTTAAGCATGTTATTATCATAATCATCTTCACTTCACAATTTTACTTGATTTAATAGACTAATGAAGACTAATTTAAAGTGTTTCTATGTGTTCTGTTCGTCTCTGCTTGCCTTACCTGTGAGCAGAGTGAAGTGTGTGGGGCTGGTGATGGTGAGGTACGGGGGCGTCACATACGCTGCCTTCACGCCGTCCTCCGCCATGCGGTCCAGATTTGGGGTGTCCACGTCTCGGTCGTAATCCCAGCGGAACCCGTCAAATGAGATGAACAGGAGTTTGTTTCGGGGCCTTGCACACGGGTCCTTAGCAGGGGCCCCAAGAGCTGGAGACAGCGCCAGCAGGCACAACACACACACAGACAAGATCATCTTTGGCACGCGCGTCCTCTTCCACACTCAGGGTAGCTCAGTACTCTGGGGAAGCAACACCACTACACACAGCTTAAAACACACCAAAACAAGAGCACAGGAGTGTGTATGTGTGTGTGTGTGTGTGTGTGCGCGTCTCCTCAGTGCACTGTGCTCATGAACTCCTGTGTCCACTGCAGGACTGTGCGTATATGAGGTAGTCTTATCTCCTCTTATCTCTCCCTATCACAGGAAAGGGCTGAAGTCTGTCTGATAATCTGGCTGGTTGACAGGGCAAGCACTGTATACAGACTGTGTGCAGATGAGAACGGTTTAATTTTTATTTTTTGGGATCAATTTTTTATTGACACCATTTATGCAGTCAAGACATTCATGCAGTTACGACATACAAGACAAAAGCATATCAGAACATTATTTCCATATATCATCTGGTGTACATGAGCACGCTTTTAGAACATGCTTTCACGCAGCGTCTCCAGGCAAACTCTTGTCTGGGAATTCCCTGCCCCTTCACTGCATTTCATTTGTTCAGTTAGTCTGGCCAACTCCTCAATGGAGGTCCACTTCACTCACGTAATTGGACACGCCTTTAACCAATCAGACCAACGATACTATACAACGATACAACGATCGATAATAAAGCAAACACATCTTTTTTCTGTATGAATTGTTCCAGAGCAGGTTTCTGTTCTATTTTCAAAGAAAACTTGCCTTTGAAATCATCCAAGACAGCCGCGAAAGCAGTATATAGTTTACTGTGCTTTTCTCTTAAGTTTCGCTTTTGTTACGGTAGACGTGGTTATTTTAAATCCGCCAATGGCGCGCCAGGTAGCCAAAAGCCAGTTTGTGATTGGCTCCAAGGATTCTGGAAATCTTGAAATGAACGGCTATCCAAAGTTTGCCAGACCCAGTTCTGAGGCAAAATCAATTTGGCCGGAAAAAGTGGGGCGGGACTTCCCAGACTAGGCAAACTCAGCAAGAAAGTCCATAAACTAGAATAAAAGAGATTGTACAAATTGGCAAAGAGATTCTAGAGGACCATAGTTGTTGGATGACAGGACTAAGTCGATTTGGGTGTAATCAGCATGGCTATGATAAGAAATCTTATTATCTATCTGGTCTTATATGACAGTTGAATAATAAAGGCCCCAATATCGCCCCCTGGTGGACACCACAGGTCAAGGATGTTGGTGTTGAGGTAAAGTTTCCAATTGCAACAAAGAAGCTCCTGTCTTGAAAGTATGATCTGAGCTACTTGATAGCCAAACCTGAAAATCCAACCCAATGTTCCAGTCTGTGTAGTAAGATATTAAGATCATCAGTGTCAAAGGCTGCACTAAGGTCCAATAACACAAGGATTGATGTTTTGCCTGTATTGGTATTGAGGCGTGTCATTCAAAACATTAATAAGGCTGTTTCAGTGTTGTGATTAGCCTGACTGAAAGTTTTCAATCAGTTGACGTTTCAAAAGCGGTTCTGTGATTAAAAACTACTTTTTCAATGATTTTGCCAGCAAATGGTCGATTGGATATGGGCTAATAATTGTTTAGTATGGAAGCATCTGGACTCTTCTCTTTGAGCAGGGGCTTAATAACAGCTGTTTTCAGGGACTTGTGCCATACAGCAAAGATACTTTTTCAATATTATGCACATCTGCTACTGAGAAGTGAAAAACAGATTTGACACAGTTGATAGGCATATCTAAGCAGTATGCGGAAGAGTTAAGATTCTGTGCTGTTTTCACTGAGTTTCACCGTTCCCAGAGTTTCATTGTCTATTCAGTTCTATTGAGTTCCCCTCTATTTGTTGCTGGCAATCTCAGCTTTTGAGTTGCTAGTAATTGAGACGTTATCTTCTGCCTGATTTTTTTTTACAATTTTACCTTTGATAAAAATATGCAAAGTCATTATACTTATTTGCAGAGATAAGTTCAGGTCCCGACTGTAAAGAGGGGTCAGTGAACTTTCCAACTGTTGGGAATAGCACATGAGTATTCATTATCTACTGATAACACTGGAAAAGAAAGATTGTCTTGCTTTGCATTTATATACTGTATTTACATCCCTTCATGGATTTTATAGTGTTGCATTTGTGCCATTTTCATTCAGTGTTCCTGCACTTTCTTTTTAGGCGTTTAACAGTTGGATTTAGTTTGCATTGTGCCTTTTCTTTGTCTGTGATTGTCATCCACGATATTAACCATTTTTGAATTTACATTTTCAGCAAACAGAGCATCTACAGAGTCTGACGGTGACTCAATGTCCTTGGAAGTGCCTGCTCAAAGAGAGCACCTTTTTACTGTCATAGATCTGTTCTGAATGTGTGGGGAGATGGACACATCAATGAACACATATAAAAGATCAGTTAAGGCCAAGTCCTTGACGGTTGTAGAGACACTGAGGATATAACCAACAGAGTGAACCCTGTGTACCGTGTTGGGGTTGTTAGGTTTGGTAGGTAAAGTGCATTTAGTTACTTAGAACTGTTTTCTGGATTATCTACATGCAAATTGAGATCCCCTGACATCCATACTAATCACTGACAACAGTGTAGCAAATCTGTCTAATGGTTACAGTTGAGTGCAACAGCTGAGAAAGACCAAGATCTTCTCGATCTTCTGACAAAGGGTTTTTGATATTGGTGCTCAGCAACCAATCAAATACAGCCCTACCTTCTGGAGCAACACTGTTGATAGTATACGACTCGATCTTGTTATATAATCCTATAACTTGTATGCGCTCGAAAGAACAGTGTCCTTATACTCGTATAACTTGTATGCGCTCGTAAGATCAGTGTTGTTATACCCGTAAAATTTGTATGCGCTCGTAACAGCAGTGTCGTTATACTCATATAACTTGTATGCGCTCGTAACAACAGTGTCGTTATACTCTTATAACTTGTATGTGCTCGTAACAACAGTGTCGTTATACTCATATAACTTGTATGCGCTCGTAACAACATTTTTGTTGTACTGTTATTACTTGTATGCGCTCGAAAAGAACAGTGTTGTTATACTCGTAAAACTTGTATGCGCTCGTAACAACAGTGTCGTTGTTCTCATATAACTTGTATGCGCTCGAAAGAACAGGCTATAACCACAGCCATCACAAAGAGGCCCACCAGAGCCTTCCATACCACTGACTCTCCTTAGAGACACAACACACAGTTTAAAGTATCAATTTCCACATGACACAGTTTAACACAATACACACTCTCCTAGGAGACACGACACAGTTTAACACAATACACACTCTCCTAGGAGACATGACACAGTTTAACACAACAGGCTGCTCTCAAACATTAAATATGGCTGAGAAACAGGTATCACATTTTAAATCATCTCCTTCTACAGACAGACTCTCAAAGGGGAAAACAGTTTAACACACTGAAAAGGCCAACACACACTTGCACAATGCCAACATTTATCTGTCCGAGTTTTTTCAACAGTGTTGGGGTGGTTGCTGTTTACACTACAGCTGCAATCAGCGAGCTATCAGGCATCTATCTCAGGATGCAATCAGATACGCATTTTGGAACGAGCTTTCAGACATTTTATCTCAGCATGAAATCAGATATGTTTCTATGAATCAGCCATCAGAGGCACAATCTTCAAACTCGCCTTCACCTGTTGACCGCTGCTCCCTTCCCCTCCCTACCCTCCACTACATGACTCATTCCCGCACAACTCATCCAATGTTCTTCTTTTTTAATACTAGAATCTTCTGTTTGTTTGCTCTTTTGTGTTTTTTGTTATGTTTGCCTTTGCCCTATGTAAGGCATCTTTGGGTAACTAGAAAAGCGTTTATACGTTTAAAGTATTATTATTATTATAATTTGTGCAATCACACTTTGCCATTTTGGTCAGTCAAAGGGCAGTGTTCAAAGTCCAGCACAACCCAGCCCAGCTGACCAAGGTTGCAACAGCAGGAGGTCATGCAGGAAGCAGGAAGGAACATCTGAGCAATAATAATCTATTGATTGGGTAATGATCTGTGAGGGGTCAGCTAGTTTTGTGAAGTAATAAAATAATAGCTTAATTTAAGTCTTTTTTCAGCACTGGGGGGGGGGGTGAGAGAGAGGGAGAGGGAGAAAGGGGGGGGGGGACAGAGTGAAAGAGAGAGGGAGGGAAAGAGTGAGGGTGACTGAGAGGTAGGAGGGAGATAGTGTCCCATGTATATGCATATACACATTTTGTGTTGAGCTGAAGTGTTCAGTGTGTGTGGTGTGCGTGGTGGGCCTAGCCTCACTCCTGCCCCCCCCCCCCCCCCCCCCCCCCCCTCACAATATTTGTTTTCCCCCACGAAAACGGATTGCAACTTTCAAACGCAATTTTGCCCTGTGAGACTGCATTTCTTTCACATAAACACAACAACGATCGCAACAATGAACAAAAATGTATTCAAGAACTAAATCACTGAGAAAATGTCTCGCCTGTGCTGAACTACGCTCCTTCCACGCCCCCCTGTTCATACTCTTCAACCCTGTTTCAACGTTTATGGTCACACACACGTCATCTTCCCAATCGCCTGCAAAAAATGTTTTCTTAGTCTTCTGTTCTGTTGATGGCTGGCAAATATAAATCTAAGAAGGTCTGGGTCACTTGTGGCACATATTATTCACTCATTTAAAGCCTATTCACTACAGAATCAAAACAAACTTTCAACAAACAAAGCCTGACATTCTTTTTTCATTCTATGATGCATATCTCTTGATTAGTAAAATCATGTCTTATTAAACTGGCTAGCTCGCTACACCAAACTAACGTTGTTATGGTTAATCAAATCATTATTTCATGACACATCGAAAATGACGCAAATTACGGTAGGTCTACAGCTGAACTTGAACTGATGTTTCGACTGAATGGCAATAGCAAGGAACGCAAAAAGTCACTGGCTAGCTAGCGTTTGCTGACTAGCAAGATTACATTCAATGCATTTGCTTAAATGACAATACAACATTTGGATTTTCACCAGTATTCCACACTTGTTGACTAGTTGCCGTGTTCGTCTTCCTTAATGGTTGCAACGAGTACGATTTTTGTAGCGTTGTTGCACTGCCAATTGGCTTTATATGTGCGCCCCTATTTTAATCATGTATTTTTTTTGTATAATGTAGAATAAATGGACGTATCATTTTTTAAATTCCCGCGTATGTAAAATCATTAATGAACTATGTGACAGGGAGTAGGAAAACTTTCAATGATATGATGGGCATACTGTACATCTTTTCTTCTCTACTCCACTAAAGTGCCCGCGGCAATTCACGCATTCATCAACGTTTTCTTAGCTGGAATTCATTTTAGGCTAAGAACAGGATTTACCTTTCCCCTTTGCACGTTTCTCTTCTTCTTCCTAAATTGCACCCCGGATGGCTTTTACCTCTTCATTAATTCGTTCTTCAAAGTTTCTTGAACACACACACACACACTAACCAAACGCCTTACTGTACTAGCATGTTCTGACGAAACCAAGGAGGTGTACCCCTTCCGTTTTCGATTTTTGGCTCATTTTACCCTAATGTTAGATTTATTTTTTAATGTCAAAATATTGGTTGGAGATATAGAAGTAGCGCCAAAATATGCGCCCGGGGGAAAAAAATAAATTATAATTGTGTATATATGTTTTTTTTTCGGGCGCATTATTTGGCGCTCCCCCTCTAGATAGCGCTCTAGGACGCCTATACCGCCTGTCGGAAAGGCCGCCCCTGTGTGCTGAAATGTGGTCAGTGTATGTGTTGTGCTGAAGTGTGTGTAGCTGAAGTGTTCAGTGTGTGTGGTGTGCTGAAGTGTTCAGTGTGTGTGGTGTGCTGAAGTGTGTGTTATTCTTCAAGGCAGTGTTCACACACCCTCTCCATCGCCCCTTTTTTGATAAGCAGCGTTGCCATGACACTGTCATATATGCTGAACTGGCGGCCGTCAGGGGCAACCTGGGGATGTAGCTGAAGTGTTCAGTGTGTGTGGTGTGCTGAAGTGTGTGTTATTCTTCAAGGTAGTGTTCACAGACCCTCTCCAGCGCCCCTTCTTTGAGAAGCAGCGTTGCCATGACACTGTTGTCAAACATGAACTGGAGGTCGTCAGGGCCCAACCTGGGGATGCCTGACAGGAGGAACAGCCTCTCCCAGCAGCATAGGTGATGATGATGATGAGCCTCTCCCAGCAGCTTAGGTGATGATGATGATGATGATAATGATGTTGAGCCGCTCCCAGCAGCTTAGGTGATGCTGATGATGACGTTGAGCTACTCAACTGCACCCACTCCTTGATGTAGCCCACATTCTCCTAACGTTCCTCTAGCTGTCTGTCAAGCATGTGTGTGTGTGTGTGTGTGTGTGCACGTGTGTCTAATCTGCAAATGGGAAACAAACAAAGTGGCTTCTTCCAAGTCATAAACTTTTCTAATCAATCAGCACATTGATCCAGGAGCTGTTGAGATCAAATATCAACAACTTTCCTCCAGAATCGAGGACTGCACCTATTCTATATACAATTATAATATACAATTGCAGACCACTGATTAAACTACTTGTTTGAGTAATGGTGCCCCCTGGTGGAAAAGAATAAAGTGAGTGTGTGTCTACTTATACCAGACTAGCCTGTTAAATGATGTCGCACCAATTCACGCAAATTCAACGATTACCCGCGAATTCAGCGCGACAAAGACATTTTAACAGGTGCACTTCGTTGTGGATAAGTAAATCCTATGTACTGTTCCCCATACGTGTTTAGCATAACTAGCTATGCTTCTAGATAACTGTCTAACAGCTGTTGCCATTCCCACGAGACGAACATTTGAATGATGTCAAAGTAAAAGTCCTGTGTTTGTTTCCATAACAACAATACAAGCAATATACATTTTCTGACCTAAATAAGCATAGGGCAGAACAGCCTATTATGCTACATTTTTGTAGTCCTGGTAATCTTTTGTTTGGCATGTTGGCAAGGTTATTACTGTTTTTTCCAAGCGTTTTAGTAAATTTACCTAAACCATGTTCACATTCCCAAAACACTTAACACATTGAGCATACCAGTAGACCATGTGAACCAAACTGGGCCCTGTTCGGCGTACAACTGAAGCTAAGATAATTAATTTAGCTCGCAACTGGAGATTAACTAGCTCGCTAATTGAGAGCAGGCCAAGCCCGTCTGGCGACCGGCGCTAATTTATTTTAACCTCTCGTTAATTTATCCCAGGCTAAAATCATCAGCTACATTGCGCGTGCACGTCCCTCTTCAAAAGGCAGGAGAGGTCGATCGCCAAAACCATGATATTTATAACGGCACCATAGTCTAAACTCAAAGAAAAAGGCTCATTTTTTTCTCCGCTAAGGCAGGATATGACCATGAACGCGTTATGAAGAATTCAAGACCATAATCATGTCAAAATTCAACACTGCTGCGACTACGACAGCATTAAAGAAACTGTCTATAGGCTGTCTAAGAAGTGATATCTTTTCTTGTGCCGAACATGTGACTTTGGTGCAGCGGGTAGTGCGTATGACTTGCATGCAGCAGATTTCTGGTTCGACTCCCCTCACCTTCGTAAGAATTGTAGTTTTAAATCGCTTTGAATAAAACCGTCTGCTAAACGACTAAATGTGAGAAAATCAATAAATTGAAGCAATGCAAATACATTGGGTTTATTTCTCTCTGCTTATCATGCATCCACCTTACCATCCACCTCCACCATTCACTACTGCACAAAAAGGAGACACATCATTGCAAACGTTTAGTTTTGCAAACGTAAGTTAAAACAACTTTAGCCAATATCTCCGTAATGGAGATGGGTTATGTGCTCAAATGTCCTGGGATCAAAGAAAACGTTAGGCTATTCATGTGCAAACTACGTCTCAGGCTGCGAATGAAAGTTATTTCTGGTTTATCAACTGTACCAATGTCATATAATTATGAGTGCTTTGTTCTCCGCATCGCCGACATTACAAAAATGAAGCAAGAAAGTGAAGACATTCAATGTTCGACGGTGGTTGTATGCAATAAATGACTCGAGAAGGTCTTTTAAATGAATTATTCCTTGTCGGGTGGATCGGTAGCGCTCATACAAGAACTCATCATGATGGAGTTATGGATCTTCTTGGCGATCGCAAAGAACTCTTACGCTAATCAAACTATAATATGACTCCTTGTCAATGGGATCCCTCCTTTTGGCGTGGGTGTGGCAAGTTTAGCCAGCTAAACTTTGGTTAGCCTGCCCTGGAGCAGGTTAGTGCTAAGCGATTAATTACCATGGTTATTGAGCAAAAGTTGGTACGCCGAACTGGCTAAAGCGGTGTTGTCTTTTTTTTAGCCTGGAATTTAGCTCGCTAAACCGCTTAGCGAGCGTTGCCGAACAGTACCCTGGTTACTTGCCCCTATGCTTAGATACAAATGCTGGCAATGACGCCTTCTTCCAAAATTCATGGATACCTGCCCCACTCAATGTTCACTACCGGCAAAACGCTGTGCAACTACAGCATATTTTACCAATGTTTAGATACTCTGTTCAAAACAGTTAACTTACAGTTCAAAACCTAACTTATCAGTAATTTAGATCACTGTAGATGGAAAGATGCTGCATTTGGACAGACAAATGAAGTTATATGTTTGAATAAGAAAATTATTCAGATTTTCAGAGTTTATTTATTTTATTTTAATTATTTAGATTTCCCCCCCCTGTGCACCATAGTTTTTGGTGAATTGGCATAAAATTACTTTTTGGAAATGCAACACTACATACAATGTTCTGTACAAAACAGAGGATACGTTTTGCAATGCTTCAAGTTGTGAAGCTAAAAAAAACACCTGGTTGTCATTTCAGCTAAAGACCTACCCAGGTGTTTTTTAATTTGTGCCTCGTTGCCACATATACAAAAGGGGCCATCTTTGCCATTTGCTTTGGACTTCTTTACATAGTTGGTATAGGAAAATGGATGCAGCAATAGGTGGAGGTGGAGGAGGAGGAATAGATAGAGATAGAGGTAGAGGTAGATAAAGAGGTAGAGGAAGAGGAAGCGGGAGAGGAAGAGGAGAGATGAAATCAGAGCAACTGTCATCGACCATGTAATAAATCATGGTCTGTCCATGAGGGAAGTTGGTCTGAGGGTTCAGCCGAACTTGCCAAGATCAACGGTGGCATCAATCTTGAGGATTTTCACACAAACCAACAGGTACTATACAGTATTTACAGCATTCTGACTGACGTGTATGTAACAGTAGTTATGTGATGTGAGAAAAGTCTCCAGAAACTCTCCTGACGTATCAGAGCATTTGTGTCTTTGACTCCCTATTGTAGCACCCAACGGTTGCCTCACTCAGGTGGAAGGGGATACAAATTCACACTGCAACAAGAGAATGCAATAGTGCAAATGGTGATTGCCAACAACAGTATAAGGCTAAGGGAAATTTGTGCAAACATCATCGCAGACATAGGTGTATTTGCCAACATTGAGAATGTTGGCACCACGACCATCGCCAGAGTGCTGAAAAAGCACCAAATTCGGATAAAGCAGCTTTACACTGTCCCCTTCGAGAGCAACTCTGAGCGGGTAAAGGAACTCAGGTACCAATACGTCCAGGTAAGACTGAACACAGGACACACTGGCATTTTGATTGTGATATTGCACAAAACTGTAAGCTATGCCATTTGTGTCTTAGGGTATCTTGTGTATTTTCTAATTTCCTGAAGAGAGCGATGGAACTTGAAGCCAGTGAAAATGAACATGCGTTCATCTTTGTGGATGAGGCTGGCTTCAACTTGGCAAATTACGTCGCCGTGGAAGGAACCTGATTGGGAAAAGGGCCACGATAGATTTTCCAGGCCAGAGGGGTCCAAACATCACCATGTGCGCAGCAATTTCGAGTGATGGACTGCAGCTGCAGAAGGCCGGCATAGGCCCATACAACACCGAACGCCTAATTGCCTTCATAGATGAGCTTCATGAAAGGCTCACAGCAAGAGAGTTAGACAGGCAGAATCTACCAACTTATGTAATTGTATGGGACAATGTGGCCTTTCACCACTCCCGGCAAGTCACAGGGTGGTTTGCAGCGCATCCTAGGATGATGTCACTATTCCTACCGCCGTACTCTCCTTTCCTCAACCCCATTGAGGAATTATTTTCTGCATGGAGATGGAAGGTCTATGACCACCGCCCTCAGGATCAGATGTCCGTACTAGAGGCAATGGCTGCTGGGTGTATGGACATAGCACCAGAAGACATCCAGGCCTGGATAACGCATGCCAAAAGATTTTATCCACACTGTATGGCAAGAGAAACCATACGTGGCAATGTGGATGAAAATTTGTGGCCAAATGCGGAGGATAGGAGGGATTAGCCTAATTCTGCACCGCTGTTGGGCTACTGTAATATATGTGCAGATTTTGTGCATTGCATTTTTTGTTAGAACACATTTTTTTGTTATGTAATGTAATGTATGTTCTGTTTTGTGTAACACTTGCACTGTGACCAAATATCCCAAAAGTAAAGCACAGTGAAAACTGTTGTGTTTGTGATTTGTTTCTGGATCATATATTACTGTATGTAATTTACATTACAAAAACTGAAAATTGTTATTCTCAGTTTCTGATAAAATACCAATTTACTGTATTTACAATTCCAGTTCCCCCAGGATTTCGCGGGCCTTTTTTGTGATAGTTGCGGCCGAAAATTACTGATTTCGCGGGGGCTTTTCAAAAAAGTTGCGGTGAAAATTTTGGTGTTTTTAGGGGTTTGTTGCGGTGAAAGTTGTGATAAAAAGTTGCTTATTTCCCTCTTAATTATAACTGAGTTAATAATTAATAAACAAACATTCTCTAAAGAACCAAACCGTTGAGAAATGGTCCTCTAAAAAACCTTACCAACATACCAAACAAAAGATTACCAGTACTACAAAAATGTAGCATAATAGGATGTTCTGCCCTCTGCTTATTTAGGTCAGAAAATGTATATTGTTTGTATTGTTGTTATGGAAACGAACACAGGACTTTTACTTTGACATCATTCAAATGTTCATCTCATGGGAATGGCAACAGCTGTTAGACTGTTATCTAGAAACATAGCTAGTTATGCTACGTTATGCTAAACACGTAGGGGGAACAGTACATAGGATTTACTTATCCACAACGAAGTGCACCTGTTGGAATTACAAAAGGACCACAAGTAAGACTGAATAAAATGTTATGAATATCTCAGCCTACACATAAAACTGCTTTTAATTTCCATGCCTGGTGTAGCCATTCTCATTGTTTACAACAGATTAGAACTCTGCTAGTGTCTGCACTGTGTCTGCAGGGCAGAAGAAAGTTGTTGGAGATGACAATGATTTGTCAAATTTGCGCGAAAATTGCGGTGATGTGTGTAAATCGCGCTGAATTCTCGGGTAATAGTTGAATTTGCGTGAATTGGCGCGATCGCGCCATCGCAAAATCCTGGAGGGTCTGAATTACAGTAAATTTACCACACTCAATTGTGACATCTATTGTGGGAGGTAAACCGACATATGAACACTGTCAGCAGATACTTGGCTTGGATTGACATATTTCAGAATTTTAGAATTATTTGTTTACTGTAATATTACAAACTGTATTTCTGTAGTCCAAAGAAGTGTTTGTCTGTGTGTTTTTTCTGTTTTTCAATGCAACACTACAGGAATATATGCCAAACTGGAGGACACAGCAACATTTTATATATGCAATTGGCAATGCTTCAAGTTGTTAGTGTTTAGGTAATTGTACTCTGAGAGGAACATGTGTTAAAGTTAGGCAGAATTGGTTGTGGTGTGGTTCTTGTAGTGCATTTTGCACCAAAGGTTAACTGATATGCAGAGGTGTGTGTCTGTTAAGCCCACTGTGTTAAGTGTTAGGGAAAAGTGACCATGGTATGGGTTCATGAATGTTTGTTTATTAATTATTACATTTTCAACAAATAACTCAATTATAATTACAAAGAGAAAAATAAGCAACGTTTCATCGCAACTTTCACTTGCTCCCGCAATTTCATCGCAACAAACACCTAAAAACACAACTTTTTGGAAAAGCCCCTGCAAAATCAGTAATTTTAGGCCGCAGCTGTCGCGAAAACCTGGGGGGACTGATTGCCCTTCTCTTCCCCATCCCTCAATTTACCCTTTCTGCCTTCGCTTGCTAGAAACACCCTTGTGTGGCTCGGGCAACAGGTACAAACAGAACCCACATTCACAAGGTTTATACTTGTCAATGTATCTCAATATATATATATATAAATACTTTTAATTGAATTATTAATGTTTTTTTTTTTTCTCTGTCTAACTTTGATCTACTTGTGATATTAAGGGGTTAGATAGAAAATTAAACTCTGCAGAGATCTATTTTATCTTATGCTATGCATTTTTTAAATTCAATTTTTATAATTTTAATATTTATTATTATATTTTTTTATTATTATTATTATTATTTTTTTGCACTTTATCTGAGTTTTTATGTTTCTTCAATCTCTATTTTTATGTGCATGTAATTTCTTTGCGCAGGTAATGTATTTGCTGTAAAGCACTTTGAGCTGCATTCTTTTGCATGAAAAGTGCTATATAAATAAAGTTTTATTATTATTATTAATATTATAAGTTATCTTTTCTTAAGGACCAATTCTAACGGCAAGTTAAACTCTTAACATTCTGTTCACTTGCCTCCACTTGTGAGCAAACAAACAGCCTTCGCATTTCCCAGCCGTAACCAGGCAACCATGCAACCAGCTGCATTGGACAACGCATAGAGGCCAGATGTTAAAACTGAACAAAACTGTCATCACAAACAAAGCGTTATTTGTTTACATTTAATTATCAGAGCATTAATCTCTCAAAATCAGTAGGGGAGGCGTGTAGAAACAGCTGATTAGGGCTTGCAGCTCCTCGCCTGTCTCTCTCTCTCTCCCCCTGTCTTGAACTGTCCCTTCACTTCTCTGTTGTTTCCTTCTGTCTCTCTCTCTCTCTCTCTATGTGTCTCTCTCTCCCCATGTCCCTCTCTCTCTATGTGTCTCTCTCTCTCTCCCCGTCTTGAACCGTCCCTTCACTTCTCTGTCGTTTCCCTCTGGCTGTGGATTCTACAATGACAATAATTAGGGTTAGACATTCTGTTTACTACCACGAACGGCAAGCAGGCTAAAAAAAAAAAAACTATATTGCCAGCCTGTTGATCCGCTGAAACAACTTTGGTCTGGACTGACCTACTGGATTCAAGAAATTCAACACATTCTTATTTTTCACATTTCACATTCCTTTTTGCTGAGGATCAAATCCAAGTCCCGGATCCGGTTCCGGCAGTCGTAGCAATCTGCTCCACTGCTGTTTACTGTTTGTCTCTTAATTCTGACATGGTATCTCCTCTGTGTGCTCTTATGTAAAGTAGGAGTGTGTGTGAGTGGTTGTGTGTATGCAAGTGTGTATGTGTGTGTGTGTGGTTGTGTGTATGTCGCCGTGTGTGTGTGTGTGTGTGTGTGATTGTGTGTATGTAGGTTTGTGTGTGTGGTTGTGTGTATGTCGGCATGTGTTTGTGTGTGGTTGTGTGCTAGGTGTGTGTGGTTGTGTCTATGTCGGCATGTGTGTGTGTGTGTGGTTGTGTCTATGTCAGCATGTGTGTAGTTGTGTGTATGTAGGCAAGTGTGTGTTTGTGGTTATGTGTATGTAGGCTTGTGTGTGATTGTGTGTATGTAGGTGTGTGTGTGGTTTTGTGTATGTAGGTTTGTGTGTGTTTCTATGTAGGCGTGTGTGTGTGTGTGTGTGTGTTATAACCTAAGCCTCAGGCTGTGGCTCAGCTCTCCAAAGAATATGAAGATATTTCACAGATTCAACGATGTGTCCTCTGCAGTGTCTAAGTGTATGAGTGTGTATAATTGTATGTGTGAAACTTTTAAGGAGGCAGCTCTAGACCACATATGGTAATTCTGTATTTTCACCAGTAGAGGGCCTTATTGTCTCATGTTTGTGAAAGTTCACAGAAATGCCTTAATTTTTCTGCATATTGTGTATATGAAGAGCATGTGTATATGAAAAGCGTTTCTATAAAAATCTAATAATATATTATGTTAATATATATATTAATATATATTATATGAATATATTTTCAGCACATTTTTCTTTTTGCTATACTTATAACTTTTTATTTCAAACACTGACCCACTCAAACACCTTCATATCCTTTCACTCAAATATAATATAGACGCATTAAAAAACACTCGCTCTGAAAGAGCGGCATGTCTCCTCACAGACAGGTCTTCAGTTTCCCCTTGGAGACCAGTCAAGCCTGTCTCTTTGTCTCCCTCTATCTCTGTATATCTCTTCCTCCCTCTCTCTCTCTGTCTCCCTCTCACTCTGTATGTCTCTCTTATGTGTGTTTGGAGAGAACTACTTGTGTCTGATGTTCATGTGTCTAAGTGTATGAGTGTGTATAATTGTATGTGTGTAAGGATAGGTGGCCTAAGCCCTGTGTACGTGTGGTTGTCTGTGTGTGTGTTTGTGTATGTGTGTGTGTGTGTGTGTGTGTTTGTGTGTGTGTGTCTGTCTGTGTGAGAGTCTTTGTGTGAATTAGAAAGAGTATGTGTGTGTGTGTAATATACCTGCACTGCCTAGAGGACATAAAGCCTGAGCCCTAAGTGTGTGTGTGTGTGTGCTGACTCTGTAATCGGGGGGCGTTATTGACGTGACACCGGCTCCTGGCGCTGAGCAGCTTTACATTCTGCTCTGACCCGCCCTAACGGCCGACGCCATGACCCCGCAGAAGACCTCTGACCTTATCCGCCACCGTAGAGCTCTGATGAACATGTTTGGGATTCACAGCCACGACCACTTCCTCATTTATCTCTCACGCTTTCTCTCTCCAAACACACCAGATACACACACAGGCCAACATACACAGACACCCAGATGAACACACATTTATATCTCACGCTCTCTCTCTCTCTCTCTCTCTCTCTCTCACACACACACACACACACACACACACACACACACACACACACACACAGGCCAACATACACATAGACACACAGAGGGACACACACCTACAGACGCATACATATACACTCTCACAAAGACAGCAAAACACTCACACAACACCAAAGCCGTTTACAGCACTTTCGTAACTTCTACCCCTGCTGTGACAGACACACACACTCACACACAGCTATAGACAGACACACGCGCACACAGCTATAGACAGACACACGCGCACACACACACATCTACAGATAGACACACACACGCACCCACAGACACACGCACATCTACAGACACACCCACAGACAGACACACACCTACAGACACACACATACACACAACCATGCTCACGCACATACACACTAACGAACACACAATCACAGACACACACACACACCTACAGACAGACACACACACAAACCTACAGACACACGCACACATACACTAACGCACGCACACACACACCTACAGACACTCACACAAGCACCTACAGACACTCACATACACGCCTACAAACACATGCACGCACACACACACAAACACTAACGCATGCACACACACACTCACGTATAACCTCAACAGCTGCCTTAAGAACTACAAAACTTTTATCGGAAAAATAAGAAATCCCTCCCATCTTTTATGGAAATGATAGGAAGTCTTTTATTTCTTAATGGAAATATTAAACACATTTAGGCATTGGATAGGGGATCATTAATATGGTGTCCATCTTGTGATGGAGAGGTTTCTTAACTGGATGGACCCTGGGAGAGCCCAAATCCAATGTTAAAATGAAAACGAATGAAACAATAATGTTAATGAAAGCAAAACTAAAATGGAGGATCCCCTGTGATTCGAATCCGCTCCAAAATGTACCAGGTTCTTCCTTGCCCCATAGCACACCCCGGCAGCAAGATAAGTGAAGGTAATTAAGGATCTTCATGCCCAGCTAGTGGTTGTGTGTGTGTGTGTGTGTGTGTGTGTGCGGAGGTCATTAAGGATCTTCCCAGTCAGTGGTGCTCGACTCCCCCTCTCATCTCCAGACTCAGCTAAACAATCCATCTGAACATTCCTTTTGGGGAATATTGTACTGCAGACTTTTTAACATAACTTCAACATAATGTGTGTAGCTCTCTTTCTGTGTGTGTGTGTGTGTGATTGTGTCTAAGACTTTAGTATAATGGATTCTTTCATTTAGAGGGATTTGTTCATGCACATTTGCTTCACGATAATGTCTTAAATCCCCCAAATCTGCATGACTTTTGAGTGACAAAACATAATGATATCAGTGAGTGTGTGTGTGTGTGTGTGTCTCTGTGTGTGAAAACATAATGATATCAGTGTGTGTGTGTGTGTGTCTGTGTGTGTGAAAACATAATGATATCAGTGTGTGTGTGTGTGTGTGTCTGAAAACATAATGATATCAGCCCTACTCCTCCTGCTTAGGCACTCATCCACGCAGATCTGCAAGCTCAAAGGGCTGCCTGATGCAGACAGCGGCTCCTCAGAGAGAGAGAGAGAGGAGGAGAAAGAGTGAGAGAGGGAGTGTGTGCGTGTTAAGAGAGAGAGAGTGTTTGTGTGTGTGAGTGAGGGAGTGTGTGTGAGCGAGAGAAAGCAAGTGCCTGTGTGTGTGTGTGTGTGTGTGTGTGTGTGAGATAAAGTGTTTGTGTGTGTGACAAAGAGATTGTGTGTGTGTGTGTGTGTGTGAGAAAGAGAGAGTATGTGTGTGTGTAAGGGGGGATGTGAGATAGAGACAGAAAGTGGGTGTGTAAAACTGAGAGCGAGGCACATCGTGTGTGTGTGTGTGTGTGTGTGTGTGTGTGTGTGTGTGTGTGTGTGTGAGAGAGTAAGAAAGCACAACATAGACAGGGACTGAGAGCGATGAATCTGCTTAAGAGATGCTGTTGGGTGTTTTTGAAATTAGACTTTTTTCTTCTGCATGGATTAAAATTTAATTCCTTGCCAACATCAAAGATTTGCTTTCTTCAAGACCAGCATATTACTGTACAGCAAGTAATCCCCTTTACCTTCTCAGCCACATGCACACACTCTATCAAACACACACACACACACACACACTCACACCCACAGGTTACAGTACAAGTAATACCCTCTACCTTCTACAGCCACACACACACACACACACAAGCAAACACACACACAGTTTACTGTATGGCCAGCCCTCTTTTCACTCAAACCTAATTGACTTGCAATTATAATGCAAACATATGGAGAGACAACACACAGCACACACACACACACACACACAGCACACACAAGACTGTACACGCATTCCTCTGTCTCTAGAGCAGTCAGAGTTGGGCAGAGTTCCCCAGGTGTGTAGTCTTAAAACAGTCTCTGTCTGCAGGGTGTGTGTGTGTGTGTGTGTGTGTGTGTGTGTGTGTGTAGCCACTTCACACCTCCTCACTGTGCTTCCTTCCCGGCGGACCGTCAGAACGGGTGCACACGGCCTCTGATTGCTACCTGACACGGCTGATGTGATTGGCTGTGATTGTGATTCTAACAGGAAATGATGTGCTGCTGTTTCAGATGAAAAGCAATGTCATTGGCTACAGGCCACGGAGTGCAAATGCTGTTTGACACTTATTACTGGCACGCAACATTTTTCTGTTATCTGCCCGGCACAGTTACACACACACTGTATCTTTATCAGATACACACACTTCCCCACACTGTATCTTTATCAGATACTCATACTTCCCCACACTGTATCTTTATCAGATACTCACACTTCCCCACACTGTATCTTTATCAGATACACACACTTCCCCACACTATATCTTTATCAGATACACACACTTCCACACACTGTATCTTTATCAGATACACACACTTCCACACATTGTATCTTTATCTTACAGCGCCTCTACACACATAACACATCCATGTTTCTGGTACGGACTTCGCAGCACATTGTCCTTCCATCCTGCTCTGTTAAAAAGTACAAATAGTTTTTATAAAAGATATTTCAGAAAACAACATTTTGGGTCATTGATCCTCTCATATTCATACCCCGCAGATTTGTATTGGCTGTTTAAGAACACCTGTAGGTTTAGAGGCAGATTTATATTGGCTTTCAAAGGCAGATTTCTATTTGCTGTTTAAGAACCCCTGTAGGTTTAGAGGCAGATGTATATTGGCTGTTTAAGAACCACAGATTTCTATTGGCTGTTTAAGAACCCCTGTAGGTTTAAAGGCAGATGTATATTGGCTTTTAAAGAACCCCTGTAGGTTTAGAGTTTGTATGACAGGTAGGGTAGTATCGAAATGGTCAAAAGCCACGGCATGTTTGTGGTTGTTGTGGCTGTGCTTCATGTTAGTATTTGTCTGACTGAGTGTCGTGTCCCTGCGTGTTGAGGCGTGTGTGTGTGTGTGTGATGTGTTAGGGTTGCTGTAGGGCTGCTTCAGTAGGGCTAATGAAGAGCGAACACACACACACACACACACACACACTGACCTCAGTGAAACTAGCAGGATTTACCGGTGTGAAATTCCTCTCTATCAACACTGCAGCTCACACCATCAGAGGAGGGAGGGAAGGAACCCCCTTAAATAATGGGGTGCTTGGCACCGCGGAAGCGGACTGGAGCTCAGAGTGTTTTACGACAGCTCAGCTCTCATGTCAATCATCTGCTTTTGGCAGGCACGTCTTAAGGCCGGCTCTTCCTCTGGCCTGGGGGAGGGGTCAAGGACACGACCTCATCAGGGAGGGGATAAATCACCAGCCACAGCAGATCACAGCCGTATCTAAGGGCAACAACAGCATCCTCACAACACAACTATGCCTCAGCAGATCACAGCCGTATCTAAGGGCAAGAACAGCATCCTCACAACACAACTATGCCTCAGCAGATCACAGCCGTATCTAAGGGCAACAACAGCATCCTCACAACACAACTATGCCTCAGCAGATCACAGCCGTATCTGAGGGCAACAACAGCATCCTCACAACACAACTATGCCTCAGCAGATCACAGCCGTATCTAAGGGCAACAACAGCATCCTCACAACACAACTATGCCTCAGCAGATCACAGCCGTATCTAAGGGTAACAACAGCATCCTCACAACACAACTATGCCTCAGCAGATCACAGCCGTATCTAAGGGCAACAACAGCATCCTCACAACACAACTATGCCACAGCAAATCACAGCCGTATCTAAGGGCAACAACAGCATCCTCACAACACAACTATGCCTCAGCACAGAGCAACATCCCAATATGACCCAGAGAGCCATCAGGACTACAGCACCATCAGCACCAGAGAACCATCATGTCTACAGCACCATCAGGACCAGAGAGCCATCAGGACTACAGCATCACCATCAGCATTGAGACCATCGCCACGCTTTCGCCATAGGCCTAACTTGGACAAAACAAACCCTTAGATTGAGACACAAAACTTTTGTATGAGCACCAATTAAAAGTGAAGGGAAAAAGTTGGGAACTTTCCAGAAATCCTACTAGAAATGTATTGAAGGTAACTAGGTTGTCATGACTTACCAAGCGCCTCGTCATTAGTGTGTGAGGACACAACAAGTGTCTACTCAATTAGGCAGAGAAACCACAACCTGAGGTGTCGTCGCCATATCGATCATCTGTCATCCCGTCATTGCAGACCGCTGCCATAATCCTTTTTCACTCTTAATCTGCTCCAGGGATGGACAGACACACACACACACACGTACACACCCACACAGGACTGACAACCAGACTCTGGGGGAAGGGGCTGATTTCACTATGCCTCTTCATTGCTGATATGCATCCATGCAGCCTATTCTTTACTTTAATTAGGTCATAGTATTCTTTCCAGCAAAACCTATAGGTTTTATAACTTATGTTTTGATATAAGATGATAAGACAGGCCTTACAAAAACACATTTCTAATGCCTCGCAAATCACATTAAACGATTTTGATGGTAACAATGACGTGTTATCGGATAATACAGTGTATATTTCTCTGTAACTTGAAAAAAAGGCAAGAAATAACATTTACATAACTGTAAATCGTGCCACCAAGTGACACAAATTGAAAGGTGCAACACCAGCCTAACCAGGCAACACAACTGTCAGCAGAGTTTGGTCCGCATTGTATGATTTGCAGAACAGACATATCATTGAACAAACAACACAAAAGCTCCAACTTCAAATATGCATGTCCAATATGATGGGACATGTTTGGAGGTGGACACTGTAAAGAAGGGCTTTTCTCCACATGGCAACAAAGTATGATGAGTTTAACTTGGAAAAAGACTTTAAAACTGGTCATAATTTGTTCAATTAACTTCAGGACATACCATGGTGTCCAAAAAGGCCAAAAGGCTTTGCCATCAGAGTAATTGCCTTTTTTAAGTGTTGCACATCCTCCCTGCATGGTTGCAGCGCCATCGGGGAATCCCTGTGCACCGATCATAGATGTGGGCGTTCAGGAGCCAGAGGTACGACATGTTACACATTCAGAGGGTGCTCAGAACTGACGAGAAGACAAGGGAGCCAAGCTTTCCACCCATTCAGATGTCAGAACTCTGGAAATCAGGAAAACTTTGAATTTTCCAGTTGGAGATGTGACGTCAGAAGGTCATTTCTTGCTCGGAAATTGGGAATCAGATTTTTCCGAGTCCACTGGAATGCCACACAAGAGCTGTGTGTATGTGTGTGTCCTACACCTGAGGAGCCCTTTGGTCTGAGGCAATGACACACTCACACTCACGCATGCACACACATCCTGACAGTCTGGTGTGTATTGCGCACCTCCTTTGGCTCTCAGTTGAGCCATTAAGGAAATTGATTGGCTGAGTGTCCCAGCAGAGCCTCTCCCAGACCTTAATCATTGGTGATTGTAATGAAACCCGGATCAATAGGACCATCCTAACTAATGCTTTACTTCTCCCCACCTGGGCCAGGAGGAGGTGCCTGGGAGGAGGACACTCCTGTGCAGACACCGAACTATAGGAGCCAGGAGGAGGTGCCTGAGAGGAGGACACTCTCCTGTGCAGACACCGAACTACAGGAGCCGGGAGGAGGTGCCTGGGAGGAGGACACTCTCCTGTGCAGACACCGAACTACAGGAGCCGGGAGGAGGTGCCTGGGAGGAGGACACTCCTGTGCAGACACCGAACTACAGGAGCCGGGAGGAGGTGCCTGGGAGGAGGACACTCCTGTGCAGACACCGAACTACAGGAGCCGGGAGGAGGTGCCTGGGAGGAGGACACTCCTGTGCAGACACCGAACTACAGGAGCCGGGAGGAGGTGCCTGGGAGGAGGACACTCCTGTGCAGACACCGAACTACAGGAGCCGGGAGGAGGTGCCTGGGAGGAGGACACTCCTGTGCAGACACCGAACTACAGGAGCCGGGAGGAGGACACTCCTGTGCAGACACCGAACTACAGGAGCCGGGAGGAGGTGCCTGGGAGGAGGACACTCCTGTGCAGACACCGAACTACAGGAGCCGGGAGGAGGTGCCTGGGAGGAGGACACTCCTGTGCAGACACCGAACTATAGGGGCCGGGAGGAGGTGCCTGGGAGGAGGACACTCCTGTGCAGACACCGAACTACAGGAGCCGGGAGGAGGTGCCTGGGAGGAGGACACTCCTGTGCAGACACCGAACTACAGGAGCCGGGAGGAGGTGCCTGGGAGGAGGACACTCCTGTGCAGACACCGAACTACAGGAGCCGGGAGGAGGTGCCTGGGAGGAGGACACTCCTGTGCAGACACCGAACTACAGGAGCCGGGGCTCCTTGCTGGCGTCCTGTCTTGATTGACCACACCTCCACACTGCAGAAGGGCGGCTGAGGGGCGCGCGTGGGGCTCCAGATCAGCCGACGCCCTGGTGGCGAGCGTGGGGCGGCTGAGGGGCGCGCGTGGGGCGGCTGAGGGGCGCGGTGGCGAGCGTGGGGCGGCTGAGGGGCGAGCGTGGGGCGGCTGAGGGGCGCGGTGGCGAGCGTGGGGCGGCTGAGGGGCGCGGGGGAGGCTGAGGGGCGCGGGGGCGGCTGAGGGGCGCGGTGGCGAGCGTGGGGCGGCTGAGGGGCGCAGGGTGGCTGAGGGGTGCGGTGGCGAGCGTGGGGCTCCAGATCAGCCCACTGCTGTTTGTTCTGTGAGCAGGCATTGTGATATTGTATAAAATCAGTTTTACCATTCAGGCCAATGCTTCCACACAAACATGTTTCATCAGGACGGGGCTGCGCTAAACAGATTAATAATTAGACTTGATAATTAGACTGAGATTTAATCTCTTTGGGGTGTTTTGGTGCACTGCAGTGAAATGATGGATAGGTTGTGTGTGAGAGTGTGGAGCTGTGACAGGGATGTTACTGAGTGTGTGTGTGTGTGTGCTTGCCTTGAGAGCAGTCACATGTAGAGATATGAGAATGCCTTGGTTCCAACCTTTGACTCTATGTGTTTGTGTGTGTGTGAGTGTGTATCTGCCACCTTAGCGCCCTCCTCTGTCAGGGAGAGTGCCACTGGACGCCAGACTCCTATGCATTGACAGTGTGTGTTTGTGTGTGTGTGACAGTGATTTATGGGTAATTTAAAAAGTCGTTCTTTTCAGAGCGGTTCCTGCCGACAAGGCACCCATGCACAGCCCATTCTCTCCTTCACTCACACTCACACACACACACACAAACTCACACAAGGGTAAAAAAAAAAAAAAAAAAACAGGCCGGGTGATCTGCATCTGAGTGGCTGCATCCAACAATCTTCTCAGTTTGTTGAAGCTTGTGTAATGTAATGCCTACACCAGCAGTCAGTGTGAGTGTACGTGTGTGTTGTGATTTACCTTCTGTGGGTTTATCTGGTGACTCTACTGTCATGACTGTAACATGTATTAGCAGTGCTTTTACATCAGATAGGTCTGACCCTGCACACACACACACACACACACAAACCTGCATCACAAACACACACTGTTAAGAGTGGTGGTCTTTGGTGGTTGTGCTGTTTGACAGTGCCCTGGGAGCAAGTTAAGTTAAAGGTCACACACCATTTCTCTCTTTATGACACTGTACACACACACGCACACACAGGTCTCCCTTGGGCAGTAGTATTTGATAACTGGGACTTTTACTGGACTCCAGGCAACCACCGGAAATACACCATTTTACTTCTTCACACTGAAAGAGAGATCATTTGTTGTTGGATTTTACAAAAAAAAAAAGATGTTTACATGACATTACATAAAAACAAAGTTCAGAAAGAAAAGAAGAAAAAAAAACAGATATCCAGTGATATACACAAAAGTTTCCGTTGACATTTAATTTGACATTAACAACAGAGCAGAGGGCGTCATTGCAGCATCACTGTGTGACAGAAATCTCTACTGCTCTAAACACTTTGTAAAAATTGAATTCAAGAGATATTCTTGACTTAAGTAAATTCCTATGAATTGGTACATAATCATAGCCCTGCTTTCGGATGCATCTTGTTTTTTCTGCTCAAGTACACAGCAACCTTTGCCTGCCCAACAATAAAAATGACCAGCTCACATTTGGTGTTCTGTTTTTGAATTTATAGAAAAAGCCAAGTACAACATTCTGCTTTGTAAACATCTTCCCCAGCATGTTGAGCAAGTTTTGTGGCCAATATTAAGTATTATAAACTAATTCACAATCAGAAGAAGGATTACAAATGCTGGTTTCAGTGCGGTTTAATTGCAGATCTTAAGCCACAATTAGAGAAAGACAACCGGTAGTATTTCTGCAGAGCTGAGTCCGCGGGCTCATATTTAAAAACATGAACGACACTCCCATCTTCCTCAGGAGTGGTTGAACTCCTCATCCAATAAAATGACCTCATCTACTCTAACTCCATCCAATCAGAAGGCTGTCTAATGACCCTCCCCTTCTCCCTCATCTTACACGTTTGCTGTGTGTGTGTGACTAAAACCCCTTGAACTTTACTTTACTTACTTACTTAATTGTTACAATCCATCACAAGCTATTCAAAAACACAAACAGGTGAAGGATCTCTACCACAATCCATGAAGCAATGAGAAACAGTTTCCCTTTAGTGTCAATAATCCATGAAGCAATGATAAACATGACAATAAGGACCTATTATCACTGGCATCAGGGTTCATCACAGCCGTAAGCACATTGACTGCTATAGCCCCATGCTATGAGTGTGCGTGTGTGTGAGTGCATTGACTGCTATAGCCCCTTGCAAGATTCTCAGTGTGAAACTGCTCTCTAAATTCTCAATGTCGTCAGCACCTGTGTGAACTCCCTGTGCACAATTAATGAAGTAGTTCTCAACCTCTAAAAAAGGTCAATAGATTGACGTTGATACCAAGCATGGATCGAGGAGGCGCCACCAACTACATCAGCAAGGACTAGGACGAGGACAAGGAAGAGGTCGTGGTAGAGGTAGGGGGGCCCCTGTCAGGGGATGTAGCGTTCGTGTAAGATGCTCTAATGAAATAAGGGCAACAGTCATTGATCACGTAGTCAATCATGGCCTCTCCATGAGAGAGGCTGGCCCAAGGGGTTTCGCCAAACCTGAGCCGTCATACTGGGGCATCAATTGTTCGTTATTTCCCATGTGGAGTTGATAACCTTGCTGGTAGAACTTACGATCAATCAGAAGAAGTTGCTCAACATCTTATCAAAGTTTTCACTCCCTAAGGTATGTGTTACCATCCTCTGGAACCTTCATGAATGCATTTTATACGAAATGAAGATTTCAGATGCGTTAATCCAACACTTCCGGGTGCCTCTTGCCACTTTTCGCTTTGGGTCCCTCTTGAGGTTTGTTGTGTTCTTCCCATCTATTTTGAAACCACATGGTTTCTCTCCCGTTATCGGGTGCATTGTGTTTGTATTTTCTGTCAAGTTATAATCAAAGTGTGTCCAGATATCTATTCTTTTTCTTCCAGTACCGAGTACTTGAACTTGATCCATCATATAACGTTTGTAAGGGCGTCACTTGCATGACTGGTCATCTAACCCTAACCCTAACCCTTCGGCCTCGATGGCTACGGCGAACACCACCCGTGGGATTATCCCTTACCTACCCCACTCCCACTCGTGCTATATTGCATTTATAAAACAATTCTACAGTCAACAAATGAACATTTCAACACGAAGTTATTGATTAAAAATAGTTTATTTCGCCATTGTTTCTCCGCAACAAAAAATAATTCCATTGTCAACGTCTTGGTTTGGAATTTTAAAAACTTTGAATTAACGGTTATCATCAATGCGAATGTTTCTTCGCGGAGTGATTTATTTTTAGCTGTGAAAAGTCCCGTAACTGTAGGTATGTTGATGAATAACCTATAGCATGGAACGTCTCTCGTCCAATCAGAAACAGCTAAATTACGCGCTAGAACCCAATTGTTTTATAATGTCTGTTAGTCCACCACTAACATCCTTGTCTTCTCTCGTCAAAAGTAAATGTAGGAGCCATTTCTATCCACCTTTTATTTAGGTTTATTCAAGTGTAACTTATTTTAGCCACTTGGGGTAGTATTGCACTGGGTGTGGCACATCACTGGGAATTAGGTGTATATATGCAGGTGTGGTTAATCAATTAGGGAAAGGTGTGTATGGCGGGGAACACACGGTTCTTACTGTAGCCTAAAACCCACTTCACCGACAGAATCTTAGTTTAATATGCAAACAGCACTGGGTGGAAGTGAATTTTATGTACATATCTCGAACTTTAATAAAGGGGAACACCACTGATCTCATGCCTGGACAAAGATAATTACGCGTTGAGAACACTTTGCCGTCTACAACGAGGCTTATAGGATAGCCTCCACTGTAAAAATGTAATTTGACTAACATTGAATGTCTTTTTGAATGTAGAGAGTAATGGATTTGGAAGCAGACACAACCCATTGTGGTCAGAGGGCAACAGTAACCGTGCCAGGGCAGACGAGTGCAAACATTACAATCTGTGCAGCCATTTCCACAATTGGAGTCCTGGCGGGCAGCTTCCCGGGGCGGCACTTTTTCAGGACACGTTAGGGGGTGGCACGAGCACTTAATATATACAGCCGCGGAAAAAAATAAGAGACCACTTCAAAATTATCAGTTTCTCTGGTTTTACTATTTATTGGTATGTGTTAAAGTAAAATGTACATTTTAGTTTTATTCTATAACCTACTGGCAACATTCCTACCAAATTTCAAATAAAAATATTGTCATTTAGATCATTTATTTGCAGAAAAATGACAATTGGTCAAAATAGCAAAAAAGATGCAGTGTCTTCAGATCTCGAATAATGCAAAGAAAACAAGCTCATATTCATTTTTAAACTACACAATACTAATGCTTTAACTTAGGAAGAGTTCAGAAATCAATATTTGGTGGAATAACCTTGATTTAAAATCACAACTTTCATGTGTCTTGGCATGCTCTCCACCAGTCTTTCACATTGCCGTTGGGTGACTTTATGCTACTCCTGGCGCAAGAATTCAAGCAGCTCAGCTTCTTTTCATGGCTTGTGACCATCCATCTTCCTCTTGATCACATTTCAGAGTTTTTTTTATGGGATTCAGGTCTCGAAATTGGGCTGGCCATGACAGGGTCCTGATCTGGTGATACTCCATCCACACCTTTACTGGCCTGGCTGTGTGGCATGGAGCATTGCCCTGCTGGAAAAAACACTTCTCAGAGTTGGGGAACATTGTCAGAGCAAAAGGAAGCAAGTTTTTCTTCCTGGACAACGTTGTACTTTGCCTGGCTGAGGTTTGTAAAAGACCATAAGGATTGAACCAAAGCCGACTGGAGGGTCCCTAGTTCGTCTTCTCTGATGAGTCCAATTTCACAGTAGGTGCAAGACTCTGTGGCTTGTAGGCCTCTCCAGGTCTCCGTCTAACCATCAGACGACCATGTGTTGGGCAAAGCTGAAAATTGGACTCATCAGAGAAGACGAACTAGGAGACCCTCCAGTCCGCTTTGGTTCAATCCTTATGGTCTTTTACAAGCCTCAGCCAGGCAAAGTACAACGTTGTCCCGGAAGAAAAACTTGCTTCCTTTTGCTCTGACAATGTTCCCCAACTCTGAGAAGTGTTTTTTCCAGCAGGGCAATGCTCCATGCCACACAGCCAGGCCAGTAAAGGTGTGGATGGAGTATCACCAGATCAGGACCCTGTCATGGCCAGCCCAATTTCGAGACCTGAATCCCATAAAAAAAACTCTGAAATGTGTTCAAGAGGAAGATGGATGGTCACAAGCCATGAAAAGAAGCTGAGCTGCTTGAATTCTTGCGCCAGGAGTAGCATAAAGTCACCCAACGGCAATGTGAAAGACTGGTGGAGAGCATGCCAAGACACATGAAAGTTGTGATTTTAAATCAAGGTTATTCCACCAAATATTGATTTCTGAACTCTTCCTAAGTTAAAGCATTAGTATTGTGTAGTTTAAAAATGAATATGAGCTTGTTTTCTTTGCATTATTCGAGATCTGAAGACACTGCATCTTTTTTGCTATTTTGACCAATTGTCATTTTTCTGCAAATAAATGATCTAAATGACAATATGTTTATTTGAAATTTGGTAGGAATGTTGCCAGTAGGTTATAGAATAAAACTAAAATGTACATTTTACTTTAACACATACCAATAAATAGTAAAACCAGAGAAACTGATAATTTTGAAGTGGTCTCTTAATTTTTTCCGCGGCTGTATATATAATCCATCTGGGCAGCAAAACGTTTTTCTATTACCTATCATATCACTGTGTGGGGAATTGGCAAATTGGCGCCCCCTGCATCCGCCCCTACTTGCTGAGAAGGTGCGTGCAGATCCTGTGCGAGAAGGGAGAAGGGGCGCGGGGGGCGGGGGGCGGTTCACCTCTGGGTCTCCCAAATGGAAATGGTTAGGCTGGAATTTTCCTCTGCTAGAGTAATCAACTGAGCCTACATGATCATAGGCATACTCATTATTCACATTATTGTCTTTGACAGTACTAACTTACTTTCACCACTGATGTTATGCTAGACTTAGGCAAGTTATCTCTGGTTAAAACTAGCTAATGGTAGCTATTCACTAGCTGCGCTAGCTAGCTAGGCAGTTATCCTAACAGTGTTAATTATCAGACTGCGTTATCGTCATGTTAATACATTATTAAACTGAGCATATTGATTGATAATCTAGTATTACTTAGCATATTGATTGTTTAACAGAATGGCCGATGTTATAGCTACGCTAAGACACTGCCCTGACAAAGACAGGCACTTATCCTCTCGTGATCCTGACTGATTATTTTTGTGAATTATCCCTCCGATGAGTCATCGCCATAGACGAGTAGCCTCACAGGCGGGTAGGACATCGGGATGTTGCCGCACACACTCATGAACCACAGGCTCAACAGGTTCAGAAACACTTCAGAACTGGCTTTACTCCACCAATTACCACCACCGAAATCGTTACCAAGAATAACCGTGACTCCCGGAATCGGTTAAGATTTACGAACACCAACAGCTACACTGCCGGTTAGCACGTTAGACTTTAACTGGAACAATGGTTGAGCCAATATTGGATGAGGTGTAGCTTTAATTACCGCGACCAATTTGGCAGCTTGTTGTTTTTTTTAATACTGGACACTCTGGCACCAAGTGCCTGTGCTTTTAACAATACAAACATGCTCATTCTGGGCTACTGGAAGAATTCAAGTTTTTTACTGTCTGGTTGTTGTGACGTCCACTAGGCCTTTTCTATTATGTTTCTGTCTGTCTGTTCCCCAACGCTTAAGTTCAGGTGTGCTTGTCAGGTGTGAATGTATGACTGGACTCGACACAGTGAACTTTGTTTACACTCACTCGCATAATGTGGAATTGAGCCAATATAGTTCGCCCCTTTTTTGTATTTGTTTTTTTACAATTACATTGTCTCAAAGTTAAGTTCACTTGCGCATTAGTTTTTCTTCATTCTCAAAACAACACGTGCAAACCTCCAAACCACTGGGCATTTGTTCACAACAGATTGGAATTTAGCACATCCTTGCAAATGACAAGTACAATTGCCTAGCACATCTTCTCAAATGGTTAGGTACAATTGCCTTCTGTTAGCCCAATTACCCTTTGACACATGTATATAGTGATGGGAAGTTCAGATCATAATGTATCATGAAAGTTTGACTGAAATGGTCATTAATTATCACTATAGCATTTAATTATCAAGGCAAACATTTACGCTGCACTGAACTGTAAGTAAAGTATAAAAAAGTTAAAATAATGAAACCTGTAATTATTTCTTGTGAAAGGATATCATTCACGTCTTACTAAACCTAGTCACGCGAAAGTCCTTTCTGTTTCCTCTTCTGAGCATATGCAGGTTACGTGAAAAATTATTTAAAGACCCATATCCGAAGACCCAGTCAAAATGAACGAAACATTTCGGTTTTCTCTAGCTTCCCATGCTGAGCCTATGCAGATCACGTGAAACATGATCCAAAGACTTGCATCCGGCAGATGAACTAATCTTTCACCTCTCGACCGTGTCTTTGGATCAACGTTTCGTTCATCTGCCGGATACGGGTCTTTGGATCAATGATTCGTTCTTTTGCCGGATACGGGTCTTTGGATCTATGATTCGTTCTTCTGCCGGATACGGGTCTTTGGATCAATGATTCGTTCTTTTGCCGGATACGGGTCTTTGGATCTATGATTCGTTCTTCTGCCGGATACGGGTCTTTGGATCAATGATTCGTTCTTTTGCCAACCGTGTCTTTGGATCTATGATTCGTTCTTCTGCCAACCGTGTCTTTGGATCAATGATTCGTTCTTTTGCCAACCGTGTCTTTGGATCTATGATTCGTTCTTCTGCCAGCCATGTCTTTGGATCTATGATTCCTTCATCTGCCGGGTACGGGTCTTTGGATCCTTTTCCACGTGACCTGCATAGGCTCAGTACTGGTAGAGGAAACAGAAATTATTTGTTTTTATCCGACTGGTCTTCGGATACGGGTCTTTGGTTCATTTTTCACGTGACCTGCATTCAACGAATCATTTCTGTTTCCTTGGCTTAGCCTATGCAACAGTCCCGATGCGCTTTTTTTGAGAGGACTCGTTACTCTCGAGTCCTTGTAGGGATTTGTTCAAAATGAACGAATTGTTCACGAACGACACATCACTAATGTATTTGTATATATCTTGTTGGTCTAAACTGACTGTTGCTTCTAGGTCAAGTGGTTGTTCTCTGCAAAACGTGTTGGCATAATTTCCGCGTGTACATCACCTGCACAATAGTTCACTCCACTGTCAAAATCTTTCAGGCACATAACACCATGAAAAACATCATTGTATATAGTGTAATATGGAGCTCTTGGATCATCTGCTTAACTTTCAGGTGCAACTAGAACTTTAATAATGAAGGGGGAGTTTCACATATCCAATCCAGAGGTTCCGCTAGAGTTTTCATTTGCCGGACATTTTAAGGATAAGCCGGCCAAATATCTATTTCTGCTTCTAAATTAGCCTATTGAAGAAAACTGACGGCATGCGTAGCTTAAATAATAACATTATCAGGTAGTTTAGAATGCAACATGTTTATTTGCCTAAGTTTACAATGGGAAAAAAACATTTATGTCTGATGCGTGTCAATAAGTGGCCTTTAATTGCAACCTGCTGTGGCGTTAAATTGAGCGCCCCAACATGGTCATTGCTCTGACTATGTTCAATGAGAGCAGAGATTCTAAAATTATTCGACCCTCTTGGAATCCGTTGTGTCGTCCTGCCTTTTCGTTGTGCTAACAGAAAATTTTACTGTGACTATCAGTTACCTCGCACCGGAACTTGTCACTCCATAACGACATAAACACCCGACATTTCGGCTTTTTTCTCTGGTGAAGCTGTTCGAACATCTAGGGCTTCACATATTTAGTGCTTGGAAAGTTCACTTTCTACATGAAATAGTTCAGTTCATAATTCAAAAATTTTAACTAAGTTCACAGCTCCAAAAAAATTACTTTTCAATATGCTGCGAGCTATAATTTTTCAAAATCTCTATCTGTCTGCAATACCGCTCCCGGCTCCTACGCAACTGGCACGCTCACACACAGGTAAAGACAGTATAATGAAATGAAACGCGTTCAGACGCGACACTGCAGGTATTACAGGTTCATCCTCGTCAGACGGTTTACCCTCATCAGTTGCGTTTGGCCTCTGAAAAAAGCTTTTAAGGCTAGTCTGCTTGGCCATGTTTGATCCTTCTCACTCAGTTCGCTCCTTTAAAATGCAGCATATGCCTGTTGTTTAATAACTTTCTAACGACAGATTAGCCTGTTCCTTTAAAACATAATAAGGGCAGTGCACGTTTGCTTTATAGGCCATTATATTAGAATTGTTGTCAAATTCAGATTGTGTTTGCGAGAAGGGATTTTTAAGAAATTCCAATCAGACAATTTGACCGGTGAGCTTATTTTCGGACATTTCAATTTTTTTCCGGACAAAGACCGGCAATTACCAGACAACGGAAACACTGATCCAATCACACAGTAGGTTTAGTTAGCTGACAGGTGCTATCCAGGAGTATAAATGCTTCCATCAAATATCTAGAGCTTGACCAAGTGCAGTAATATTTATGAACATGGAAGCACCATGCTCGAGGAAGAAGGGGAGGAAGAAGAGGAGCAAGGGTGCGTGGTGGTGGAGTGGGGGGGAAGAGGCTGAGGAGGACGAAACAACAAGCTGTGCCAGATCGAATACGGACTACATTTGTGGACAATGTGGTCAACCATGGGCTCACAATGGCAGAGGCAGGTCGTCGAGTTCAGCCTAATGTATGAAGCAACTGTACAGAGTACCATTTGAAAGGAACTCTGAGAGAACCAAGGAGCTGCGCTACCAGTATGTACAGGTAAAAACAGTGGTGTGCACTACGCCTAGTATTTTGTACAGTGTTATGCATTGTATATCATTATGACCTGTTAGCAGTGGAGCATAGAGCCCAGTTTATTGAACTTGTAGAGAACACAGAACATTTCCATGTAATTTGTTGTATGATTCTACTGAATAACCAATTTACAGTAATATTTAGTTTACTGTATTGTAGAGAATAATGGAGCTGGAGGCGAATGAGACCCCCCACACCCTCGTTTTTGTGGATGAAGCTGGCTTCAACCTGGCCAAAGGAAGACAGCGTGGCTGGAATGTCGTCGGCCACCGGGCAACAGTGAGGTCCTAGGCCAGTGTGGGGGCAACACCACCATGTGTGCTGCCATTTCAGAGAATGGTGTAGTCACCCACATTCCCAGTCTTGGCCCATACAATACCCATAAGCTACTGCTGTTCTTGGACCGCCTGCACTCCGATCCTAATCCTCTACATGAGAGGGGTTTGGTAGGGCTTCACTTGCCTACATTTATCATTGTGTGGGACAATGTAAGCTTCCACCGTGGCCCGCTCATCAGGGTGTGGTTCACTGCCCATCCAAGAATGCTGATGGACCTTTCTCCCCATTCCTCAATACTATCGAGGAGTTTTTATCTGCATGGAGGTGGAGGGTCTGAGCATTGGGCTCAAGACCAGAGGTCCCTGCAATGGATGCTGCTTGTGATGTCACAGCAGATCATTGTAGGGGATGGTTGCGGCATGCACAACGATTCTTCCCCGTTGCATAGCAAGGGAGAACATCAGATGTGATGTTCATGAAAATATGTGGCCAGACAGACAGGAGGGCGAGGATGAGCAGGAGAGTGAGGACGACAGCTAGTGTAACTCCAGCTTTGCTTTACTTTCTTACTGTATGTTTTGTGTTACGACCCCCTGTGCCCCTGCGCTACCTGCCTGCAGTCCCTATACTGGCTATATGGAGGCAGCAGGCTGTGGACCAGCATGATTAGCAGTGATTATCCATACCTTGAGCCCGGTGTGGATATAAAAGCTCTGCTACCTACGTCTGATGGAAGGCCCTTCTCAGCTTCCGCTACTCACACACACACTTATGGCAAACGCTCCTAATCACTTAAATACCCACAAGACGCATCCACACACCTTTGGAAACCCCAAGACTTTCTCTTTTGCATCAACCTTTGTAGTATATAAATCACCTTTTTTGTTACAACCCGACACAGTTGTCTGTCTCTACCGTTTTATGTTGCGACACACGAGCCGGTCGAAACATAAATTGGGGGCTCGTTCCAAATAGATATTTTTTTCCCCAATTCTGCGTGAAGTGCTCACTTTTTGGTTCCGGTATCCTCCACCTCCGTATACTCCAGGTAGGAAGCAGTGGCTCAGCTTGATCATCAGATCCTTTCATCGAGCACTGGTTTGTTGTTTTGCGTTTTTCTGTGTTGCATGTTTTGATTCTACTTCTCGTTGTGGAATCAATCCTAGGGGCGGGTATTGCTAAAACTCTTGTCAGGGGTACGTGAGTACGGCTGCACTCATTTTGGGAACAGTGCACCCCTAGCCCAGCATGTTTCTGAAGCGACAGGTGTAGGAAAGGATAGTTAATACAGGGCGTGAGTGTGAGTATGGTAATTTCCCTCACAATTCACCCTTCTGCGACCAAACCCCCAAAACGGTAACTGATCAATCATAGCATAGCAACGGTTACTAAGCTCGGGACCTCAGTCAAGCGAGCCATTTTGATGAATGGAAGTCTATGAGAGAGACGTCTGCTCAAGAAGAGAAAATGAATCGTTGCGCTAATGGAGTGTGTAATTCTGACAGCCGATATTCAAAAAGGCTGGAGGAAGGGGTCAAATTTTATCCCTTCCTGAAACCCAAGACCCAGAGAGAGAAATGCCTGCTGTGGATCAAACAATGTGGACGACCCCCCCATCAGCTGAATGTCAGCAACATAAACAGAAGCACCTGCATTTGTTCCTAGGTAAGAAGCTATGTCGCTAAAATCTGCCCACTGCATCGAAAACGTGAGAAAACCCTTGCTTAAAATACGATTCAGTTTTACCACCTTACATGTTTGCGTAGCGGCGACTGTGTAGATAATGGAACACATAAATATAGCTGGAACGAACCTGTTAGCCTTAGCATAACTGCCATAAGTTTATTTTGGATGCTGATGTTTCTCAATGTCATTGCAGCATTTTGTTGATGGGCAACCCACACCTGAAAACCCGAATCCAGTCGCAGCTATACCGGTGCCTGTGCCTAGGAGGGAGAGTCTCGGTGGATGTCGAAAACCACCTACTAAAAGGTCACTGTTCCGTTCGATTTGTGCATGCAAGTAGCCAATGTAATGTTATTGTTTACAGTTGTCAAAGTTCATCATATAGAATGTTATTCAAAAACATTTGTGGGATGCCTCTTAGGCTTGCTATTTGTAATAAATAAGCATCAGTGATGTACTGTCCCATCATGGAAAATGTAAATTTTGCTGATATTAGGGTGTGAATCCCATCTCATGACCCTTCCTCCTGTAACCATTGCAACTTAACTGAGATTGAATAATAATTAATAACAGTGATTGAAGAACCCAGATGTGTCATGCTTCACAATGTGCATTTTTTTTTCAGTTCCATCAATCAGAATATTATTTTATAAATTAAAACATTAATAGAGATTCTACTCAGTCATCATTCTCAAATCAACTCAAAACTTCAACAAAAACATATTACCCATACACTAACATGCATCAGCCTTGCATTACAATGAAAATTAAACAGAAAATCAAACTGCTGTTTTACAGAGTACGGGGAGAGCTCAACCAACACCACCACCAGTGACCCTGAGGAACAACGTGACCATGGTAAGTTTCTTTGGTGTGTGTGTGTGTGTGTGTGTGTGTCATGTGGCCCTAAGAGCAGTTCAGAAAAACATAAAAGAAAAAACAATCTAATTTAATTTCATTGCAGCCCACTGACGGTCTGTGAAGAGGATGTGTGCCAGCTATTTCAAAGACAAAAGACAAGGAAGGCCGCAGGCCCAGACGGTGTGACACCCTCCTGTCTGAAAGTCTGTGCTGTTCAGCTGGCCCCCATTTTCACACGGATCTTCAATAGATCTCTGGAGCTGTGTGAAGTCCCCTCCTGCTTCAAACGCTCCACCATCATCCCAGTCCCCAAGAAAGCCTCCATCACTGGACTGAATGACTACAGACCTGTCGCCCTGACGTCTGTGGTCATGAAGTCCTTTGAAAGACTGGTGTTGACCCATCTGAAGGCCATCACAGGCCCCCTGCTGGACCCTCTGCAGTTTGCCTACCGGGCAAACAGATCAGTGGATGATGCAGTCAACATGGGGCTGCATCACATCCTACAACACCTCGACTCCCCAGGGACCTATGCAAGGATGCTGTTTGTCGACTTCAGTTCGGCATTCAACACCATCATCCCAGAAGTTCTCCTCACCAAACTCACCCAGCTCACTGTGCCTGCCTCCACCTGTCAGTGGATCACAAACTTCCTGATAGACAGGAAGCAGCAGGTGAAGCTGGGTGAAACAACATCCAGTACCCGGTCAGTCAGCACTGGTGCACCTCAGGGATGTGTGCTCTCCCCACTGCTCTTCTCACTCTACACCAACGACTGCACCTCAGATGACCCATCTGTTAAACTCCTAAAATTTGCAGACGACACATCAGTCATCGGCCTCATCCGTGATGATGATTCTGCATACAGGCGGGAGGTTGAACAGCTGGCCCTGTGGTGCGGTCGCAACAACTTAGAGCTAAACACGCTTAAAACCGTGGAGATGACAGTGGACTTCAGGAGGAGCCCCCCAGCACTGCCCCCACTCACCATATTCAACAGTACTGTGTTGGCTGTTGAATCCTTCAAGTTTCTGGGATCCACTATCTCCAGGAACCTGAAGTGGGAACCCAACATCAACACCATTATCAAAAAGGCCCAGCAGAGGATGTTCTTCCTGCGCCAGCTTAGGAAGTACAACCTGCCTCAGGAAGTTCCAAGGTGGGGAGCATGGGGATTCACTACAAAACCACATGGGAACACTTCATTTCCAGTGATGACACTGTAGCATTGTGCTGCCATTGGTTCCTGGGTTAGTCCCCTGCGCATAGCCCTAGTGCTTTTCCTGCTTGCCTCCTTCAATCTCTGAGCAAGGCCCTCAAAGTCAGCTCTCCACGAGCATATAGCCTTAAAGTTGCTTGATGTTAATCTCGAGGAGTGAACAAGGTGCCAAAGGTCTGTTGCCCCCTGTTGCCTCGTGTCACGCTCGAGGGCCACATATTCGAACCGGCTCAGGATCAAGGTGCTGTAGGTCTGCATGCCGTCTTTGGTCATAACTGTGCAGACATCTGCTGGTTGTTCAGGGAGAGGGAAATCTGGAGGATCACTGCTGGCAGATGGACTCTCTGGTCTCTCAAAAAGTGGAAGCTGCAGACAGAAGGAAAATGTGTTATTTTATATGCAGTTTGTTTACTTTAATGTTGTTGTTTACCGAAGCACATCCCTCCACTGACCACGGCGAGGAGCTTCAGATGTTGAGGGACATGGTGGCCACTCAGAAGGCTGAGATAACCAAGCTGACACTACAACTACAGGAAAAGGATGTCCAGCTCCAACAACTTAAAAGCAAACTCCAGTCACACACTACTTCCGGGTTAAATCCAGAGTCTGTACAGGAAAGTGAAGTGCCAGGTTATTTCCAGTACTGCACTGTATTCACCTATGAGCAGTTTAATACTTTGTGTGAGTTCTTCAACATTCCAAATGATCCAAGTACACCACAAACTCATATTCCATTGACCTATCCAAAACGCAGTGGCAAACCAGACCTTCCTTTGCGTAGTCAGCTTGACACTGATGACATATTGACACTGATGACATTCAGACAAGGGTATGGTTGCAAGGATTTAGCATTCAGATTCCACATCAGTTTACAGAGTGTGAGCACAATATTTACCACCTGGGTAGACTACATGTATTGTGCTCTTGGCCAGCTGTCTACTTGGCCACACAGAGATGTTATTTCAGATAACATGCCAGCCCAGTTCAAACAAGACTTTCCAAATACATTTGCCATTTTGGACTGTACCGAACTGAAGATTGAAAGACCAAGTTCATTGGTGTTACAGAGTCAGACATTCTCCTCGTACAAGTCAACCAACACCCTGAAGTCTCTGGTGGCCTGTGATCCACGTGGTTCAGTCATGTATGTGTCTGCCCTATTCACTGGTACCATATCTGACAAGGACATATTTAACCAATGTAATATAGTGCAAGTACTCAAGGGTTGCATTGAGTGGGGTTATCTTCACAGGGGGGATGGTTTGATGGTTGACAAAGGATTCCTCATACAGAAGGAGGTTGAGGAACTTGGGCTCCAACTCAACATACCACCATTTGCCAGAGCAGACAGGCAGATGCCACATGCGGATGTCCAAATTACCAGAAAAATAGCCAGACATAGAGTTCATGTTGAACGTGCCATTGCCAAGATAAAGAAGTTTAAAATAGTGTCTGGCAGAATCCCCATTACTCACTTTAGCAATATCAATCAGATCTGGTTTGTCGTCAGTATACTGTCCAACTTCCAGCCTCACATCATCAGTTAAATGATATGATCCGTCCTATATATATATATGTTTTGTATTATGTATGTGTTGTGATACGTTATGTATCGATTATTTTGTTATTGTGCATTAAATATCATCCATCAACATGCATATTGTCATGACCTGTGTATTTTTTTCTTAATGCTTTAACCCACTTCATGTTATGGTGAATTACCTGATGGCTTAAGCCACTTCCAAGTGGGTACTTGTGGTCTGCAACAGTGATGTCCAAGGGAGGTTTGTTCACCAAATAGCTGCTAGGTGTTCCTGTCTGCCTTTGTAGGAGAGCCAGTTTGTCATCTGTCACTTCGAAGTTCCTGGAGAAAATTCTCTAACTTCCACTGTTTACAATGTAGCCATGTATTTGTAGGCTATTGGAAAGATGTATTTATTTACTGAACTGTAAGATGTAGACTTACTGGTTTCCCGTGTAGTGACAGTCCACAGGTTTGCGTTCGCGAGTGACCTTTGCCTTTGCAGCAACCACAGACGACACAGGCACTGGTTTTATTTTAGCACCCCTTGGTTTGTGCCATTGCTGTGGCAAACTTGTGGAGGCCTGAGGTTCCAAAGGGTTGCCTTTCACTTGCATGAGGTCAAGTGTGTTGAACAAGCCAATGATATGGGGGAACAGTACCCTGGAGCGCTACAGGTGGAAATGTTTAAATTTGGCATCTGTCACCATCACATGGATTTTATGTTACAAATAAAGTAATCATTAGGGCTGGGCGATATGGAAAAAAACATATATCACGATATGGATTATTTTATATCACGATAGCGATATATATCACGATATGCCCTCTTGCTTTACTGGATAGGGGTGTACTTAAAAGTGTGATCCATCACGACCTGTACCACAATTACGCAGATTGTACTGAACGTTTCCATTGAATCTTTAAATAGTAAGATTAAAACAAAGTGCATGACATTTAGTCCAGTGCTTGTGACTTTTAGTGGTTCTTTAATGTAGGCCTACCTTCAGAAGATAAATCAAGTTTAATTTAATTAAAGAACTTTCTTTTCAATGTTTGTTCATATGCTATAGCAATAATGATGAGAAAAACATTTTCTTATATGGCCACGTATAAAAATAAGAAAATTAAGAAGTTGGCCATTACACATACGCCCCATTGACCGCTTCAGCCCGTTGGTGCAACAGTGAAGATGGTCCTGTAAACAAACGCAAGTAAACGATGGAGCTGCGTTTTATCTGGATAAAAAGCATATTAGCGTTTACATTTCCCAACCAATTTCATTTTTATCTTCAAGGGTTTATGATCTACGTGGAGTACCAAAAAAACCCTCCATGCTACTTAGAATCTAGATAGTTAAGCTATAAACGCCAAAGACATATACACATATGCTATGTCTATGATAATCGCTGCTAGATGCTCACTGTTCTTGTGCTCCCACAGCTCCTTCACTTTTGAAATACTGAAAAGAAATCTAAACTAACGAAATAGTGCATCTTAAACTACAACTATTTGACCATCATTGAGAAAAATGGAACAGAATCTGCTAATAAATGGCTACACTTGTATTATACTCGTATTATACGGCAAAATGTTCAAAAAAGTTCCGTTGATTTGAATGGGCCACCCCAGCATTTGCACGTCTGTAATGTCTTGATTTTCACTGCTGCAATAAAGTAATGACGCTGTCATTAGCAATGGGTGTCGATGCCCAATTGTATAACAGCGGCTGTGGTAACAGTTACACCTTCCTGCAGCGCGTCCATTATTCATTTTTTTTTTTAAACCAGAATTAAATTCCGCGGGCTCTCACCGTCAATCATGTCGCAAGCGTATGATGCAAAGCAGCGTAATGTAAAGCGGTGTCGTGTCGCAAAACCACGTTCTCTAAAATGTATCTTAATATTCTTTTTTTACAGTTGTATAAACTTAGAGTTTGCATAATAAGAAAAGCAAAATGTTATATTAGGATGTGAAATTATATTAAAATGTATATTAGCTGTAATAGTGAAAAAATAAGTTTATCACGATAGAAACGATAGAGGAGAAAGGTCACGATAGACACGTTTCTATCGTCCTCACGATATATATCGTCATATCGCCCAGCCCTAGTAATCATGCGGATTTAATGCAACATATGTGTGGTAAATGTTACTTACCCTGCTGCTCTTGTACTTCATTGTCCCGACAAGTAACTTCAAAATTATGAGGCGCCTGTCTCTTACATTGGGACCTGTAGGCTTTGCCCTTTATCCGGAACTCATTTGTCTGTCTACAAACACGGCATGTAAAGTCGTGGATGTAGCCTTCATAAGCATATTGCAGACCCTTTTGCCTGCTTCGATCTGAGATCTTGCCGTTTTTCCAAAAATTGCTTGTGATTTCTTTGGGTAGAGCTGAAATTGACACGGTTGAAAATCCAAAATCAATGAATATCGCCCTTACAAAATTGTATTTTAAATTGTTGCAGGCAATTCACCACTCTGAAAATTTGGACCGCTCAGCTGAGACAGGCTCTTGCCCCCCGGGGATGTCAAGACATGTCCACTGACTGGCGGTCTTCATTAAGCCCTCCTCTCCTTCTATAAGCACTGCAGAAAAAATAAAACAAAACACGATGCGGTGGTTGGAGGTGAATTAAGAGATCCTCCGGGTTCACTATGATGAGTTGATTGCATCCATCTTAGTGGACCTGGAGGATTTCGATCAGGAGGCTTTCCAGATGGCGGTTGTCTGGGGCAAACCCTGTGGAGAGGGAAAATGCAATGAAAATGCCTGAGCAGAGACAGCGGGATTCAGAAGCAGAGGGTATGATGGTGGAAGCACTGGGACCGGTCCCAATCGATAGGAGCATAGCATGCTCGAGATTGGTGGTGGCGGCGATTGAGCCGCTTCCTTCCGATGATGAGGTTTTCTTTAATCTCCAGATGGAGGATTCATCCTAGGAGAAGGATGAGGGATCTGCTAGCCTGCCAGCAGTGGATCCAATTCCTGTGGAGAGGGAAAATGCAAACATCAAGGAGATCTCCTTAGAAACTCAGGGGAGAGTCCGGCCCCATAGTTTTAAATCAGAATGCCTTACATTGAACAATGTAGCAGTGCCTAATCAAGATGGTATTAGTTCGCCTGTAGTGTCCCAGACTCCCTCGAGCTCCGTCAATGGGGGAGAGATTTTCCTTACCCTTACCGATATCCCTAATCCCATTCCTAAACCTAACCCCAATCCCAGACCTGACCCCAATTCTAAACCTAACCCCTATGTTAACCTTTCCCAGTTCCCTAACCCCAACCTAAATCTCCCCCAGAGACCCATTAATACCGTGGAGAATAGAATTAGACATCAAAATTCCCTAAGAAAGATTTTTGAGCGGAACCTTCAATTAATTCAGCCGGTTGTCATGGTGGGCGATTCAAATTTGTTGAAGATACCTCCCTTTCAGAACGAAAGGATACAAGTGGATAGCTTTCCTGGTGCCACTAGCTATCATCTGGGTGGGGTGTTAGAGAAATTAACACCAAATCTCATGACGGAGAAAGTCATCCTCTCGGTGGGACTTAACAACTGTCTTGCCAAACAGGGTTACGCCACGACCTGGAAGCAGTTGCAACTCTCTTGAGAACCGCTGAGAGGATCTTCCCACTCGCCACCATTTATGTTCCACTCATCAATTTTTCAGACCGGCTGGAAAGGGACCAACAGGCTCTCCTAAAAAAAAAAAATGATAAGGTCATAGAGAAATGTGAATACTTACCTGTCTTGGAGAGTTGCAATTTCCGAGTCATGCCACAGGATCCGGTTCACTGGACGGCTGACACTGCAAATAAAATACTCCACCTATGGTTAGACCATTTAAACTCCTAGTGGGAGATGAAGATAATGATTCCTTTCCCCATTCTAACATTACAAACCTTTCAAAATGCTATAGACTCTCTGTACTGGAGAGACAAGTATTAGAGAAAGGATTAACTTTTATTCCCACACCGAAGCGGCTGGACCGCAGAGAATTACGTAGAGACCTTTACACCTATCATAGGAGGCTTAAATGATTGGATAATTTTAACTATGAGACAGACTTCCCTCACATGCCATTTACAGATCCCTGGACATGGGAACCAGTGCATGTCTCATCTAACATTAATACCCTTATCTAGATCTAGAGTCCTTATCAAACTTTAGACCCAGGCCAGCAGATAAACAGAATCTCAGCAAAGAACATCTGCAAGCCATTAACAACTTGAGCTGCAATGAAGAGATTGTTATTAAACCGGCGGATAAGGGTTCACAAATTGTAATAATGGTTAGGGGTCAGTATCTCCTGGAAGCAAACAGACAGCTGTCAAACAGGAAACATTATACTTTGTTATCCCATTCTCTGCAAACCGAAACACGGAGCATAATAAAAGACCTTACGGCGCACAGCGTGATTTTCCCTCCAGAGGCGCGCGTCGAAATGAACTTGCGCCGACATGGGCGGGGACGGAACAGAGAAGGCGTTTCTCTGGCGCAAGTGGTATTTTGCAGTTTCAAAACAACGCCGTGCGTTATTGACCAGAACAAAGCTAGTCTAATGTCAGAGGCGCAATGTGTAAAGTCTGTGGCGGGTTTTCAGAACGCGTGTGCTTGCCCGTATAGGACCTATAGGCTACACTTTACTTCTGTCGTCTACACGAGAGATTTACACCAATTTTTTGGGCAAGCCATATATTAATACAAGGAAAATAAAGTATTTACCACATGAGGAAATCATTTTGATATCAATATCCAAGATATTTAAAAAATAGGCATACATCTAGCGTACACATTGACCCAAATGATTCAGGTTAATTGTAATGGCGGTTCAAACCAGACTGGTTGGCCAATAGCGGCATGACACATGGGTATATAAAGACACCTGTCTAAATGAGTTCTCCATCAAGAGCCCGGAAACAGAGCTGAAGAACAATTAGGATATTCTGAAGACTGTCATACCGACATGTAAGTCCATTAAGAACCTTACTCGCCGACGTACCAGTTAGGTTGCGGTTAATCGTAACTTTTGTCCATTGTGCAGTGAAATGGAATACGTCTTGGGGTAGAGGAACGGACGCCAGAGGGAGAGGGTCTACCGGCCCAGGCAGACCTACCTTGCTTTGACTGAGGAGGAATGCAGGCGAAAGCTACGCCTGACCCGTCAGGCTGTGACTGATATCTGCCATCTCCTGGCAGATGAGCTGGGGACAGACGCACACTCTCCCTATGCCCTCCCCGTTGCGGTGGAAGTTACAACGGCACTGCATTTTTATGTGTCTGGGTCGTTCCAGCACCTCCTCAGCTCTATTGGAGGCATTTCACAGTCTTCAATAAGTTCGGCGATACATGCAGTTACGTCAGGTCTAGTCCGACATGCTGGGGAATTCATACAATTTCCCGTAACACCCGACAGCCAAGAGAGAGCTAAGCAGGCGTTCTGGGAGAAGTATGGGTTCCCTGGCGCTATAGACTGCACCCATATTCAAATACGTGCCCCCCCCAGTAAACGCACTGATTTATGTAAACCGCAAGGGAACACATTCCATAAACATCCAAACCATTTGCGATGCCACTTCACATGTCTGTCACGTTTTTGCCAACTATCCTGGCTCAAGCCAAAATTCGTTCATTTTGGCAAACTCATCCATTCCTGCCCTTTTCGAGGGGAATCCTCCATTGGATGGGTGGCTGTTGGGGGACAACGGCTATCCATTAAAAACCTGGCTGATGACGTCTTTTATCAACCCTGCAACGAAACTAATTTCAACACAAAACACACACACACGCAGAATTATAGAGCGAACATTTGGCATTATAAAAATGCACTTCAGGTGTTTGGACAGGTCGTGGTACTTTACAGTACAGTCCTCAAAAAGTCGCTGCATTCTTTGTAGCATGTTGTGTTTTACACAACATTGCCATGAATCATGGATGTGTCAATGACATAAATGAGGATAGATTAGAGGACTTTAGAAGACGTGAGGTTGAACTGCATGTGCCGATGCCATTCAACCGAAATGCCCCAGCAGCAGAACGAGAGAGGAGAGCTCAACTGACAGAAGCGTTACTTCCTCTATAATGAGGTAAGCAAACCATTGCCATCTCCAGAGTATTGCTTGAGCAAATTGCAAGATTATTACCATGCATACACAACCTAGTGATTCAGTAAGCGTGAACCCAAAACATCGGAAAGTATGTTTTTGTGACTTTTATTTGAAATATGTTGGCACCAAAAAACGAATGCTAGTAACTGAAAAAAATACAAACGAGAAATAAGTAGAAACATTTCTCCAAACAGCAGCAGCAACATCGCCACTCGGTCGGCCGCCTCATCCCGGACAGCTCCCGCTCCAGCATTTGGAAGCCAGCTTGCTGGAGCTGCAGGAACGGGTGGTCATCCGGGCTGGCGATGCTGCCACGGCGTGTAGTGCGCCTGGCTCCTCTGCCCCTTGAGGGTGACACGGCTCCCTCCCCAGCTGGCCCATGCGCACTGACCGGCTCCTGCGCACTTGTACCGAGCCCAGGGTCTTCTTCCTTTGAAGCTGCGTGACATTTGATTTATTGTATGGCTTTGTTCCATTTATTTCATGAGAGTATTATTAAAATCTTGTAAACTCATCTCTGTGTATGTGGACTTTATTTATGTTCTTTGGGTTTGGTCAGCTGGTGCACTGGGTTGGACGCCGATTTCCATGCCCCCAAATCCCTGTACGCTCTCAGGCGTGAGGGTAGACGTGGCGATGTCCTCTGCTGCCGTCAGGTCCTGTGTCGAGGCAGATCCACCTCCCGTGAGGCCACAAGAACGTGTGTTACCTGCCAGCCTGGATTTTCCACGTCTCTGAACGTCATTATACCGTTTTCGGCATTGTGTAACCATACTCGAGTGCCCCGTAGCAGAAACATTCACGGCAATCTCGTCCCATGCTTGCCTGACCTCGCTCACTTTTGGAGGGTTTCTCGCATCCCCATATATAGTTCTCTCCCGGCTTTTTACGGCCCTGACGAGCACGTCGGTCTCCAGCTGTGAATCTATCCTGTCTTCCTCCCGGTAATTCCACCATTACGATAGCAAGCCGCTTTGGAATATGCGCTCCTCGCTCTTAAAGGGAATGTGAGATGACGCTCTGATTGGTTTATTGCATATTACGCCCAAACCACACCTATGGCTGAGTAACCTCCTTTGGACCAACCCATTTGACACCTGCGCTGGGCGCAAGTGTGTTTTTTCCGCCGTTAAAATAGCAACTGCGCCATAGAGCCGCCCACACAGCTACTTGTGTTTGGCGCCGTCCTCATTGCGTTTCTGATCGTTAGAAAAGGGCCCTATATGCGAATTACATCAGTCAGAGAAAATAACAAAAAAGCAAATGAATTACCTGTCCAAGATCCAGACGGTTCTATTTGCTTCCGAAAATCCATAAGCCTCTTGAGAAGTGGACGGTCCCAGGCGAGGTTCCCTGTGGTCGTCCGATTGTGAGTGACTGCGGCTCGGAGTCGGCTCATACTGCAGAGTACCTGGATTATTATATTAATCCGTTATCCCAAAGACATACTGCGTATATTGAAGACACATATGATTTTGTGGATAAATTAAAGCGAGTTACAGTGTCCAGTGATGCCTTCCTGTTTTCGAAAAACATCGACTCACTTTATACAAATATCGACACGACTTTGGGCCTGCAATCCATTCAGACTGCTTTTAATAAATTCCCCGACCCACTTAGGCCCGATGGAATTCTTTTAAAAATGTTGGAGTTGAGCCTAAAAAGGAATGACTTTGAATTTAATGAAAAGCATTATTTGCAAATTCCATGGTACAGCAATGGGCAAAAAATTTGCCCCCGCTTATGCCAATTTATATATGTGTTCCTGGGAGGAGACGGCTTTTTTAAAGTGTAAGACATTACCGTCTCTCTATTACAGATACTTGGACGATATTTTTGTTCCTCTTTGAAAATGAATACGCTGTTAATATCTGTTGATGTGCCTGCTCACGTTACTAATTAGCAACAAGGCTATAGCTAGCTACCATGTATTTTAATGGATTTTTGGTGTAGCGTTAGCAATGACCTAACAATAATGGTCTAGAGCGCTTCAGTTAAGACATACAATCCTCTGCAACATTTGTGTTGCACATATACAACAAACCGAGTCAATGTAGACATAAAAAAGTCGTGTAGATAGCATAATTTACATAAAATATGTCCCACTTACAAGCCGGATACGCCGCCATCTTTTGGAGGATTTCGAATTCACCGCTTGATAATCTGTCCATCATCGTATAAAGCCCGCCCTGACAATTTGATTGGTCCGGCTTTATCTGTCCGATGAAAACTCTCTACCAACTAACTCAGAGCCAGACCAAATCTCCCTGACCAAAATGTTTGTGGGCGGGGTTTGGGCTGGTATAAGTGTTCTATGAATTCATATCATCTAGAAACTCTTTGGCCTTGTTTTTATCTACTTATTCTGAAAGAGTTGGAGATGATTATTTTCACTAGCAAGATCTCATTCAATGATACATTTCCGTTAAGCCTACTGTCAGCAGGCAAATTTAAATAAATGTGATTTGATTGATTGGGGTAATGAGGCACTTAAGATGAGCCTATACAGCTCCCCTAAACTTACGCATTAAGCTTGTCGGCGATCTTTTGCCAAGCTGCCTGTCTTGCTCTGGCTGAGGTGGCGGTGTTAGATTTGTGTGTGCTATTTCTTTATTAGATTTAGCCATTTTACCGTTACAAAATCCTGGTTTTGGTGATCGACCTTTCCTGCCTTTTAAAGCAGGACGTGCACACGCAATTTTGCTGATGAGTTTAGCCTGGGACAAATTAACTTGACGTGTAAGTAATTTAGCACCCGTAGGCAGACCGGTATAGCCTGTCCTCATTTAGCAAGCTAGATTATCTAATTTCGCGAGCTAGACTGATTGTCTTAAGCTTCAGTTCTACGCCGAACAGGGCCAGGGCTGTAGTGGAGGGGTAAACGCTGTGGACCCACCTCTGGAGTTATGGAAAGAGGGTTTGGCACACCTCTAACTATAGTTTACCCACCTGTAAGTTGCTTTTACGCACGTTAAAGTTCCCTGGGCCTTGTATTCTGCCGTTGGAATAATCACAAATACATTTGGTGTCATTTTAAAACACCTACATTTCAAATTGTTGAACATAAACGCTGTAGTCTGAATCATTTTCATCTACAATGTAATAGGGTCTGTGACCCTCCAATCAGTGACCAATAGAGACCAATCAGGATCCAGAAACTATGTAAACACATACACGTTGTGAATTAGCCTGCCTGCCTACCTGTTCGGAATGGATTAATTAGCAATGGATATCATGCGATTTTTGTAGAGACCATCGAGGGCTCCCACTCCCACAGATGCCCACAAAAGGCCTCAAGTGCAAAGTAAGACTGAAGAAGATCAATTCACGTTTTTAAACATTGTTTTGGTACGGACAGCATCACATTTAGACAGGGACAAACTCTATTAATAACGTGCTTGCAAATACGATAATGCAGCTAACAAGCCAGTCTTTCCAGTCCCATCTAAATAGGCCTAATGAAACATAAATTATTTCAGCAATTGATGATGCATGAGTGATTATTCTCACGCAAATCGCTGTAGATTAGGCTAATTCATTGAAAATTGTAGACAGATTCTTTGCAAGCCAGTTGGACATAGCTAAGTGAAATGTTTAAGGTCAAATATAAGTGTAGAAGAAAAGCAACAGCAGAACAGCATAAACCCGACCAGTGAGGCAGAGGTATTTGTGAGGAATTGCGCAATCTGAGATGAGGCACAGCTCATCGCTGCCTCACCGCCTAACTGTCTCCTGTCAGTTTGAACAGGAAATGCGCAAATTAAGCGATTATGATTATTGCAATGCTCGCAATGATTGGAATCATGCAGAAAATAGATTTATAGCACAGATCTGGGCCCTGTTCGGCGTAGAACTGAAGTTAAGTTAATCAATCTAGCTCGCTAAATGAGAACAGGCTATACCGGTCAGCCGACGGGTGATAAATGCCTTAATCATGAAGCCAATGTCCCCCAGGCTAAACTCATCAGCTAAATTGCGCGTGCACGTCCTGCTTCAAAAGGCAGGAAAGGTCGATCACCAAAACCATGATTTTGTCTAAACTCAAAGAAAAAGACAATTTTTTTTCTCCACTAAGGCAGGAGATGACCATGAACGCGTTATGAAGAATTCAAGACCATAATCATGGCAAAATCCAACACTGCCACCGCTGCAAGAGCAGTACAAGAAAGTGTCTATGGGCTGTGTAGTGGGTGATATCTTTTGATAAAAGTAATATGTGACTTTGGTGCAGTTGATAGAGCTCACGGTTTGAGCTCAATAGAGTGCTAGTTCGATTCCCCTCACTTCCGTATCAATTATAGTTTTATATAGCTTTGAATAAAATGACTATGACTAAATGTAAATGTATTAATAAGAATAATAAATTGAAGCAATGAAAAGAAAGTGTGTGTTTCATGCATCCACATTAATACTTTTCTATCAAAAATGATGTGCTATGTATGGTGTAGTAGACAGAGACTTTATTCACTACTGCACAAAAACTAGACACGTTTGCAAACTAGACGTCTGCAATGATGTTAGTTAAAGTAGGTAAAACAACTTTCGCCAATATCTCGGTAAGGGAGATGGGTTATGTGCTCAATTTTCCTGGGATCAAAGAAGACGTTAGTATTCATTTGCAAACTAAAATCACAACTCAGGATTGCTGCACATGCAATTTATTTCGGGTGTATCAACTGTACTCAGTCTTCCCTACTAATACCACTGTCATATGATTATGAGTGCTTTGTTCTCTGCATTGCCGACATTAGAAAAATGAAGGCTACCACTCGCAAAAAAAGTGAAGACATTCAATTTTCAACTGTGGTGTTTGCAATAAATGACTCGAGAAGGTCTTTTAAATTAATTATTCCTTGTCGCCTGAATCGGTAGCGCTCATACAAGGACTCATCATGATGTAAAAATGGCGATCGCAAATAACTCTCTTCCTAGACTAATAAAACGATCTAATATGACTCTGGTCAATGGGATCCCTCCTTTTGCCGGGGGTGTGGCAAGCTAAGCCAGCTTAACTTAGGTTAGCCTGCCCTCACATTGTTGCATTGGAATGCGTTGATCCAACGGAAAGTGGAGGAGGAGTCTGACGCGTGGGGTTCTGTTGATACCGGAGATGTTATAGTGAGATTGACAGGTCAACAAATCAATCACGTCACTAGCAAGCTTTTACCCTGTGAGTAATAGCATGCTATCATTAGATAGGGTGCTCAGACACCTCGCAAATCCTATGATACGTATTTTCGTATTCAGTTACAATTAAGATTTTTTTTTTACATTGTACATGTGTCTATTTTTCGGGTAACTTGTTAAAAATCTAACCAAAAAAAGTCAAACAAACAACTTGTAGGTACAAATACGACTGTCTACGGAGTTTGGTCAGCCATCTTTTTTTTTTTGAGCATGCTGCTGTGTAGACGTGAGCATATATGGGATATGATTGGCTAGCGCCTGTGCTGTCAGTTATGCATGAAAGGGAATTTGATTGGCTGACGCATGCATTGCCTCTCGAAAAGTTGAACATTCTTCAACTCTTGCCGCAAGCAAAGCATGAAACGCAACGCACGTGAACCAAACGGAGCCACAATTCAGTTCGGCAAAGGATGACGTCACCCCATTCAAAGTGAATGGGGATACGTTAACCCTGACGCATCAACACATTCCAACGCAACAATGTGAGTGAGCTGTAAGTGATATGTTACTATGGTAATTTATCGAAAGTTGCTTAGCCGAACCAAAAAGATGGGTGTTTTCTTTTTTTAGCCTGGAATCCAGCTTGCTAAACCGCTTAGCGAGCTGCGCCGATCAGGGCCCAGGTCCTAGAGTACCTTCTTTTGTCTCCCCCTCCAGCCCCTTCATTGTTGTGAGGCCTACACATACTTTTCTTTACTGTTTTCTTGAAATGTAATAAACTACAAACACATGTTTTCACTGTCATTGATTAAATATGACGTTAACTGACATAATGGAATATAGCCAGGACAGCCTTACAGAGTCGCAACACTTTGTGTTGCGTTGCTTTGTGACAAGGTCTGTCAGATCACAAAATGCATAGTTTATCCACCTCTTATTTTACCACTACAGCCCTGATGACATCTATATGTAAAAAAGATGTCAACTTCGTCGCGGTGGAGGGAACGGGTTCCCGACAAGAAGTGACCTCTTTTTCACAAACTCAAATCTGGTCACCCTAAGTTAATACATGAGCTGTGGCTCGTTAATAGTTGACTTCAGGTGGTCTGAAGAATTTGATGAACATCAGTTTAACTGGTATAAAGAAGTTTGTCTTTTATGTTCGGCTGTGGGAGCCTGTGTAGCTTTACAATTAAATGTTTAAAAAGCGACAGGTTATAGTGATCAACTGTCTGCTTAGCATTGCTGACGTGTGCTTAATCCTTGGGTAGGGTTATTTGGAGAAAAGTTGTTAAACTAGGGTGTTGTCAGTTGGTTAGTTCCCTCTAGAAGGTTCTCCGTTTAAAGTAAATTATTAATAGTGAGAACCACGTTTTCATCTTTGAGGTTTTTGATGGTGGCCAGTGTTTTGTGTAGTTTTTTTTTTTTTAGTTTGATTGCTTAAGTGCACTGGGTTTTCTGTAGTGCCGTCTGCTGTAAGTGGTTATTTATGTCGTTCAACATGGAGGAGTTTGTTGCCCTCTGAGGAAATGTTGAATACATGTTAAAAGAAAATAAAGAACAGCTAATGCAAATAGCAGAGCCTTTTGAAATAGAACTGACTAGTCATATTAAAAAACAAAATTTTAAATCGGGAGCGGGAGGACTTAACCAGCTGAAACCCATTAACGCAAAGTTCCATCCAAAGCAACGTCATACATACGACAGAAATGAGGATAACAGGTGCCTAATTAAGATAAGCTGGTACAAGACAGTTGTTAGAAACGCCACAGCAAACGCTTTGATTAACTGTGTATGGAGTGTTGTACACACCTCGAACATTTACGAAGTCTGGCAGCCGGTAAGAGAAGGAACGTTTCAATCGTTACAAATCTTACCTCCATCGTCTGCAGCTACTCTGCATCGTTGTTTGTGCTAAACATAGCTTGTTACGGCAGCAACCGTCTGCTACTGTTCCGTTTGTAAATGGGCATGCACTTGTTAAATCATTTGTAAATTACTATTTTGTTTATAAGATTAAACTGAGCATTGTGAGAATGTTGCACGAATTTGCATTTCGAGTTGGTAACATTTAAGCTGCTAAACTTTTAACTACATTTCAAAGTATATTTTTCTAAGATAATTTACAATTGAACTAATCAGTGAAGTCATTGAATTCAGCATTTGCACATGTTGGTGTTTGACTACTGTTGTGTGTAATGCTGGATGCTTGTGTGTGTTCCATGTCTTTGTCTTTAAAGGTTTTTTACCTAATGATTAATGGCTGATGAAAACAAATGGCAGATAAACAAATGCTGCTAAACTGAAAAGAAAGAGTGGAAACGTAGCCACTGCCTGGGACTGTCATTCAGCATTGAATTGAGTCCTGTTACCCACACCTCCATGTAAATGATTCAGTCCTTTTTTCAAGGTGGGGAAAAGTACAACAAAAAAGAAACTTGACAGACACTGGTGGCAAAAAAAAAAGGAACCAGTTGCACCCTCGCTCTCTATGACACCTGGAGCAGGTAGTGAAGAAAAATATTGAGAGGCAGGGGCAGTTTGAAAATGATGAGCGGCAAAGGCAGTTCGACCTCCGCCGGTTAGAATTTGAACTTTTAGCCAAAGGAATTAAAATTCCAACCTCTCCTGGTGAACAGTCACTGTCTCATACAGCACCAAGCGACATTAGTAGATACATCAGGATGGTACCACCCTTCTCCGAGAGGGATGTGGATAAGTACTAACCACATTTTGAGAGGGTGGGTACCTCCCTGAAATGGCCCACAGAGATCTGGACCTCTACCTCAGTGCGTGTTGGTAGGTAAGGCTCAAGAAATCTATGCCTCTCTTAAACAGTCAGTGGATTATTAGGGTGGTAAAGGCTGCAATTCTGAAGGAGTACAAGTTGGTTCCGACAGTGCAGAAAGTGGGACAAGCACACCTTCATTGAGTTTACTCATGAGAAAGAGCGCTTATTGAATCGGTGGTGTACTTCTCAAGAAGTGGAAACCCCTAGACTTTCTCCTTTGCATCAACCTTTGTAGTGTGTCATTTTTTTTTTTACAACCCGACCCGTTCTCTGTCTGTAACAGTTGTTAGTGTAGGCTATACATCATTTTAGTTTTGATGTGCTTATTGTATAGTGACAATATATTGTGCTGTACAAATGTTATGTTACTGTAACCACGATGTATGGCAATTACTGTAACAATTTCCACGACCGTATGAGTGCAATATGTCATGTGAAACCTTGTAGGCTACACTTGAATTAATCTTTTTTTTCCTGTTTGATACACATAGTGGAAAGAAAACATCTACTTCAGTAACCATTCAGTGTCAAAGGAGTGAGCCCAGATTGAAATGTGCCCAAGAGGGATATTTCTATGGTCCACTGCCATAATGACAAAAAAACATCTAAACATTTTTGACCTGCAGTGTTTACACAATGTCAAAGGGACTTTTCATTTTGGGAGTACTGACTGCGTGTTTCAACAGAACCAGGAAGAAAAAATGCCTCTTCGCTCAATTGGATATACCTACAACCAATCAGAGCAATGTAGTATGACCATAAGGTAGACCATCGGGCCAGCTGATAAATAAAACTTCTACCGTGTCCCGTAGAAAGGACGGCAAAAACATAATTTTGATCGACAAATGCCATGATCGCGTTTCTCTGTTACTCTTTCAAAATGAATGCGGTGTCGATGTCTTCTAAAACAGACTCAAATCTACACATCTCAGCTCTCCAGCGGCAGCCATGTTTGTTGAAAACGAATTCAACCCAAGCGCTCTTTGGTGACGTTGTTGATTACGTTACTGTTGATCATCCATCCATCATCGTATAACCTTATCACCTTATACGTCATTGACCCACAGGCACCAACGATTGAACAAGCACTCTATAGAACAGCTTTGACAGTTTGTATTATTTGAAGAATTTAAGAATTGGGTCTGAGTTGAGTAAGGTCTGCCTCGCACTGGTCTGCCTGGCCCATTGCTGTATGCAGAGGGTCTGCATATTGCAGGTCTTCGGGGCACGGGTATGGGTGGCGGAGGTGCTGGGGTGCCTCCTTCGCACCACCTGCAATCCTGACAGCGATGGCCTTCAGGCAGTTTTTTGTTTCCTACTGGTGGCGAGACAATTGGGTGATGGCCCTCACCAGCCCATTCACTGTGCACTAGAGTGATCCGGAATCTCGCCTCATCGCCTGCCAGCGTCGGAAATACACAAGGGCAAAGGGCAAAACTGCCCCTAAGAAATATAATTGTGCCCCTAAAAATACTAGGAGAGGGGCAAAAAATGCCCCCATCATTTTCTGTAATAATAATTTAATGAACGTGTCAAAAACATCGTAGCCTATATGACCCGGTGAGTTGCCATTAAATGTTTTGATTTCCGCCTAGACTGATTGTTGTGTGAACGTTCTAACAAAAAATATTTAGAGCGCTTCTTAATGTAGAGGAGAAATGAGGATCAGCACACTCTGTCACCATCTCAAGTTCTTCAAGATAAAATTCACACACCCAGCGACCGTCAAAAAATTAAAGCTAGATTGGTTTGGGGTGAAGGATGACGACGAGAAAAAGACCCAATTTTTTTTCAAGGCATGTCGGACTTGTGGACAACGAGCTAGCCAAGTTGTTGTCAATCCAGCACAGGCAAATTTTTCTGCTGACTTCATCAAGGGGAGCGAAACACTCAAATACATGGCCTTTCGTCACTAGGCGCCAAGCAACATGCCATCGCCTACGATGAATGATAATTAGTAATACGAATTTTAGAAATGATTTAGTTCGGTTTAGCTAGTTTAATGTTAGTTAGCTAACGTTAGCTATCTCTCATAGTGTGTTGGCTACAAAGGCTTGCTTGCAAGCTAGCTAACTAGTCTTATCTGTATTTCCTCTAGGCCTTCTATGGTAGGTACAACATGATTAAAGGTAACACAAAAATGCATAAATATGATGTGTTATTATTATAACCAAAGAAAGAAAAACGATTGTTAATAGTTGTTTTTTTTTTTTTTTTTAAATTGCTTTTTTTTGAGCCGATAAATGTATTATATTTTTGCAAGTTTGGAGTGTTGAAAGTGCGTAATCTACTACCTGCTCACCAGGCCAACGGTCTTTACTGGATCTTGGATTTACAACAATTAGAAAACTTTAGAAAGGCTGTGACATTTAAGCGGGCCGCTGTGCTTGTATTTGTAAGGCCTTTGTGTGTCTCTTGTTGACTTTGACATTGTGCAGGTGAAAACACAGACGTAAGGGGAACATGAAATTGTCCTCCTTCATCTGGCACAAGTAGTATCGGCTAGACGATAGCTCCCTGTTTAGCTGTTCAGCTACTGAGGAGTTCACCAGTGCAGCTCAATCAGGGGCCAGCCTCAGTCCTCGTTTTTTTTTTTTTTTTTTTTTTTTGTTGGTGGAAGCGATCGTACATAGAGTACCTTGCATTTGTGCGAGTTTCAGGGTGCAGTACAGTACAGAAAACTGGTCACTGGAGGGGAACTAATTTTCACCGACGGCTGTTTTTCCTCTGCAGCCCTAACATTCTCTGCATTGTCGGCACACAGTCGTTTCCCTCTTGTTAACAGGCGGCAAGATTCGATTTTCAATTCAATAAGGCAGCATTACTGACTTAACAGTTTGTTTTAAATGTTTTTCAACACTACTTAATTTCAATACTTTCCTCTGCAGCCCTAACATATTCTGCATTGTCAGCACACAGGCACAGAGTTGTACAGTTAAACTTAACTAACTAACCATAACCCTGGAGTCAGGAAGGTGGGCAGGGGCTGCGGGATGTCCGACGGAACCTGGAATATTATAGAGAAGCTTTCGGCTGGTGGAATTGTGTAGGCTGGGCGTTGGCTGGTTGGTGGGCTGGGCTAGGGCTCCTCGACGGAAGGAGGTGGAGGGTCTTGGTGGAGCGAGAGGCAGGCCGCGGGTTAGCTCATCTGGGGAGTGCTGGCGTGGACGCTCTGCACCTCCCTGAACAGCTGCATGATGGAGGACTGGCTCCCTGGCAAACAGATTGATGTGCAAAGGATTTACTGGAATGAAACACAACTAACATCCTGAAGTATATGAAATGTATGATTGGAAACAAACTAAAAAGTATTACCACTGTAAGCATATTAAACAAGCAGCAGTAAACATAAAAGCAGGTTCAGAAAAATAGAACATCCTTACAAGAAAAAAAAGACTATATACAAGGCAGGTGTCCAGTCACACCTGAGCTGCCAATCTGTCCCTGGTTGCATGCCCAGGCCTCTCATTAATTGCTAGGGGGTCCCGGGGAGGTTGAGGATCCAGCACGTCCCGTGCAACGTCGTCGTCTGGCTCCAGCAGGTCCCCATTCTCCAAACAGACGTTGTGGAGGAAGGCACAGGATGCAATAACGTGAGATGTGAATGTTGGCCTCACCTCCAGAGCTTTGAATAGGGTGCACCTCCACCTGGTCTTCATCACCCCAAAAACCCTTTCTATAATGCCACGGCCCTTGGCATGGTGGTGATTGAAGCGCCCCTGTATTGGGCCATTCACAGGCTCCCTGTATGGTGTCATGAGGCAGACTGGTGCGTCCAGACACGGGTAGCCACCATCTCCAAGGAGCATGTAGCCTGTTGGAGGGTACCTTCCAGCTCGGTAGAAGGTGCTGTTCTTCATGACCCTTGTGTCATGGACGGATCCCGGGTAGCCAACAAAGATATCAAGGAATTTCCCCCTCGCATCACATATGGCCTGCAAGTTCATAGAACAGAACCCCTTGTAGTTGAGATGATCTATTCTATGGCGTGCAGGTGGCTTGATGCATGTGGCTCCCGTCTATTGCACCCACAACATTGGCGAATGCAGGGCAGGGCTCCCGGACAGGTCTGCAAATCCTTGGCCAACTGCATGCAGCTCGCCGGCTTGGGGGAAGGAGATGGCACACTGTAGGTTGCTGCTTATGTGATTTGCCACCCTATGGACTATTCTGTGTACCGTCGATTTGCTGTCTAAGTTGTCACTGTATAATACGTTCACCTTAGCTTGCCGCAACTACTCAATTCAAACACCTCACCACCACCACCACGGGAAAACAAAACTTCTCCTTTTGAGCGTTCACCTGCCTCCAGTGGACCTCCATCTGACCAAATTATCTCCTGCAGTCTGCCTTGGTCCTTGGCAGTGGAGGCAGTAAACCAGGTGGTGATGGAGTTTGGACTGGATGATTGCAGATGATGGACTATTAATGGGTAACTTAAAAGTTAAGAGGGTGGCAAACCATATAAATGAAACATGCAAACATAAAGAGAAAAACATGAATATAGACCAAAATTACCCAAAGCCATCCTGGACAGCTATCATAAATGATTCTGGGCAATTATGTCCCTTGCAGCCGGTCCAGTTAGATCATCAATCGGGGTAGGATCCAGCAGATCGTCCTCATGCCGGGCGACCATCACTGGGACCCTCTCCCTCCTCAGTGTGGCCACATTGTGGGGCACGGGGCATGCCACTTTAATTGCAATGGCCCTGTCCTGTGCCACCCTCAGCCCCCGCAGACAATGAAAGCAGTCCTTGAGTCGGCCGAACGTCATCTCAATCCGGCCCCTCGTCGGAGCTAGGGCACTGTTAAAGCAAACCTCTGGGGCTGGGGCTGGCTCTATATAGGGGGTCATGAACCATGGCCTCATAAGTACCTGCACATTAAGGCTGTGAAAGCCCTTCCGATTCACAAAATCGGCCTCATTTGGCCCAGAGGGCCTTCTTAGGCGGATATGGGTGCAATCCACCGCACCAATGACATTCGGAAACTCTGCATAATGATAAGCTCCGTAATGAATAGTGATAGGAATGCATTTTCATGAAATGGTAAAATATTGAATACTTTTATTACCTGCAATTGCATAAAATCCCTCTTTGATGTTATTGGCTGGGATAAAGCCAGGGAATATAATGAAACGATTCATTAATTCTTTGAGCCCCAGGTACACTTTTCGCATCGCAAGTCAGGCTGCCAATATTGCCAATATTTTCAGCATCGCCCACACTATACAAAAATGTACCTGACGCAAAAAATCGCAGGGCTATGCAGAGGGTCTGAGGCACAGTTAGCGCTCTGCTGCGGCGTGTACTGTTGCTTATGTACGGCGCAAGAAGGTCCTGCAAATAAATAAGTCCTTGTCTGCTCGTTAAGAACTCATCGTTGTGGAGTAAGGGATCTTGGCGGTGGCGAAGAACTATAATGTTTCGCAATGCTTGTCTAACGAAGATTACTCCTTGATCGACAGGGTCTCTCAAAAAGGGAGCTGCCAATTTAAAATAACTTTCCACAATTGAGAATTGATTTCAAAACATTGATGTAATGCGATTTTTACTTTGACGTTCCTGGATAGATGCGTGAATCACTCAGTGTCAGCAGATATGGCTGTAGGTTTGTGAGAACCCTAAACAGAACATTTACATTTTTTCTTGTTGATGTAATCTGACAGCATTCACTGTCACTGAGCATGTAGATCGACTTTTCCTTTGTTGTTGTGGTTTGCTGCTCATTGGGGAATTAAAATTGTATACTTTCCTCTAGGCAGTTGGCAACCTGCACAAGAGGGTGTTTGCCGTATCTTACTGTTCTTTTTATTTGGTAAAGCTTGCTTCAAAATGGAAATGCGCTGAAGTTGTCAAGGCATCCTAAATGAAAGACATCGGCTGCAAGGTGCAACAGTGAGTGTACATTGTACACTTGAAATTGTCGGCCATACAGCATCTATCCATCCTCAACAAAAAATCACAGGAGATCATGTGCATTATTATAGTTCAGAATTTATTTACATATCAGGTTTGGAAAAAGTTAAAGTTGATAGACTTCTGTGTCGGAAAAGTTGATTCGGGTCCCTTATGATGGTCATTTTGACCCGGCCATAGGCTGGGGGCCGACGTCGGAACTGAAGTTGGTATCCGTGAGTTAAAGTGTAAAGCACCCACGGGTCCCTGATGGAAGCAGCCCTATAACTGAGCTGCTGCTGGGAAAAACCACTGACGGCCGGCCCCTGGGCCTCAGCGCCTGCCCTCATGGCGACTGAGTCGAGAGTCACCCCGAGAAAGACCGTGATCTGCGATAGGACCAGGCAGCTCTTCGTGAAATTCACCCGGAGGCTCAGACGGGCCACATGGGAAAGACGACGCGTCGTGTCCAGGGCCACCTGAGTTGACAGGGCACAAAGGTTCCATCATCATCACCTGTTTGGTGGAATTAGAAAAGAAGACCATGTCTGGACGCAGTCTTGTTGAGGCAATGTGCTCTGGAAAGGGCAGCTGCTTGCCCAGATCTACTTTCAGCTGCCAGTCAGGTGCTGAGGCAAGGTGGCCAGTCGTTGATCTTGACTGTGGGGTGCGTTTCTTCCCAGCCTTTTATGGTCTTTGGACGGCGTTGTTTGCTGGTCATTATAGCCATAGCTACCATCTTCACAACTGTCATGAGCACGTGATCATGCCGCCAGCGGTAACGACCATCTGCAAGTGCCTTTGGGCAACTGCTGAGGATATCAAGGGATCCTCTTCCAGAGCACAAACCGCAAGATTTTCGATTTCGATTGCTGTCTGAGACCCACCATCCTGCTTGCTCTCTCCTCTTCCACACCTGCTCGAACCTCCTCCAGGAGAAGACGCCTCTATTTAGCACAATACGTCTGGTGGGGGGTCCACAGAGGCCAGGCGATGCCAAAAACATGATGCTACCAAGTTATTAATGATAAGTGTGCTACAGTTGTAAGACATTTTTGGGAGCAGCCATTTCCACTTTTCAAGTCGACCCTTGACCTTTTTCAATCACACCATCCCAGTTTTTTTGCACATGAAAAATGCCCAGATATTTAAAACCATCTTTTTTCCATTGCAGACCATTTTGGACTCCCTTTAACCATTGGCGGAGCAAGAAAGCCTAACTTTTTGACCAATTAATTTTGGCTGAGGATACAACCCCAAAATCAGGGGACATATTATGCCAAACTCTCTTTTTGCCGGCTTTTGTGTTCATATTTGGGTCTCTACTGTTCGTATAAACACTCCAAGCGCGAACAAAATCCATCCGTTTTATGAGTCAGTACAGAGACTTTTTTGTCAAGAAACACAATGCTGCTGTGAGCTGTTTGGTTGGCTCCCCTATCCTCACGTCATGGCAAGGAAAATTGCATGGAACCACTCCCACCTGTCAAGCCCTCATCCTCTACATTAGTTGAAGATCCGCCATCTTGTATCAGCCGGTTTTCTTACGAGCATCGAGCACAAGAGCGCTATGGCTACAGGCAAAAAAAATCACACATGAAGTGTTGTGTACAAATCATTCCATTCTCTCCCAACCAAGGAAAATAGAAGAACTGCGTGGCTCGATTTCATTGTAGAATGGCCATGGTACACAGCTGGATTCGCCAGCGCATTTCGTCTGACAGTGGTTTCTATACCTACTATCCGTGTCAAGTCAGCAGATGGAGATGTAAGTACTACTAAAAAATGTGTTTCTGAACAGTTAAGTATGAACTAGCATGTTCTTATTTTGCAGTTTAGCTAAAGCTAACGTCCTGGCAGCATAAACTCGCAGCCTCAGTTGGCATTGCCCCAAATGTGCCCCTATATGATAAAAATGTGAGCTTTGTAATGTTTAAAATGCAAGAAAATATTAAATATTGTATAGAAATGGCATTATGTTTCAAAATATAAGGAACATTAGGCTACATAGTTATAGGCTACTTCGTACTGTAGGCTGTCAACTAAAAACAGATGGTGATGTTGAACAACAAATAAGTCAATTTAAAAAGTTGACTAACCATTCAGAAACTGCTTGCTGCAGTCGTGGTTGTGCAGGTCCTCCTCTGGCTCTGACTCAGGGTCAAAACATATATGGTTGTGTTTGCTGCCATTGACTGTTTGCAGCCATGGTTTTCGTGAGATAAACGAGCAGTGTAAAAACGGCTCAATCTGAGAGGGACTGCAACTGGCAACAATAGAGCTGATAATTAAGTAAATCCTTTGCACATCAATCTGTTTCTGATCGTTATTAATGTATGTGTGAATGACCGACCCATCACCGCAGTGACTTGTGACCCAAACGACCTGGAACCACTTACCCCAAACCATCTTCTCCAGTTGAAAGCGAAACCAGTCAATGCACCAGGACTCTTCCAGAAAGGAGACTTGTACTCCCAGCGACGATGGAGACAAGTACAATACATATCGGACCTATTCTGGCGGAGATGGATTAAGGAATACTTACCGCTCATGCAGGAAAGAATAAAATGGAACAGACCCAGGAGAAACTTAACCACCGGAGACCTGGTTGTGACTTGTGGACGAAACTGCCCCTAGGAGCTCCTGGAAGCTGGGCAGAGTGGTCAAACCTCTGCCTGGATCAAAAGGTCTTGTGCGAAGTGTTTTAGTGAAGACCAAAGTGAACATCCTTGAAAGGCCAGTGAGCAAACTATGCCTACTTATGGAGGCAGAAAATGGATACAGAAGATCAGAGATAACATGAGACTTCAGACTAATGTATTTGGACAAAAGATTTAGAACTTTTAATTGGCTCCTCTTTTTTGGTAATTGTTCTCCAAGATGGTTAACAATTAGGGGCCGGTATGTTGGGGCCAATTTACTCTATTTTATTTTACTGAAATTACCTCCACCTGCTGGCACTTTTACTTTGACTTGTGACCCCTCCAGGAACTCTTATTAGGTAGACAGGAAGTGAGGCCTGAGAGGTGAGAGTATTCTAATGGAAACACCCATACCACAGATTAGTAGAGAAATATGAATATTTATTTTATAATATATATATATATATATACATATTTTTTTTTTTACTTTTCAAAATGACAGGTGAGGCTCTCCACTCTCGTTTTTTTAATAAGTTGTGCAAAATTAATGTTGTCGTGCCGACACTTTCACAGAAAAAATCTTAAGTAAAAAAAAAAAAAAAACAGTAACCCCGTAATGTTAACCATGTACTTCTCCAACAAGTATATTATGCTTTCCTTATAATTTCAATATAAATCCTTCTAAAGGGGTTTATCACACATAAGACTACGTAATAGTATTTCATAAGAAGCTACTAATATGACAAGGGTATGGTAATTCAGTGATCACTATTGACTTCCTAGAAAAGTCAAACAGGCCTCAGCTCCCTAAGGGTTAAGTGTTAGTAAACGCACATGCACATACATTGGAATATAATGGTTTATTTGAATTTTTCTATTCCTTTTGGAGGGATTTCTCCAAAAGTGAGAGGAGGAGGTCCTCACGGGCCGCTGCAGCCCTCTCTCTCCTCTCCTCAGTCCCCCTTAGCAGGTGGAAGTGGCGCTCACTCATTTCGACCATCTCCCGGTGGCGCCTCTCCTCTCTCTCCTGGGCCTCTCTGTACCTCTCATCCTCTAGTGCCGCAGCCTCTCTCCTTTCTCTAGCTCTGGTCTCGTCTGCTGTCCTCTGCAGCTCCTCACTCTCCCTGAACTGCCTCTCATTCTCCCTAATGAGCTCCACAACCTCCACAGTGTCTACCCTCCTTTGTCTAGGGGTTGACACTGTGGAGGAAGCATCACTCCTACGCCTGACAGGGTGGGGTGTGACCACGGGGGGGGCCTACCACTTCCTGGCCGGACGAGGAAAAGAGGACAGGTAGAGTGACCGAGGGCCTGGACCCCAGTGCCTCGTCCATAAGGGCATACCACTTCCAAGAAGCGGCAGTGGCCCCACCCCCCTCTGTGCTCACCCGTCCGGGGTTTCTTGAGCTCCTGCGGATGAAAAGACAGCCAAAACAAAGAAATGCTGGCAATATATGTTTAGATTGAGAATTTTAACATACATTTATATATGTATTTATGCTAATAAATGGAATCCATTTTACCATACTGGATTTGCACATCATTGCGCCTTCAACTGGTCTTGTAATTGGTTACTGAACTGAAGGCTGACCATAACATTACTTTACACAATTTACAAGAACAAAAGTAACATCACCTTAATCATAATACATTGCATGCATGTTAATACTCATTAGGCATGCCATCTCTACATTGTGCAAGTGTGTCACTATACAGGGGCAAAGTTATGATAAATAAAGATACTTTAGCCTTAATCTGACCTTGTACTTGGCCACGAGGTTCTCCCATCGTTTTTTGATGAGCTTGGGATCCAAGCTCCCACTCCCTTATTTGCTGCTTTAACATGTCGCCTCAACCACATCCTTGTAACAGTAATGACCACAGCGACCCATATTGTTCATTGTAAGGTTAGCAACTAAAGTCAACAATTTACAGGAAAGCCATTTGACTATAAGCTCTTGTAATTTTACTTACTCACATCCTGTCTTGGACGCGTTTCTCTTCCCGGTAAATATGTCCTTGTTGGCATCACGCCATGTTATTAGAGCTCTCGTGTCCTCGTCAGTCCCTACACATGTAAAATACCACGACATTAAAATAAAACTTTACAACGACCATTTAAAGCTGCAATTATTTCTAGGACAAATTGAGGATCCTAGCTTAGAGACCTATCGTATTAATTATCAAACGTTGGTTGTATCATGTTAACACGTTATTAAAAAGAGCATATGGATTGTTAATCCATTATTAAACTTAGCATTTCTTTGGTTAACAGAACAGCCGTTGTTTGACACACGACATTGCTATCTGTCGTCGGACTGGCAGTTTGTGCGAGCGCCTCGAGGCCGCCACCTGCCCCCGCTCGTCAAGACAAAAGTGTCTGATCAAAAAATCACCTTCGTCGGATTGGCAAAGAGGGCCTAGGGCGTTTGGTGGATACAAGTCAGATAGCTTAGCATAACTGTCGCATCTTATGCTACCTAGCTAGGTATGCTAACTGTCTGTTTACATATATATAACTCCACCAAATACTCATGACGCTTACTTAAATCTGACAATGGCATGTCAGTAGTACATTTAATATCAGTACAGTGTTGAATTACCGCTGATACTTACATGGACGTTGTACTGCAACTAGTACAGCTACAGGTATTTCGGGTCGATTCTCTTCCGCCATTGTTTCAGAAATGAAATGAACATGCCGAAAGGGCGGCTCCTCTTCCGCTACGTAGCCAAGGTGGCGCCCGTATAGGGCGAGCAGTGTAGACGGTGGATTGAACCAAAGCGGACTGGCGGTTCTTCTAAGTTCGTCTTCTCTGATGAGTCCAATTTCACAGTAGGTGCAAGACTCTGTGGCTTGTAGGCCTCTACAGGTCTCTGGCTAACCATCAGACGACCATGTGTTGGGCAAAGCTGAAAATTGGACTCATCAGAGAAGACGAACTTAGAAGAACCTCCAGTCCGCTTTTGGTTCAATCCTTATGGTCTTTTACAAACCTCAGTCAGACAAAGTACAACGTTGTCCCGGAAGAAAAACTTGCTTCCTTTTGCTCTGACAATGTTCCCCAACTCTGAGAAGTGTTTTTTCCAGCAGGGCAATGCTCCATGCCACACAGCCAGGCCAGTAAAGGGGTGGATGGAGTACCACCAGATCAGGACCCTGTCATGGCCAGCCCAATTTCGAGACCTGAATCCCATTATAAACCTCTGAAATGTGATCAAGAGGAAGATGGATGGTCACAAGCCATGAAAAGAAGCCGAGCTGCTTAAATTCTTGCGCCAGGAGTAGCATAAAGTCACCCAACGGCAATGTGAAAGACTGGTGGAGAGCATGCCAAGACACATGAAAGTTGTTATTTTAAATCAAGGTTGTACTGGCAGAAAAACAGGTTCTGGCTTTTGCTGTAGCCCATATCCTAAAGTCCTATCTGTTTTCACCCAGAGTTGAGAAGGCAGGTATTTGCAGCGTTTTGACTCGCACCCAATAATCCAAGGAAATGGTTTTGTCCGAGAATATGGCCGGTTTATTACAAATAAAAATAAAGTACAAACAAAAGATGCAATGGGATGCAGAAATGATAAGAGTCTATTGAATTACAACTGCAAGACAATTTCAGCGCCAGAGCAGCGTGTCAGGCAGGTGTTCAAGCGGGCGAGGTCAAGAACTGTGACTCTGCGGCCTGCTCTCTCTCGTCTTGCGCAGTTGGCATCTCTTTTATACAGGTTAGGTGGCACCAATCACCTAAAGGGGGCGCACTCTCACAAAATGCACAAAAACAGCAAAAAATGAGTCCAAGAGAAATAAACTTAAATGCGGCTCCTACAAAGGTTATTCCACCAAATATTGATTTCTGAACTCTTCCTAAGTTAAAGAATTAGTATTGTGTAGTTTAAAAATGAATATGAGCTTGTTTTCTTTGCATTATTCGAGATCTGAAGACACTGCAGCTTTTTTGCTATTTTGACCAATTGTCATTTTTCTGCAAATAAATGATCTAAATCAGGGGTCTTCAACGTTTTTCATGCCAGGGACCCCCAAACTGATGGCGAGATGAGCAGGGACCCCCTACTATATAAATTGCATAAAATTTTGTTTATAATATACTGGGCCTAGTGCCAAATAAACATAGCTACCCTGTTTTTTGTGTCGATGGCACACATCCTCCCACATAAGTGAGATGTATCTTCTTTTCAATTACTGTACAGTGTCTATTTCTCTTTCTTTTCTTTTTTTTTTTTTTTTTTTAAATCTAAGCAAAAAAATGTCAAACTAACAATTTATAGGTACAAACAAGACCAGCTATGGAGTTTGGTCCGCCATCTTTTATTTTTGACCTTCGCGCTCTTTAGACTTGAGCAGAAACGCGATCTGATTGGCTAGTGCCTGTGCATGAAAGGTGCTGTGAGTGAACCGGTGCCCAGCTTGAGAGAGCTCCTGTGGGTAGCTGAATGTGTCGATTGGACTGAAAGATAACGTCTTCTCGATCAATTAATACATTCGCTACAATATGTTGGATTTATGTTAATGTAAATTTAAAGGGAATAAATACAATTCTGATTTGGAAGACATTTAAATTTGTGGGGAAAAAAATTGGTTGGTTTTTTTTTTTTAATTTTTTTTTTTTTTTTAATATAAAAAAAAATTATCTTATCAACCAAAGATTTCGCGACCCCCCTGCAGTACCTCCGCGGACCCCCTGTTGAAGACCCCTGATCTAAATGACAATATTTTTATTTGAAATTTGGTAGGAATGTTGCCAGTAGGTTATAGAATAAAACAAAAATGTACATTTTACTTTAACACATACCAATAAATAGTAAAATCAGAGAAACTGATAATTTTGAAGTGGTCTCTTAATTTTTTCCGCGGCTGTATATATAAAACAAAATTACAAATGCCACTGGTGTGGCTCCCAAAATCATGCATCAAAACAGAACCCCATACAGTAAATGGCTTTAAATTAACTGAGAGAAGAAAAGAAAAAGGCCTTGGCCATATTTAAAGAGACAAGACAGACCGACTTAATTTCCAAAGTGTGATCAAATTAACTGACATAATGAACTAGCATACCTCAAGCCTCAGTGGATGCAGGTGCACCAGAGTCAACAGAGCCCCAGTGCTCACGGTAGAATGCCATCGCCTTACCAGGTGTATCAAAATGCAATTCTTTTGAGTTAAACAACACTCGGAGTCGGGCAGGGTACACCATTCTGAACTTGACCCTCTTTGCGTAGAGCAGAGCCTTCACCTCTTTAAAAGCTGCCTGCTTACGTCCCAGTTCGGCACTGACATCCTTGTGAAGAAACACTCTGTTGCCACGAAATTCCATTCCCCGCTGACGTCTCTGAACGATGATCCGCTTCTTGTCTTGGAAATTGTGGAATGCAACGATAAAGACTCTCGGGCGTTTGTCACCGTTTGCGTCTGGCTTGGCTGGACCCAGTCTGTGAGCACAAGCGAGAAGGAGAGGGGTCGAGAAAAAAATCGTTTCCAAATATTTCTTCGAAAAAGTGTGTCATAAAAGCAACCGGGTTAGACCCTTCCACCTTCTCAGCAATGCCCGCGACTCTTAAGTTGAGCCTGCGCGAGCAATTTTCCAAATCGTCAACTTTCTCCTTCAACCAGGCATTCTCAGTCAGAACAGTGTTTAGCTGAGCCTCAACCTGAACAAGCCTCTCTTCACTATGGTCAAGAGTAGCTTCAATTCCACAGATCCGTTCTTCGTGTGATTCGTACAAGGATTTGACTTCATTCAGAGTCGATTTGAATGGAGACAAAGCTGTGTCTAGCTCCTTCCTTATAACAGTGTGGATAGCTTGGGTGAGCTCTGAAAGCAGCCCTGAGCGGAGTTGGTCAAACTGCTCAGCTAGCTCCATGCTAGCTTGGCTAGTCTGGCTGGTGGTCACAGAAGCACTTTCTTTTTCACTCGGTTTTAGGTGACGAGTCTGCTTGCTTGACACAACCAAAGAGTCCAATAGGGTGTAACTTACAGTTCTGGAGAGGATGACGGTGCTGTCCGACCATATATCCCCCGTCGTGTATCCACTTGTACTGTCCATCTGGAAAAATATATAGTATATATAAAGTATAATTACTCATGTTAATAACCCTTTAAGTGATACTCGTATCACTCTTCGCATTTCACCCGTAACACTTGGCACCATGTTCAACTCTAACCCACATCTGGCTTGTTTGGCGTCGAAAGGCGGATATGGGGAAGTCTTTTTTTTTTTTTACTTTGTACTTATGAACAATGACTCTGAACTAATATTGCGCTTTTCTCATAGTCAGAACAACGCTGGGCTTTTGGGCTAGTCAGGCTAGCAAATGTTTTGTTTGCTCCTATCTCCAAAACGGAAAGGCGTGCCGAGTCGTACAAGGCACCGTTGGAAAGGCCTTGGTCTACTCTAACACTAGATTTTTTTGATTTTGTGTGTGCGACCTTCCTGGGCTTGGCCAAAAAATGATTTGTTCTAAATTTTCGCGCGTCAATTTTACATTTTGCTCTGTAACTCCAGAACGGAAGGTAGTACAATGATGGAACCTACTACCATTATCAATTATTCGAGGTCCCTGAACACGCCAGATGTTGTTTCATTTTTGTCCAACTTACGGTTCCGGAGTTATGAACGTTTTAATTTATTTATTTTTTTTTACAATTTTACGACGACGAGTTCACTCCTTATCCGACGTCGTACAGAGTCGTTGATGGTACCGTTGGAAAGGCCATGGCCTTTTTGTGTGTGTGTGACCTTGGGATCACTAAAAGTGCACCATGTTTGTGATTTTCAACTTTTTTTAAGTGGTTACGTCGTTTTGGATGTTTTTGATTTAATTCTCTTAATGGGTAGGTCGAGGAGCTTTGAAAATATGCTTAAAAATACTAAATCGAGGCTTCCGCACGCGCCAGTGGTGGTTTCGTCTCTCTAGTCTGTACGGTTCACCCTAAACGCACTACTTGCTTCGTCACCCCTTATCCGACGTCGTACAGAGGCGTCGATGGTACCGTTGGAAAGGCCATGGCCGACTTGGTGTTTGTGCACATTTGTGTGTGTGTGTGACCTTGGGATCACTAAAGGTGCACCATGTTTGTGTTTTGAAGTGGTTACATCGTTTTGGATGTTTTTGATTTAATTCTCTTAATGGGTAGGTGGAGCAGCTTTGAAAATATGCTTAAAAATCATAAATCGAGGCTTCCGCACGCGCCAGTGGTGGTTTCGTCTCTCTAGTGTGTACGGTTCACCCTAAACGCACTACTTGCGCCGTTTCTATAAATATTGCACACAAGCCTTTTCTGCTCAGAAAGCATTGAAGCAGTACACCGAAGGCCACAAAATATTCAGCTCCTGCATTTTTCACAGTTTCTCAGATTTTGACCAGTTTTTGACAGATTTTTCGCGTGCAAAGCACCGTTTTTGATGCCCCTTACCCTCTACCCACTCCTTTTCTCCCACCCTCTCCTCCACATTTTTGAACTTTTTTGCCCTTTTGGCACTTGTTTTACATTTTTCACATTTTTTTACAATGGCAAGCTTCACTCAAACGAGTAACAACAACACTAACACCCTGCGTGCTGCACTTGAGCACTTTGGGTCCCTACAAGAGTTCTTGTCCACAGAGGGGGCGAGACTGGTGTTTTTGTCCATTGAAACATTGGAGCCAGAGAACGACCTCTTCTATTCATACGACATTGATGGAGTGACGGCGGAGTTGGCCGACACCTCCGCCGTCCAACGGGGCCTCCATCGCCTCCTACTTCCTCTTACCCTGGAGAAGAATACTGTGGTCCCGCAGTATTCATTTGTCAAAAAGCATTTCCTAAGCACGGATTTCTCCCCCGAAGGCTTTCGGGCCCTCCAAAACTGCTGGGGTGTTCATATTGGCCTATTGGACGGGGGCTACCACTTCAGCCTGGTAGCTCTCCCCAAAAATAGGCAAAAACCATTTCCAAGCCTTTTTTTTAAAGACTATTACCGAAAGGTGGTGGTGAAGGCGTTCGATGAAGTGGTGAGCAACTTCCGTTCTCAGTTTAATAGTCTGCAAGAGGAGGACCTAAAAAGGCCCTCCTTTAAAAAGCAGAACATATTCGACACAAAGTATTTTGAGGTGCTCGAGCAGGACCTCTGTTTTTTTATGATAATGTTATCGGGGGCGATCGAGGCAGCAAATGAAATGGACGAAGCAATCGTCTTTGTGCCCATCGTCTCCCGATTCGGCCAAAAGCAGGGGTCCTGCTTGGACCTGAGTTTCTTAAGTGCTGATTATGTGGGTGCACTGTCAGTGCATCACGCATGCACCATTCATGCAGAAGACCCTGCGGTCAACCTGTTGTGGGCCAGGTATGGCCTGCAGGGTCTTTTCGGCAGGAGCTCAAAAACCTTCAGTGCCATGGGTATGCTCGAGGCCGCAAATGTACAAACCCGGCTGGAGAGGCCACTTGACGTGGGAAGGGGAGTGCTCGACTGCTTTTAGGAGCAGCGAGACACAAGTTTCGTACAGATGTACGTTGATGCTCCCCACTGCCAGTTGGGCCGTGGCGCGACCAACCCCGTCAGTGGTGCGGTTGCACTTTGCGGCCTCCAGCACCCTAGCTCAAAAGAGTCAATGAGAAATGCGGCCAAAGGCTACCTCCTAGCCTTAAGAGACAGCGTTCTCAAGATGAAGGGCCAGGTGGGGGTCCGATTAGAATACGCATGTCGGGTCGACGGAAGCTCGGGGGAATTCCCGAGTTTAATCTATCCGGACGACCCGGCAGTGTGGAGCGCTACGGGGCTCGACCGGCTCTTCAAAGAGCACCCAGTGCTGCTCCCTTTCAGGTACAAAGAGGGCTTCAGGCTAAGTCAAATGCTGCACGACTGCCTGGAGCACTTCCTGCAGAAGCTGGAAGAAATATTTGTGCGCCACGAGGGGAGGGGGGGGTTTGAGCCGGCCCCGGAGATGCTGTTCAGCCACCCTCTCTCCACCTTCAATGCACACTTCAGTGCATCCCTGGGGACGTGTCCGGTCTCCCAGAGGAGTGCAACTCACTGTAGGGGGTTCCTTGGCCTGGCCCTCTATAACAGTACACTCTGCCGGCGGCGTGCTCCTTGACGGGGAGCAAGACCCTAGAAAAGCTGGCAGATGACATGGTGAACGCCTACAGGTTCAACATCCCCCATGTCTCCGCCAGGGCCGTGCTCCTCGTCAGGGAGGCCGGTCTGGACCCAGTTACTTGCTACAGGCTGGGCCTAGAGGAGCTAACCCTGAACTTGTGGTGAAGTGACCCTGCAGGACAAAAGCAGACACTATTCGGTAAGAAGGATGCCAGGCCATCTGTTTGTTGCTCTTCACAGGGCAGACACTGAGGCTCCCGTTGCGGCGCTCATGATCACTCTGACTGGAGATGTCTGCACAGAGATCGAGCGCCGCAACATTAGCTTCACAAAGCACCTCGAGAAATATATGCTGGCCGGGTTCCCGTGGCTAGAGGCAATAGTTAGGCGCTTCACGGCCCTGAAACGCACGCCGCTGACCCCAGCAGAGAGGCTCACGCAGCTCACGTTTTTGAGCTGCGTGGGCTTAAAAATGAATAACGATTTCATAGACTATGAACGGATGAAGGAGCTGATACAGGAGCTCCCCATCAACCAGATGGGGATGCAGAAGATCTGCTGTCAGTCTCCAGAGCTCCTCATGGAGGTGACTGCTTTCCAAATGTGGAAGCTTCATAAGACGGTGCCTTACCGGCTCAACACCAGGACTCCACGGTTTATGGCAGCCTCCACCTCAACAGACAAAAAAAAAAGAAAGACCCGGTCGAGAGGCAGCCAGAGGACCTGAGGATGGTGGATGATCCCGGCACCTCTGTGCCCAGGGTCCTGCCCTCCTCATCATCCAGGGGATTGAGGTGGTCAGAGGAGGAGACAAAACTGATCCCAATTGACAAGGCTATGTCCCACAAAGTGGCATACGGAAATTATGTTCATGATTGCCAGGCCAAGGGCATGATTGTCCGTTCTTTTAAGGCCTTTGAAAGAAAGAGGGGTCTGTTGATGGCCTAGGGCCTCTTTTTCTCTTTTTTCCATTTTATTTGATACTTTTTTTCCACGCAGCGTGAGTCCTGATAATGGCAGCGTAAGACGTCTTTTTTTGTACATAGTTCTTTTTTTGTGTGCACTGTTAGGGTTTAGTTAGTTTAAATTGTTAGGGTTTAGGTAGTTTAACCCTTTGTTGCCAGCACCTAAAATGACCGATTTAGGGTGCTTTCAATTAAAGCAGTGGTGTAAGAACAGTTTGTAACATATATTAATGTGTGATACATCATTTTAAAGCTAAAAGTATGGAGTACAACACAGCACACAGTTTTTTCATTTTTAAAATATATTTGTTTATTAAAAATAGCAGTTATGCAAATTTGTATTAATTATGTGCATAAATGATGTACAACTTCTCATCTGAAGAGCAAAGTATACATTTTTATTAAAAAATTTCAACGTCAAATCAAAGCATAATCAATCAGCCATATCACTCTAAAATTTCAGCTTGATCTGAGCAAAACCTCAAATGTTACAGCCCAATATCTGGCGTCCTCCACATTATGTACATTTCAAAATTCCAGTATAATTCTGTGTGATCAAATATGGGAGATTGCGTTACCCCACACATAGATTTGAACCTGGGTCTACAGGGTGCCAACATGCACTCTGACTGCCATACCAATGAGCCAGGCTCCATAGTGTGGCAGTCAGAGCACTATACTCATCTGTAGTGCAGCACTCCGTCACACTGCCCTCCACTTCAGGAAGTGCACCCTTGCGCTTCATGCACATAGGCATTCCTCGCGCATCCACCAAGTGTACTTCTCCCATCAAGAGTGCCCCCCCCCCACCCCCATACACACACAGACATGTGCTTTACCCATCTACGGGGCCCCTAGCACAGGTGTCAACCTACCTGGGGGTCCCTCATACAGTTTTACGGCCACGCCTCAGATGACCTCACTGGAAGCCATCCCACATCTGACATAATTTGTAGCAAACAGAGAGCATAGTCAACTCCCCTGGCCTGGCTACAGGGTGCCAAACATTCACCCTCAAAGCCCTTATGGCCATGTTACATGTAGTAGACCCCAGTGCTTAGGATGGAAATGATAAGCTCAGAGAAGTCAGAACTTTCCTTGACCATTTCAAAGAGTGCTGCAAAGCTCTGCATCAGCCCTTTCAAAATGTGTCCATTGAAAGCCCAGATCTGGAATTTGTCAATATATTAAAAGGTCCAACTATCCTGGCTTGTAGGCCTCTTGGCCCTTTCCCTCTTGGTCTCACACCTCTCCCTCTCGCTGGTCTTGGGTTGGCTGGCGGATTTTCAGGAGCACCATCATCGCTGCTCTCCTCGTGGCTAATATTCCATTACCTAAGCTGAAAATCAATTCAGATCAGAAAAAGGAACAGTTCATTTTTCTATTCTTCATTTACACACACACACACACATAAATATATACAAGTTATTATTAATTATTGTACAGGGCTGAAATAACAAGCACCCAAAACCTTGAGGTCTCAAATCAACAACGAAATATTGACAGAACTACACTAAAACCATAAGTAAGTCACATTTTTTTCATGAATTAGGTAAGAAAAACATCTTGAAAGGAAAAGAAATACTCCTTTATCTTTTCTTCTAAATGCCTTGTTAGTCCCTGCTTGCTTATGCCTTTCAAATGCTAAAATGTAAACCCAGTAACATGTTGTTCGCTATTAGTACAATGTGCGTTTGCGTCAGCGGTACTTTGCGGTAAACGAAACATGTGAATGTTCGCCCTCACATATGTCTTATAAATCTAGCCAAATTGATAGCCGAACACAATACTAAATACAAAGGTTTGATAAAGTTCATTATTTACTCCGAGAAACAAATGAGGAAAGCTAGCATGCATTTCAGTGACTACTTGTTTGGTGTGTGTATGATGAAACGTACCTTGTGATAGAAACGCAGTCGGAGTACTTTTCTCCGGCGGTTTCTCCTTCCAATCCTCGGTAAAAATTCAAACTTTTTCTCCACTAGAAATCCATCCAGGACCACTGTGTACATTAGTTTCTTGGCCACTCATCATTCATTAGAAATGCTGTCTCTTCTTGTGCTGAAAATCGCTGTTTCTCTCTGAGGTGTCGCATACTCGCGGACGCCATGTTTGTTTTTTCTAACCTCAGTCACGTCACTCGCGTAGCTTGATTTGACGAGCTCTGTGGGACTAGCCAATCAATAAAATGGATTTTAAATGCATGCAATATGATTGGATGGGTCTTGAGGTTTTGTAAAAAAAAAAAAAAATTGCAAAAATATGTTATTTTCCGTTGTCATGGCACCAAAACGTCATCGTTCGAATAAGAACGACATTAACACGGAGCGGCACCAAGGGGTTAAAACCTCCACATGGACTCTGCCGTGACGTGGCGTGGGGGCTTACGTGTCTGTACTTTTAGACACAACCAAAGAGTCCAAAACATATATCATCTCCTTCAAACACTTCTACTAAACATAACCCAGGTAGGCCTCATAAGCCTGCTGTCAATTAAAGGTCACCATAGGTCAGACAGACACACAGAGAGCACCAAACACTGCACTGTGTGTTGCATTAAGTTATTGAGAGGCCCAGAGGCACAGACACCTCCCCAGGTAGGCCTCATAAACCTGTTGTATATTAAAGGTCACCATAGGTCAGACAGACACACACAGAGCTCCCAGCACTGCCCTGTGTACTGTATTAAGTCAAAGCAAGCCCCAATGGCTCACACTTCTCTCCCTTTAGGCCCAGAAAGCCTGCCTGCTATTAAAGCTCACTGAGGGTCCCACAGACATACACAGAGCTCCCAGCACTGCCCTGTGTATTGTATTTAGTCACAGCAAGGCCCAATGGCCTATGATCTCCTTCAAACACTTCTACTAAACATAACCTGTCAATGGGGAACATGTTAGCACAATGTTGGCATAATGAAATATCATCTCCTTCAAACACTTCTACTAAACATAACCTGTCAGTGGGGCCAAAGCATGATGTTAGCATAATGAAATATCATCTCCTTCAATCTATGTGTGGGGTGACGCAATCTCCCACATTTGATCACACTGAATTATACTGGAATTTTCAAATGTACATAATGTGGAGGACGCCAGATATTGGGCTGTAACATTTGAGGTTTTGCTCAGATCAAGCTGAAATTTTAGAATGATATGGCTGATTGATTATGCTTTGATTTGACGTTGAATTTTTTAAATAAAAATGTATACTTTGCTCTTCAGATGAGATTGTACATAATTTATGCGCATAATTAGTACACATTTTTTAATAATAAAAAAAAAATTAAATGAAGAAACTGTGTGCTGTGTTGTACTCCATACTTTTAGCTTTAAAATGATGTATCACACATTAATATATGTTACAAACTGTTCTTACACCACTGCTTTAATTGAAAGCACCCTAAATCGGTCATTTTAGGTGCTGGCAACAAAGGGTTAAAAAAAATAAAAATAAACCACGTTGTAATCGCGGACGTTGCGGTTAGAAAATCGCGTTTTACCTTATTGTGATTCAATCGCAAATGCAATTAATCGTTCAGCCCTAGTGGTAACCCTAACCCTAGATAAGTGTAGATGGTGACACAGAGCGGCGAAAGATAGGCTTTTTTCTTACCATTGCAGTTTGCCAGGCAATAGCGTGTGCTTCCGGAAAAAAAACGTGGGCTTAAAATGTTTAAAGGTCTGTCGTTATGATTACCTGCAAGTAGGGATGCATACCTAAACCCACGTTCAGGTTCAGGTCCGAATTCGAATCCAGAGGTTTAGGTTCAGGTCCGGACCTAATAAGTCCGGACCCGAACCCATGGCATATTTGAATATATGAACTGTTTAAAGTATACTATTAATATAAATACATACAAAACATTTGGCTTCAAACTACAGCTTTTTTTTTTTTTTACTTCAAACTATGAACATTATATTAACTGTAAACAACAGTTTAAAGTCTACTTAAATAAATATAAATAAGTACAAAAAACACACACACACACACACTCTACAGCTTCAAACTTATTTTGCAAAAATATGAGCATATTTGCCTTTGGAGTCAAAAATGTATTATTTTGTTTGTATTGTATTATTTATTTTAATGAAATTTCACCATTTCTGATTTGTTTATATCGATTTTTTTCTATCTGTTTATAGTTAATCTTTTTACTTGAACACACTGAGTACGAGAAAATGTGCACTGCCCCTTTAAGAGACTATTATACGTTTTGCTGTGATCTCCGTTTATTTGTCAGTCTGAGGTTGCTGATTTGCTGTTGACCTTCTCTCCTCTTTACACGCAATTGTTGTGTTGCATTTGCTGCACGTCGCCATGTTTGAATCTTTTTGTGCAAAATACAGCCACACTTTTGACCGTTTACCTTTCGGTATTTTCTCTGTTAAAAGGTTTATGGCTAGCTCTGTTTGTTCTTGTTCTGTGACATGCTGCCTGCTCTTCATTGTCATACGACTGTTGCTAAACACCAATGAGCGACACAGGACAACGTTTATAGTGGGAGCTAGGGCAGTTGTAAATGTGCCCCACGAAATCTGCCTGGCAAAAAAATACAAAATAATTCATACAAATCATACTTACACCACTAACGTTACTGCTAGTTAGCTATCGCTAGTTTTCTACTGTTTTGGAAGCAGCCCCTGTGTTTCATGTTGCAGCCTGAAATAATTCATGTTTATAAGACAACATTTTACATAAGTTTTCAAGATTTAGCTGCATGATTTGTTGCTGTTATTTATTTAAATCGGCTCAGGCACCGAAATCTGCGTGACATTTCGGTCCGGGTGCGTAACGGTATAGGAATGTCTTTTTCCACCGCGAATTTCAAGGTGGTCTAGAACGAAAATATAGTAGGATATAGTATGTGAGTGCTAGATTTTTTACAAGTCCAGTACCGAATCACTGGGGTTTCGGTTTTTCTGGACCTGAACCTAAACGTTTTTACAAGTCCAGAACCGGTCCGGCGTACCGGTACGCATCCCTACCTGCAAGGCTGAAGGTACCTGCTTGCCTGTGCGAAACTCCACCACGACACGAGAGGAGACGTGAGGGCAGCTTCCAAACAGATGTGAGGGGATGCCCATGGACACATCAATTTGCCCATGTTAACCTGTGTGTGTGTGTGTGTGTGTGTGTCCTAGACCTGTCTTCTAAGGAGGAGCCTTTTGGTCTGAGGCAATGACACACACACACACACACACACACACACAAACAGTGTAAGGTGTGTGTAACCTCTGTCCTCTATCAGTGGAAATTGTGTGTTGTCTGTGTGAGCACGCCTCCACTATCACTGTTATCTGTATGAAGAGCCCTCTCATAACTTCTGCCTTTGGAAACCTTCCTGTTAGTAATCTGTGTGTGTGTGTGTGTGCACTTAAGTGAGCCTCTGGACACCTCAGTGGTAGTGATCTGTATGTACCTGTGTGTGAGTGTGTGTGTGTGTGGACACATTCGTAGTAGTCATCTGTTTAGCGTAATGTGTATTTTCAGGTTTGAGTGTTGCCGTCATTGTTATGTTCCTATTTTAATTAGGAGCGGTGAGAGAGAGAGAGTGAAAGACAGAGGGAGGTTGGTAGAGGGGAGGGGAAAGAGAGATGGTGTGTTGTGGTTCGATGTGACCTCCAGACTTAATGGATGGATTAGCCTATCAGCCTATGGCTCTTATTAGCACTGAAGCAACCGGCTCCAGGCCTCTGATTATTGATGGGCAGAAAGTGTGTGTGTGTGTGTGTGTGTGTGCTTGTGTGCATGCATGTGTGTGTGCTTGTATGTGTGTTTGTTTGTCTGTATGTGCGTGTGTTTGTTTGTGTGTTTGTGGATGTGTGTCTTTGTGTTTCCCAACCCACTCCTATTTGACCCCCTAACTGATGGCCCAACAGGTCCAGATTAGCCCTGGGAGAAGAGCTTAGCATCTGCTGCAGGAGCAAACAGCGAGACAAGGAACATGAGAAGCAGAAAGAAGAGGAGGAGGGAAGTAGAGATGTAGAAGAGGAGGAGGGGAGTAGAGGTGTAGAAGAGGAAGAGGGGAGGAGAGGTGTAGAAGAGGAGGAGGAGAGGAGCGAAAAGAGGAGGAGGGGAGTAAAGGAGTAGAAGAGGAGGAGGGGGGTAGGAGAGGAGGAGGGGAGTAGAGGGGTAGAAGAGGAGGAGAGGAGTGAAAAGAGGGGAAGGGGAGTAGAGGTGTAGAAGAGGAGGAGAGGAGTAATGGTGTAGAAGAGGAGGAGAGTGGGAGGGGAGTAGAGGTGTAGAAGAGGGGGAGGGGAGTAGAGGTGTAGAAGAGGTGAAGGGGAGGAGAGGTGTAGAAGAGGTGAGCTTTGACTGCAGGAGCAGGAGGATTGCATGCTGTGCTGAGGAGATGCAGAGATTAGGTAGTTAGTGTTGGCCAACACACGCACACACACACACACACAGTGGTGCTTTCAGCCTCTGGAGTCTACTCACACATACGCATTTTGGTCTGTCTGCGTTTGGTGAGTGAGTGAGTGGGCTTGTATGTGTGAGTGGTGTGTGTGTGTGTGTATGTGTGCGTGTATGGGTACTTGTGTTGGCGTTTGTGCAAGTTTTAAGGAGGAGAGTGTGTTTTTAAGGTGTGTTTGTTGGTTTATGTTTTGGTATGTATGTGTTTAAATGAGCCTGTGTGTGTGTGTGTTTTAAAGGAGGGTCTATGTTTGTGTTTGTGTGAGTGTGTGTTTAAAGGAGTCTGTGTGTGTGTGTGTGTGTGTGTGTGTGTGTGTGTGTGTGTGTGTGTGTGTGTGTTTAAGAGAGTCTGTGTGTGTGTATTGGTTTCTCAGTGAAATCGGCTGGCCATGGATCAAGGGCAGGCATCCCTGAGGGAGACTGATGAAAGCCCAACACATAGTTAAGTCTAATTTAATTTACAAGCTTACTTTTTCTCATACATACATACATACACACACACTCTCACACAAACTTACCCACACACATACATACGTACACACACACACAGTTATCAGAGAGTGATAGTTAGACTCAGAGAGAGAGAGAGGGATGGAGAGAGTGGTAGACTCAGAGGGAGAGAGTGATAGTTAGACTCAGAGGAAGAGAGAGAGTGATAGTTAGACTCCGAGGGAGGGAGAGCGAGTGATAGTTAGACTCGGAGGGAGAGAGAGTGATAGTTAGACTCAGAGAGAGAGAGAGGGATGGAAAGAGTGATAGTTAGACTCAGAGGGAGGGAGAGTGATAGTTAGACTCAGAGAGAGAGAGAGTGATAGTTAGACTCAGAGAGAGAGAGAGGGATGGAGAGAGTGATAGTTAGACTCAGAGGAAAAGAGAGAGTGATAGTTAGACTCAGAGGGAGAGAGAGTGATAGTTAGACTCAGAGGGAGAGAGTGGTAGACTCAGAGGGAGAGAGAGAGAGAGAGTGATAGACTCAGAGGGAGAGAAAGAGTGATGGAGAGAGAGAGTAATAGACTCAGAGGGAGAGAGACAGTGATGGAGAGAAAGAATGATGGAGAAAGTGAGAGGGAGACTGATGGAGAGAGTGATAGTTAGATTCAGATGGAGAGAGGGAGTGAGTGATGGAGAGACTGAGAGGGAGGGAGAGATTGCATTGGCACCTGCGGAGGGAGAGAGAGAGATTGACATGGCACGTGCAGAGAGAGAGAGAGATAGTTAGACTCAGAGAGACAGTGAAGGTAGAGAGTGATAAACTCAGAGGGAGAGAGAGAGTGATGGAGAGAGAGAATGACGGAGAGAGGGACATATAGAGATTGCATTGGCACCTGCGGACTGAGTGTGTGACTGAGGGCATGTTTACGTTGCTCTGACTCCGATGCAAATCAATTATTGCTCAGCATAATTATTCTACTGCGCTTTCGTTAGCTGGAGACCAGCCACGGGACAAGCCTGCAGCAGCTAACACACACATACACACACACACACAAGCCTGCAGTGGCTAACACACACACACAACAACACACACACACACACACACACACATACACACACACAAGCCTGCAGCGGCTAACACACACACACAACAACACACACACACACACACACACACACACAAGCCTGCAGCGGCTAACACACACACACCCACACACACACACACACACACACACACACACACAAGCCTGCAGCGGCTTACATGCAAATGCTGCCCCTCAAAGGTCAGCGGGGGAAAAGTGCCTGTAATCATGACTTCCTGTCACTGTCTTCAGGGCGGACGTGGCCTGGGCGCAGTCGCCCTGCTCAGAGGGGAATTAGAATGCCACTGATGGCGGCAGAGCCGTAATGGTGGGATTGGTTTGAGGCAACAGCCTAAATGGCAGTATTGAGTGGCATGCGGGACAGCATACTGAGGCTGCATGCAGAGGCGCACACAGGTCGTGACCTGCGTGGGGTGATTACTATGTCCAGCCAAACACTAGGGCATAAGTGGCCTGCATAGGGTGTTAACTATGACCAAACACTAGGGCATTAGTAGCCTGCATAGGGTGTTAACTATGGCCAAACACTAGGTCATTAGTAGCCTGCATAGGGTGTTAACTATGACCAAACACTAGGGCATTAGTAGCCTGCATAGGGTGTTAACTATGGCCAAACACTAGGGCATTAGTAGCCTGCATAGGGTGTTAACTATGGCCAAACACTAGGTCATTAGTAGCCTGCATAGGGTGTTAACTATGGCCAAACACTAGGTCATTAGTAGCCTGCATAGGGTGTTAACTATGGCCAAACACTAGGTCATTAGTAGCCTGCATAGGGTGTTAACTATGACCAAACACTAGGGCATTAGTGGCCTGCATAGGGTGTTAACTATGACCAAACACTAGGGCATTAGTGGCCTGCATAGGGTGTTAACTATGACCATGAACACTAGGGCATTAGTAGCCTGCATAGGGTGTTAACTATGACCAAACACTGGGGCATTATTAGCCTTTCTGTCTATCTGTCTGTCTGTCTGTTTATCTATCTATCTATCTATATAGCTATGTATGGGGATGAGGGAGAGAAGTGCCACACGTAAACACACACACACACACAATTGTAGTGGCAAAAACAGTTTTGATTTTTTTCCTTTAAACCCGTAGATCCTATTCCTATGTCCTAGTTAGTTTTACCACCATGGAGAAAGCAGGAGAAGCAATGTCAAGACTCGAGGTTCTGTCTAATAATCCAATGCAAAGGGAATTTGACCGTCCAATGTTGCCGGTTTAATTGTAGAAAAATTATGTTACAAAATAAGGATGCAATTGCAGTTTTAAAGTCCAAATAATTAAAGTTCATAAACAAAGGCTGCAACAAGCTAAACAGGCCCAAACGGAGACAGTGTGGGACACGGCCTCAGCACTGATGTCAATGACAGTATTTGTGCCCCCCATCTCCCCGTCATGCGCGTCTGGCAGCCCTTTCAAGGGTGGCACCATTACCATCTATAGCTCACAATTCCACAAAAAGGGGGAACAAGTCAACAAATCATTCAAAATACAGAAGACTTAAATGTGGCTCCTACACACACCATTCATCAGCCCTCATCTAGAAACACTGAGTTGGGGAAATCTGAAGACTGTCCACACTATTGTTTTCCACATGGTCTAGGTCCACACTTAAGTACTGAAACGTCTTAGAAGTGTATGGAGAGAAGAATTCATGTGTGGCTCTGTGTGGGTGGGCTGAGTAGGACGTGTTCTGTGTATACATCTCTGGTTTGTGTACATTTTAAATGTAATATATATATATATATATATATATATATATATATATATATATATTGATACCAATAAACTAGCTTGGTCGGAGAAAGAGGGTGATGGGTTTGATAACTTGGTGTGTGTCAGGTGTGTGTTCATGGGACTAGTCACAGCTCCCCAGGTGTGTGTTCACATTTACCCATGGTGTATGGGAATGTTTATGTGCTAATATGTATACATAGATATATATAAAGTATGTGTGTGTTTGTTTTTGATTCCCCTCTTTAAATTCTTGTTTGTGTTTTTTTGTGTGATTGTGTGTGTGTGTGATTACCTCTTAACGTGTGTGTGTGTATTTGTGCTTGTGTGTTTATCGGTGTATGTGTGTGTATCTGTGTGTTTGTATCTGTGTGTGCGTGTGTGTGTGTGTATCTGTGCTTGTGTTTGTATCTGTGTTAGTGTGCGTGTATGTGTGTGTGACGCACACACACACCTATACACACATACAAACCTATACACACACACACACACCTATACACACACATACACACTGCATGTTTTACACCTACACACACACACATGCACAAAGTTTCAGTCTTACGCACTTTGTTTTCTCACACACACACAATCACACTGTTGCGTATTGTATGTTCCACTTTTCATGGGGTGTGCTGCGATTTCAAACTGACAGCCAAGGCTTTATATACCTTTTGACGATGGCATATTGATGATCGCCTGTTGATGTTTGCCTTTAGGTGTTAAATGAGCGTAATTTACAATCAAGTGTCATAACATACAGTTATTCATATTGAATTATCAGACAATCAATTTATAATTGATATAGATACAAATATGTAGATTTAAAGAGATAAGCGTTCTGCTAAAAGCAAGTGTGTTTGAACACTGGACACATATCTGTGTGTGTGTGTGTGTGTGAGATACAAAGAGAAAGGGGGAGAGGAAGACAACACTGGCTGTGAGAAGCAAACGATATGTGTGGGTGTGTGTGTTTGTGACAGAGAGAGAGAGAGAGAGAACACTGGTTGTGTGTGTGTGTGCGTGTGCGTGTGCGTGTGCAGATGCTCCTGTCTCCAGTGAGTTTGTTCTGCGTATAATTGTCCTGTCTAAACAGGAGTGGGTGAGCGGTATGGAGCTGTGTGTACTGAGTCTCAGGTCCTCAGCGATATTCCCATCGATCTGAAAGAGAGAGAGATGGAGGGGGGGGGGGGGGGGGGGGGGGAGAGACAGAGAGAGTCCTGTTTTTCATCAGAAGATGGAGGGAAGAGAAGTGGAGGAATAATTACTCGTTTACTGGTTAGAGAGATTGAGGTTGGATCTTTTGAGGTCAAAAGGTCAGCTGCTTCATGAGAGAGCTGATGGGTTAGGCAGGTTCGACAAGGAGAAACAACAGGGTTGAGGTGTGTGTGTGTGTGTGTGTGTGTGTGTGTGTGTGCAAGAGAGCTGATGGGTTAGACAGGTTTAACAGAGTGTAAGTCCATAAGTGTGTGCGAGATGGAGAGAGAGAGAGAAAGAGCTGATGAGATAGGGATACAAGATGCAATATATAATAATAATAATCATAATAATAATAGTAGCAATATAACATAACGTTGTGTGTGTATGAGGCTTGCGTGTGTGTTTGTGAGAGAGAGAGAGAAAGAGCTGATGATATAAGGATACAAGACGCAATATATAATAATAATAATAATGATGATTAGAAAGGCTTGTGTGTGTATATGAGTACGTGTTTGTGTGTGTGTGAGCGAGAGAGAGAGAAAGAAAAAAGAGAGAGGGAGAATTGAGGGGTTAAAAAGGCGTTTGTTGTGTATGAGCACGTGTGTGGGTGTGTGTGCTTGCATGTGTGTGTGCTAGAGAGAGAACTGAGAGGTCAGCGATGCTTGACAATGACGAGGAACACAGCTTAAAGCATGAGAGAGCATCTGAAAGGCAGCCCTGTCCTGAAGTATTGACTGTGACTTATGTCTGTGTGTGTGTGTGTGTGTGTCTCTGTGTGTGTGTGTGTGTATATATATATATATATATATGTGTGTGTGTGTGTGTGTGTGTCCGGTCCAGAGGTATTGAGTGTGAATTCATGAGTGTGACTCTCTCCTGGTGTGTGTGTGTGTGTGTGTGTGTGTGTGTGTGTGGTACCTGAGAAACTGTCCTGCACTGAGGTATTGACTCAGACAGTGCCTCTGAGGGGTTGAGATGGCACCAGGTTTGCTGGCAGGGGATGCTGTAGCAGGTGGTGTCTCTCTGTGTGTGTGTGTGTGTGTTAGGAAGGGAGAGGGGTCAGTTGTAGTTAATAGGTGCTGAAGCTGATAGTCAGTGACATAGACAGCCTGTGTGACGGCAGGCCCGACACCAGAGGGATCCAGCTCCTCACCTGAGGGTCACGTCACGCCCCCCTGACCAACACCAGTACCCATTTCAACTGGACCAACACCAGAACCCATTTCACCTGAACTACACCAGAACCCATTTCAACTGGACCAACCTGTGGTGGGTTAGGGCCGTTCTTCTTCCTGTCAACTTCCTGTCCTGTTGTGGGTTAGGGTCGTTCTGCTTCCTCTCTACTTCCTGTCCTGTGGTGGGTTAGGGTCGTTCTGCTTCCTGTCTACTTCCTGTCCTGTTGTGGGTTAGGGTCGTTCTGCTTCCTGTCTACTTCCTGTCCTGTTGTGGGTTAGGGTCGTTCTGCTTCCTGTCTACTTCCTGTCCTGTGGTAGGTTAAGGCTGTTCTGCTTCCTGTCCTGTGGCAGGACCACATCTCTCTCCTAACAACATTTGTGCTTCACTGATTACTGTCTTGGACCCATTTCACACCTACTTTTGTGTTCAGCTTAGTTCATTAAACTGAAATGTAATTGAATCATTCACCCGGCCCAGAGGGGGTCTTCATCCGGCCCAGAGTGGTCAGATCGTCCAGACCAGATGAGGCTGCTCCTGATGAGGCTGCTCCAGAGGTGACTGTTCCAGATGTGGCTGCTCCTGCTCCAGATGCTCCTGCTCCAGAGGTGACTGCTCCAGATGGGGCTGCCCCAGAGGTGACTGTTCCAGATGTAGCTGCTCCAGATGAGGCTGCTCCAGAGGTGACTGCTCCTGCTCCTGCTCCAGATGTGGCTGCTCCAGAGGTGACTGTTCCAGATGTGGCTGCTCCAGAGGTGACTGTTCCAGATGTGGCTGCCCCAGAGGTGACTGCTCCTGCTCCAGATGTGGCTGCTCCAGAGGTGACTGTTCCAGATGTGGCTGCCCCAGAGGTGACTGCTCCTGCTCCAGATGTGGCTGCTCCAGAGGTGACTGTTCCAGATGTGGCTGCCCCAGAGGTGACTGCTCCTGCTCCAGATGTGGCTGCCCCAGAGGTGACTGCTCCTGCTCCAGAGGTGACTGCTCCTGCTCCAGATGTGGCTGCTCCTGCTCCAGAGGTGACTGCTCCAGAGGAGTCAGCACACGGCCATGCTTCATGGTGCATCTCCTCTGAGACGAGAGGGCAGACCTTAACGGCCTTCTCACATTTCAGAGGCAGAGCTGAGAGGTAAGCTGCTTTTCTCTCCCTCTCTATCCCTCTCCTTCTCTCTCTCTCTCTCTCTCCTTCTCTATCTCCCCCCCCCCCCCCGCTTTATATTGAGGTGGTATAGAAGCCATTGATTTTCTGTCTATTTCTTACTCTGCCAGGCATTTTAAAATGGACGGCATCATGTCTCCTGGTCGTCTCTGCAGGGGGTGGGGGGGTGGAGTGGGAGCCTCACAGGAGCTGTTCAGTAAACGACTGCTTACATCCACCCAGCACAAGTTCTGCGGATGGAGGTGTGCCTGTGTATGTGTGTGTGCTTGTGTGTGTGTGTGTTAACGGGCTTGTATGTAATACATTGGCGAATCGTGTAAGCGTGATTCTACCACACTCAGGCAAACAGCTCTGCTGATGTTCCATCACACTGATGATTCCCTAGCAGAGCAGATCTCATCCAAAGCCCACACATACATCAGCACAGACATCAGCACATACATCAGCACAGACATCAGCACAGGCATCAGCACAGACATCATCACAGGCATCAGCACAGGCATCAGCACAGGCATCAGCACAGACATCAGCACAGGCATCAGCACTGACATCAGCACCGACATTAGCACATACATCAGTAAATACATCAGCACAGGCATCAGCACAGACATCAGCACAGGCATCAGCACTGACATCAGCACCGACATTAGCACATACATCAGTAAATACATCAGCACAGACATCAGCACAGGCATCATCAGCACAGGAATCAGCACCGACATCAGCACATACATCAGTAAATCAGGCATGCAAACTTGTCGCTTTTTCCCACCGAAATATGCCATTTACGTGAATCGTGTAGATCCGAGGAGTTTTTTTTTAAGGGGGGGGGGGGATTTCTGGCGTGCAGCGTTTGGCTGCGGGGAAAAAAGTCTAATATATATATATTTTTTTTTTTACGTTATCATCACCATTACTTTCGAGTTTATGAGTTCGTCTGCCAATGATATGAAAAGCACAACTCTCAGGCTGTCAAAAGAACATAATTAGCCAATCAGAAGTAGATTAGGGCGGGTCTTGGGAAAATGTGCTTTCACCACCGACTTTTCTGTATCGCTCTGCCTACGTAGATGCCAAAGCATACTGTCACACCGAAGCAGAGTAAGTCCAAGAATCCTTGGGAAGATGCCCTCCTAGTTGATGAAGGATTGAAAAAGAAATGGCGCTGGGCATGGATAGAAGAGATAGGGAAGGACGGTAAGCCTTTTGGTAGCCGGTGTAAGAAGTTAAGAGAAGCAGGTGCTCTCTTGTTGTGCTCAAGAAAGCTATGTATGCAACTAGCGGGGAAACTTCCACTTATGAGTAAGACCCCGCTCGTAGAGCAGCTGTTCGTGCTATCGAACACACAACGCTTTTACTGGGGGCAACAACCACATCTGATGTACCGGCATCCATAACTGACCGTTTATGTGCCCTGAAAATATGCGTGTGTACGTTCGTCGCAGAACACAATCCAGGCAAGCTCGGCCAACCTCTGGTGAATTTATGCCAAAAAATAGCTGAAGACAAAATTGCTTTGACTAAACTGTCAATATCCAATCAGCATGCCAGCTATTTTAACACACACGGCATAACACCAGAGTTTAAAAGACGTATTTCGGAAAAGCTAAAGTTTTCCTTAAATGTCGACGAAGGCACCAACAAGAACCTGGACAATGTCCTTGTTCGTTTTTTTGTTGAAGATTACAACGCAGTAAAAACGCAACACTTGCCGGGCAGGAACATGAATATAGCCAATGCATCAGCAATTAGGCTACTGTATGCTAGAATAAAAGATGTATATTTTATTATACGATTATTTCTTCTGAACGAAGTAATTATGGAAATGTTGCAATATAAAACTACATTCTACAGCTCACTGTTGCTCTTTAACGGTTTAAAGTGAATCACTGTCCTTTTTCATATATCCTCAATGAAATGGTTGCAAATCAAATCTTCTTTCACTGACTGAATTTCACATACCATTATAACATGTCACCTTGTGATTGTAGGTCATCTTGAAATCTTCCAAGGACAAAGCTTAGCAGCAAAACTTGATATCAAAAGAAATCGTAAATGCGACATGTGTTAGTACCATATTGTAGTGAGGTGGAGTATTGCTGACCCTCTTGGGATTGCAGTTTCAAAAGTCCCACCATAATCTGCCATCATTCATTTCTAAATGTTTTTTTGTTTGATTGTTTGTTTTTTTGACCCTGTAAATGTGTCCTCGCCACAGGACGACCCCCCCCCCCCCCCCCCCCCCCCCCCCCCCTCGCACTCACCCACATAGAAAAAAAAGTTCAGGCTCAGGATTTTTTTGGCTTTAACCCCTGCGTGAAGAAGCGGCAATTTAAGAGGCGGCAATTTTTCCTCTCACGCAACCTTCTCACCTTTTTCACCCCTGACCAGTTTGCATGCCTGGTAAATACATCAGCACAGACATCAGCACAGACATCAGTAAATACATCAGCACAGACATCAGCACAGACATCATCAGCACAGGCATCAGCACCGACATCAGCACCGACATCAGCACATACATCAGAACTTACATCAGCACCGACATCAGCACAGGCATCAGCACATACATCAGCACCGACATCAGCACATACATCAGAACTTACATCAGCACCGACATCAGCACAGGCATCAGCACAGACATCAGCACAGGCATCAGCACATACATCAGCACAGGCATCAGCACAGACATCACAACAGACAGCAGCACAGACTACAAAGCCCAGCACCGACGGCAGCTCAGAGAGCAGCAAGTGTACGTAGATTCTAAGGTCTGGGCGTGTGCAATGTTTAAGGATGGAATCCGTGCAGAGTTTTATAAATGAGGCTCCTGGTTCCTCCTATTGGTTCCCGGGCTCCTGCTTCTGATTGGTTGCTGCCTCAGGTTTTCTGGTTCCTGCTTCTCTCTCATCATCTGTCTGTGATTCTCATTTATGTTAGAGTAGGATAATCTCATTTATGTTAGAGTAGGATAATCTCACATATGTTAGAGTAGGATAATCTCACTTCTGTTAGAGTAGGATAATCTCACTTCTGTTAGAGTAGGATAATCTCATTTATGTTAGAGTAGGATAATTTCACATATGTTAGAGTAGGATAATCTATGATAATCTCATTTATGTTAGAGTAGAAAAAGCAGCAGCAGTCCTTTCTGCTCCTCTCTCATCCCTCCTCTCTGCCTCTTCTTTATCTCATCCCTTCTTCCCCTCCACGTCTTTCTTTCCTTTCTCCCTCTCTCTCATCCTCCTCTCCATGGACTTCTTTCCTTCCTCCCTCTCTCTCATCCCCCTCTCCACCTTTTTTTCCTTTCTTCCTCTCTCTCATCCCCCTCTCCACCTCTTTCTTTCCTTTCTTCCTCTCTCTCATCCCCCTCTCCACCTCTTTCTTCCCTTTCTCCCTCTCTCTCATCACCCTCTCCACCTCTTTCTTCCCTTTCTCCCTCTCTCTCATCACCCTCTCCACCTCTTTCTTCCCTTTCTACCTCTCTCTCATCCCCCTCTCCACCTCTTTCTTCCCTTTCTACCTCTCTCTCATCCCCCTCTCCACCTCTTTCTTCCCTTTCTCACTTTCTCCCTCTCTCTCATCACCCTCTCCACTGCTTTCTTCAATTTCTCCCTCTCTCTCATCCCCCTCTCCACCTCTTTCTTCCCTTTCTCCCTCTCTCTCATCCCCCTCTCCACCTCTTTCTTTCTCTCCTCTCTCTCATCCCCCTCTTTCTCTCCAGCCTGACAGAGGGTTCCATATGCATGCTATCGATCTCCTCCTGCTCAAAAATTCCTATTAGGAAGAATGTTAGATTCCTTGACCTTGTTGGGGTGACAGTTTTCCCATAAGTCATCATGTAAAGTAGTAATGTTAAGTTTGCAGCTGACATATGTTACTGTAATTGGCTGTCGTGTTTTAAACAGCAGCTCGACCTGGGAGAGAAAATACTCTAGATGATTTTGTTAGATGGTACGGTCGTGTGAGGCTGTAGTGAAACACAAACACACATACACAGATGCACACCAAAACACACCCGCAAATACACAGACTCTCACAATTTGGCAAGGCCAGGAGAGCTTATTTATAGAGGGAAATGTTACAGATGAGCAGATCAAATAACACGAAATAAATAAGTATTGGAAAAAGGTCAAGTGTGTTACAACAGTTAAAAGAACATAAAACAATTAAAAAACCACACACAGACATACACAAACACACACACACACACACATACAAGCATTTACTAACACTCTCTCTCATTTACAGACACACTTCCGCAGACGCAGACCTATACAGACGCTCTCACACACATAGTCTAAACTATACCACAGCAAAGGCTGCCTGAACATAAAGTAATGTGATGGATGGTGCCGCCATGACAGAGAAACATCAATATACTCTCACAACTGTGAGATGCCTACCATATGGATCTTTGTGGGAGTGCAGATGTCCTTCATGAAGGGTATTTGCTGTTTTTATTTTCACTTTACTTGGACAGTTTCATATAAATACCTCTTCTCTTTGTTGTGATGACAGAGAGATAACACTGTGAGCTTGTGAGTATTACAGGACAGGATCAGTGATGGTGTGTGTGTGTGTGTGTGTGTGTGTGTGTGTGTGTGTGTGATCTCTGGTCCACTTCAAAAGTGAGATGGAGGCTTTATTGAGAATTAGGAGTAATCAGTCTAAAACCAAGGTCAGGACAACATCAGAGTGTGTGTGTGTGCGTGTGTGTGTGTGTGTGTTGAAGACCAATTGTCTCCTACATGTCTCTCAGTGCGGGGAATCTGTGTGTATTGATCAATCAAAATTCAGGTTAAATGTCTTATTGCACAGC
>NC_137925.1:9135163-9185163 GCF_963457725.1 Sprattus sprattus
GATGCCCTGTTCATCTGAACACGATACCTCTCCATATTCCCATGCATTTAATAAAAGTGATAAAAGTAATAAAAGCATGCTTGTCGCCATATTTGTGATGATGTCACACTGGACAAATGACACGCCTCACTTAAGCCAGGGTTGATTGATTTGTTTTGTTTCCTGGCTGGAGTACCGACCTCAAGGGTGGGGGAGAAGGGGGGGGGGGGGGGGGTGTTATACGCGGCATTAAACACAAACAAGCAAAACACAGCAAAGTCAGCATCACTCAACTTCTCTCAAGTGAGGAAGCAAATGAGTGCTGTATTGCCAGGGGTAGACAATCAAACTACATCAGCAGCATCTGACCCAGGGCCAGATCTGGGCCACTACAGATTCATCCGACTCCGCTAACACCTGATCTACGACCAGCACAGGACTCTTCCACACACACAGACGTATGGTTCTCCACTGAGAAGAAACACAGAGTTGGAGTTACCAGAGGAGACAGATAAAGGTAGAGTTCTCCACTAAGGAGACAGATAAAGGTAGAGTTCTCCACTGAGGACACAGATAAAGGTAGAGTTCTCCACTGAGGACACAGATAAAGGTAAAGGAAGAGTTATTCACTGAGGAGACAGAGACAGATAAAGGAAGAGTTCTTCACTGAGGAGACAGAGACAGATAAAGGAAGAGTTCTTCACTGAGGAGACAGAGACAGATAAAGGTAGAGTTCTTCACTGAGGAGACAGAGACAGATAAAGGTAGAGTTCTTCACTGAGGAGACAGATAAAGGAAGAGTTCTCCACTAAGGAGACAGATAAAGGTAGAGTTCTCCACTGAGGACACAGATAAAGGTAGAGTTCTCCACTGAGGACACAGATAAAGGTAAAGGAAGAGTTATTCACTGAGGAGACAGAGACAGATAAAGGAAGAGTTCTTCACTGAGGAGACAGATAAAGGAAGAGTTCTTCACTGAGGAGACAGAGACAGATAAAGGTAGAGTTCTCCACTGAGGAGACAAATAAAGGTAAAGGAAGAGTTATTCACTGAGGAGACAGAGACAGATAAAGGAAGAGTTCTTCACTGAGGAGACAGATAAAGGAAGAGTTCTTCACTGAGGAGACAGAGACAGATAAAGGAAGAGTTCTTCACTGAGGAGACAGAGACAGATAAAGGTAGAGTTCTTCACTGAGGAGACAGAGACAGATAAAGGAAGAGTTCTTCACTGAGGAGACAGATAAAGGTAGAGTTCTTCACTGAGGAGACAGAGACAGATAAAGGAAGAGTTCTTCACTGAGGAGACAGATAAAGGTAGAGTTCTTCACTGAGGAGACAGAGACAGATAAAGGAAGAGTTCTTCACTGAGGAGACAGATAAAGGTAGAGTTCTTCACCTAGGAGAAAGACTGGGGAAAACTGCAGAGGGTGAAGTTTCCAGTTCTGATTCCCACTCTCCTACCAAGCAACAGGAGAAGATATCCATGATGTTAGATGGTAAATGATTTAATCACACTGAATCTAATACATCAAATGGCATGTGTGGATATCTATTTGTAGCCTTTATCTATGCCTGTTATTTCAAAACATGTTTAGCTCCCTTTTTGTCGTGGTCCATTTTGGCTTGCCTGAAGCCACTGTATCTCACAAGCTGCCGTCTTTCATGGACGTGTTTTTGCAGTGGAGATGAGATTAAGCCTTCCACGCACTCAATCAGACCCAGGCCTATAGGGAGCCATATCAAGGCCAGAACTGAGCCAGAACGGGTCAAGAACTGGGCCATAACTGAGCCAGAACCAAGCCATGACTGAGCCAGAACCAAGCCATGACTGAGCCATAATTGAGCCAGGTTTGGGCAATGTGAGAGAGAGCAGTGGAGCAACAAAGAGAGCGTAGAGATCTGTGATGCATCACATCTCAGCCTAACTGCCGTTTAGGGGCCTGCCTAGCCCTGAGCCCTGTGTATGTCGGTGGGTGTGTGTGTGTGTGTGTGTGTGTGTGTGTGTGTGTGTGTGTGTGTATGAATGTGTATGTTTCTTTGTGTGAGTGTGTGTGGCGTCACAGGGGGGCCCTTCAGCATGACACACACACTCATTAGATCACAAAGGTCACACACCCCTCCCACACACTCTCCGGCGGGGCCGTCCGTAATGGCTGCCGGGGGCGTTGTTGGGCTGAAGCAGTGTGTCGTCGAGAAGATGGACGCCAATTTGGAACACGTCGGGCGTCTCCAAGGGGAGCCCTACACCAACACTCGCACACACACACACACACTCACACACGGACGCTGGCACTCTCTCTGCTGACCTTGCTAGGTCACTGGCCTCACTAAAGAAAATCGAGATGAATCTGCCGTCTTTAACCGCCATGTGATTGAGCTGAGGCTGCCATAACGACGGAGGGTTGCACACCAGTCAATATTAGATCACACAAACATCAACAAATCTTGTTTTTAAGAGGAAACAACAACGGCAAAAAAGAACATCACAAGGTGGGCAACTGGAGTTTTAAATTGTGTTTGTAACTTCAAACAGTTTCTATATGAGGACGTGCTTCTGTCCCTTATTACTGAATATGGCCAATATCAATTGCAGATATACATTAGTGGTGTATTACAAACTTTGTGAACTGTGTTTCACAAAGCAGGTTTTTTTTTTTTTTTTAAATGATTACTTTGTTATTAAGTATGTGTAATTATATGAAATTAAATATTATACAATATGATGATAGAAATTAGCAAAAGCAGAATAAATATTTCGCCCGGATAAACACGTATCATTAGATCCTGCCAGGTCTTTACACAATGAGCCACCTGGTCTCAGGGTGATGATGTCATAATGAATGGCAGAGATTTCAGTCCTCAAGACCTGCTGCTCTCTACCATACTATGCTTTGACAGACATCGTTTGGGAAATAACCGAGAGATAGATTATTAGTTCTTATGGGGGGAAATATTATCTGTTGGTTGATGGAAACGCTACATAAGAATTATGTTTAATTAAGCAAATCAGGTAAGCAAATCAGAATTGTGTTTGATTAAACATGTGGCAAGCAAATCGCAGCATTTAATTTCCCTACTTGTCATTTCATAATGCATTACTTTTATTTGTCAAAATGCAGAGGCGTAGCACATATTGAGATTAAATACATTCATTCAAGTCATTGAATTGTGTTGTATATAAATGCATTTTGACATTGCGGTTCATTACTGGCTAAGTTATAAACGACCTACCACCGGGTGCCTGTGTGTGTCTGTGTGTATACTGACTACACTGCTGATCTGTTGTTGATTTTATGATGTGTGTGTGTGTGTGTGTGTGTGTGTATGAGATGATCTCCTAGATGACGTCTGAGAGATGATGTAGTAGATGACTCCAGTCGTCTGTCGTCGCGGTGCTTCGCTAAGAAGATGGTGATTGAAGCGATTGAGCTTCACACCATACAGCAGCTGGTGCCGGTGCGGAGGTGGCGCGGACGCGGCCCGGATCCCAAGGCTGGAAGCCCAGTGCCGCTGGCGTGTGATTGATTCCCTGCTGCGTGGCGGTGAAGCCTGGCTGATGGGGATCCGGAACCAATCCCACCTCCCTCTCAAATGGGAAAGCGTGTTTGGGATTCATAAAGAAACCGCAATCTGTGTCACTTCTGTCGCAGGATATGCTTGAGGTCACTCTCTTTGTGTGTGTGTGCGTTTGTGTGTGTGTTTGTGTGTGTGTGTGTGTGTGTGTGTGTGTGTGTGTATGTATGGGTGTGTGTGTGTGTGTGTGTTTGGGTGTGTGTGTGTGTGTGTGTGTTTGGGTGGATGTGGGTGTGTGCAGTGGTCGGGCAGTGGCCTGTCCCATCTGCAACCTGACAGACATAAAAAATGAAGCCAGATTGAAGAGCTTGAATGCGTGAACTCCTGATTCTCAATCGTTGATCAGTAAATGAAGACAAATGGTTTATCAGCGGATCATGATATCTTAATTACTTAATAGGATTAGTCTACATTTAATCAAATCCACTTCCATTTTATTCCCCTATCATAATAATTACGTTTGCAGATAATTATGATTTATCAGTTTTTGGAATAGTTTGCCAGAAGGAAATGTGTCTGTGTAGAGTTGTGAAAGACTTTCTTGGATGTGTCTGTCTGTGTGCGTGTGTGTGTGTGTGTGAAACAGCATCTGCCAACTGTTGTCAGCCTCAAAAGCAGAACCCCCTAGAGGCCCTCCGCTCACACACACTCACACACACTTTAATGTTTCTTTTATGCTTCTCACAGAGTCAAGTTTTGCTTAAAGAGAGACAGACTGCGCTTTTCTGTGTGCGAGTCTCGCTGGGTAATTATGGACTCAGTCTTGTCTGTGTGCGAGTCCTGTCTGTGTGCACATTCCTGTCTGTGTGCACAGTCCTGTCTGTGTGTGAGTCCTGTCTGTGTGCACAGTCCTGTCTGTGTGCAAGTCCTGTCTGTGTGCACAGTCCTGTCTGTCTGTGAGTCCTGTCTGTGTGCCCAGTCCTGTCTGTCTGTGAGTCCTGTCTGTGTGCCCAGTCCTGTCTGTGTGCGATTCCTGTCTGTGTGCGAGTCCTGTCTGTGTGCCCAGTCCTGTCTGTCTGTGAGTCCTGTCTGTGTGCCCAGTCCTGTCTGTGTGCGATTCCTGTCTGTGTGCGAGTCCTGTCTGTGTGCCCAGTCCTGTCTGTCTGTGAGTCCTGTCTGTGTGCCCAGTCCTGTCTGTGTGCGATTCCTGTCTGTCTGTGAGTCCTGTCTGTGTGCCCAGTCCTGTCTGTGTGCGATTCCTGTCTGTGTGCGAGTCCTGTCTGTGTGCCCAGTCCTGTCTGAGAGCTCTGCTCATGGGGGGGAGGGGGGGGGGATGTTATTAGACAGAGGGCTGTGTAAGTTTCCTTTTGTCCTCACAGCCATTTGTATATCTGGGCTTTTCAAACAGTGCAGCATCTGGCTGCTTCTGAAGGAGCGCGTCCGCCACTTGCCAAGGACGGAGAGACATGCATGCCAAGCCCATACTGTATAACCAGCCTATAGTATATAAGGCAGTTAGATGTTTATCCAGGGTGTGTCTGTAGTGAGTGTGTGTCTGTAGTGAGTGTGTATCTGTAGTGAGTGGAGTGAGTGTGTGTCTGTAGTGAGTGTATGTGTGTGTGTGTGTGTGTCTGTAGTGAGTGTGTATCTGTAGTGAGTGTGTGTCTGTAGTGAGTGTGTGTAGTGAGTGTGTGTGTGTAGTGGATGTGTGTCTGTAGTGAGTGTGTATATATGCTGAGTGTGTATCTGTAGTCAGTGTGTGTGTGTATATGTAGTGAATGTGTGTCTGTAGTGAGTGTGTATCTGTAGTGAGTGTGTATCCGTAATGAGTGTGTATCTGTAGTGAGTGTGTGTGTGTGTGTGTGTCTATAGTGAGTGTGTATCTGTAGTGAGTGTGCATCTGTAGTCAGTGTGTGTCTGTAGTGACTGTGCATCTGTAGTCAGTGTGTGACTGTGTGTCTGTGTGTCTGTAGTGAGTGTGTGTCTGTAGTGAGTGTGTGTCTGTAGTGAGTGTGCATCTGTAGTGAGTGTGTATCTGTAGTGACTGTGCATCTGTAGTGAGTGTGTGTCTGTAGTGAGTGTGCATCTGTAGTGAGTGTGTGTTTGTAGTGAGTGTGTATCTGTAGTGAGTGTGTGTCTGTAGTGAGTGTGCATCTGTAGTGAGTGTGTATCTGTAGTGACTGTGTGTCTGTAGTGAGTGTGTATCTGTAGTGAGTGTGCATCTGTAGTGAGTGTGTGTTTGTAGTGAGTGTGTGTCTGTAGTGACTGTGCATCTGTAGTGAGTGTGTATCTGTAGTGACTGTGTGTCTGTAGTGAGTGTGTATCTGTAGTGAGTGTGCATCTGTAGTGAGTGTGTGTTTGTAGTGAGTGTGTATCTGTAGTGAGTGTGTGTCTGTAGTGAGTGTGTGTCTGTAGTGAGTGTGTTTGAAGTGAGTGTGTGTCTGCCTGCCGTGACCAGAGTTATGATCTGCCATAATGACTCCTAACGAGGTGTCACCCTGAAGAGATTAGTATCGGCAGGCCGATCCAGCACCAGAGCTGGACTCTACACACACACACACACACACACACACACACACACACACACACACACACACACACACACACTCACATACATACACACACACACACACACACACACCCTCACACACACATGAGTTTTATCAGCTCTGTCGAGACCGTTGGGCTTGTTTGTACTCTACTCAGTGATGCAGGTCAGTGAGCAGCGCCACTGTTGCATCAGTTTCAGGCTGTGCATGTGTGTGTCTATGCACACTGTTTATGTGTGTGTGTGTGTGTATATCTGTGCATTCTGTATATGTGTGTGTGTTCATATACATACTGTATATACAGTATATGTGTGTGTGTGTGTGTGTGTGTGTGTGTGTGTGTGTGTATGTCTGCGTTTGTGTTGGCCTTAGTATGTTTGTGTGTGTGTGTCCGGTCTCTGGGTGTTATGATGGGTTAAAAGTATTCAATCTCACAGCTGTCCCAGCCCCTGTGGACAGAGATGACTTGCTGACACGCACACACAAACACACACACAGACACACACACACACACACACACACACACACACACACTAATGTGTTATTGACGAGGGTTTGGCTGCACGGGCAGGACAACACCGCTGACAGTCAGCCAGGTCCAGCTAACTTAGTTAAATCACAGAAGTGTCCATTAAATGTACACATTGAAATGTGAATGTGATTATAGTTAAGGTTAGAGTTTAAAGAAGATATTATACAACTGGCAGTCATGCAGTTCCAGTAATTGTACAGTTTAGTGTTTGTGCTACTGTGTTCTTTCAAATGATTAGAGTGAATTTGCATATCTGTGTATAGTCATGGCCAGTGCCCATGAAGGCCAACAGCTTGTGGAAACATTGTAAATATTTTTAAATGTGATAATGTGACTTTCAGTACGTTGTCGGCCCATTTTAATCCAATAAGCGGAGGACTTGGCATATATGTGACATGATTATGTTTGCTTTTCCCCTGGCGAGACCTTCAGTCGTAGCTAGCGTATCTGTTGGGCTTTGCTGTGAGCTACCAGATTTAACTCAGTAGTATATATGCCCTAAGCCCTGGTGTCTCCTCTATATATGCCCTAGACACAGCAGGTCTGCTAGTGTCTCCTCTATATATGCCCTAGACACAGCAGGTCTGCTAGTGTCTCCTCTATATATGTCCTAGACACAGCAGGTCTGCTGGTAATTCTGGTATGTAAGAACAGTAGGTAATGTAAGCATTAGGCGTTAGGCTAATCATTAGTGTCAAAACACAACACTCACCACCACAACCCCCACCTATTGCAGGCCACAATTCCTTGTGTGTGTGAGGTGTATGTGTCCGTGTGATTGCGTGTGTGTGTGTGTGTGTGTGTGTTGAGGTGCCTGTGGCAGGGGGCCAAACAGCGTTCCTGCCCCACTGGTCCGTAGCTAAGCCATTAGTTAATGGAAAGCATGACATCATCGTGGCATCATCCGACCCTGACAGTGAACTCGCCAGGTTACAGACGCCACTCTAGATGGAGCAGTGCTGTGTGTCACTCTCTGAGTGAAGGTGTGTTAGAGTAGGCTTCACCTTTCACACACACACACACACACACACACACACACACACAAAGGAAGGTGTGCCACAGAACTGTTCATTGTGTGTGAGGTGTTTTAGCGTTCACACACACCCAAACACCCACACACACAAACACACAAATGAATGCTCCTGCACTGCGTGTGTTTCAGCGTTCAAACACACACACACACACACACACACACACACACACACACACACATCATTAATGGTCCTATAGTGTGTGTGTGTTACAGCGTTCACACACATACAGTACAAACACACACAAACACACACATTGATGGTCATGCAGTTTGTGTGTTTCAGCGTTCATACACACACACACAGGGGCGGACTGGGACAAAAAATCGGCCCGGGCATTTTGAACCAGACCGGCCCACTAAATTCGATAACACACCTTTTTAATCTCGAATGTCTACACCAACCAGGCTTATAGCTAGCAGGGCGTCTGCCCTATAGTCTACTAAAAAATAAGAAGAAACGGGACGCCCTACTTTTAGGCAGGACGGCCTAAAGACGCCCTATTTTTCTCCCGTTTTACCTGTTAACTTCGCTGAATGTGATCAAAATTCACCGTTTCAGTCGCTTCAGTGCTTAGCGAAGTCTAGAATCATACATATGACCTGCCAATTAGAAAATACAAATAGCATTGCTGTATTCCCGCTACAACAACGTTACATCATGATTCCAACGAAACATTGATTCACGGGCTCGCAGAAGCTCCAGAAGACAGCTGTCTCACCGCACGTCACTGAACCTACTACTGTATGAGTTCAACAAGAGTTTGTGTGTTAAGGTGGTGGTCTTAATTAATCTAAATGCAATACACATCATACACTTTAAAGCTTTGTTCAGAATACGGAGGTATAAGATCGGTCGATATTTTCCATGAAAATAGCGACTGAAGAACCCCCTGTTCTCGTCTCCGAGAGGACAGGCTGTATTGCTCCCTTTTCTAGAAGGGAGTCTATTTCCTCCTGTAGGAAACGCGCTTGATGAGGTGGCATTAACGTTTGAACTACGCCCCTGAACTTCGGGGGGGACGGGAAAACTGGAGCGTATAACGGGCTATCATAATTCGGTATCTGGACAAATTGGCATATTTTCGGAATACCAGGGTTTGGGAATACTGAGCTTTCGGAACAATTGACATGGCACCGCGCACCACTCAAACACACAACATAGAGTGTAGGCTAACGGCTGGCTGTTTCAGAGTACAGTAGGCTGAGGGCTAGCAACAGCTACAGACTTGTCTTGTATTTAGCTATGCAAACGAACTTGGCCATAGAACATAGGTTCTAAGTCAAACATATTTTAGAGACGTTTTAATTCATGATCAGTAAGCTTACCGTAGGTCGTTGTATCGTATCTCCCTGGCTGTAGCCACCAGCACTGTCATCCACGGGAGCTGATGGCAAAGTTTAGCTTAAGGTAGAAGGTGTTTGCTGATATGATTGGACGAGACCCTAGTCACTCAAGAAGACGGCCAATGGGCCGCAGACTAGCGTGCGCGTGTCAAGCATGTCAAGGCCATGGGCCACGCTGTTTACCGTCCTAATGCATTATGTAGGCAGGTCCAAATCGAAAGGGGTTTGTGTTGGGTCAGCCCAGGGGATGTGATTGGGCCAGCCCAGTGTCAGTAGGGCCGCTGATGAACTAATTTCGTGAGCCAGCCGGTCAGACCATTATATGGGGAAAAAAATTAAAAATTAAAATTCGGGACCATCGGCCCATATTGCACCCCGGCCCAGCGGGCAAACGCCCGGTGTGCCCGATGGCCAGTCCGTCCCTGCACACACACACACACACACACACACACACACACACACACACACACATCATTAATGGTCCTGTAATGTGTGTGGTGTGTAGAGAGGGAGCAAAGCCTTGTGTAACAGTCTGAGTGAAGGTGTGTGATGTCCACTGTAAGAGTAAGCACCAGCTCACACAAACACACACATACACACACACACACACACACACACACACACAGATCATGCAGTGTGACTGTGTGTGTCACAAGGGAAGAGTTTACACATAGTGAATCATCCTGTAACCCTAACGCTCCTCAACATTTCTTTCCACACCTATCCCTCTCTCTCTGTCTCTCTCCACTCCTCCACATGTCCTCTCATCCCTCTCTTCTTCTCTTCCTCCCTCTGTGTCTGTCTTTTCTTATCTTCCTCTCTCTCTGTCTCTCTCTTCTTCTCTTCCTCTCTCTGTGTCTTTCATCTTCCTCTCTCTTCATCTCTGTCTCTTCCTCTCTGTCCCTTCGAATCTTCCCCTCTCTGTGTCTCTTTCCACTCCTCTTTCATCTTCCTCTCTCTGTCTCTCTTCTTCTCTTCCTCTCTCTGTGTCTTTCATCTTCCTCTCTCTGTCTCTCTCTTCTTCTCTTCCTCTCTCTGTGTCTTTCATCTTCCTCTCTCTGTCTCTCTTCTTCTCTTCCTCTCTGTCCCTTCGATTCTTCCCCTCTCTGTGTCTCTTTCCACTCCTCCAACTCTCCCTGCATCTGTCTCTTCTTCTCTTCCTCTCTTCACTCTTAATCCTCTGCCCTTCTTCTCTCTCTCTCTCTCTATCCTTATCACCCTCCCTCTCTCTCCCTCTCTCTCTCTCTCTGTTGTGTGAATCCAGTGGGAGAGCCCCTTTTGCCCCAGGCTGGGGCAGTTCCGGCCATGGGAGTTCACTCTCTGGTTGATCCCTCTCAGAGACCTTCTCTGATCCTCTGCCATGTGCCCACAACACAACCGGCCTGTGAATCAGTAGCCTTCAGACACACACACACACACACAAACATATACCCCCCCACAAACACAGGCACTCACGGACGCACACATGCATGCACACTCATACGTGTACACACACACACACATACGGAGTTCAGCACCGGGCTAAGTGATTTCCCATATTTACATGAGCGTGGGCAATTGAATTTATGTAGGTCAGGGACTTTCTTGTCAGGTTAAGACACTCTTCTGAGACCCACCAACCCCCCCACCCCCCGCACACACACACACACACACACACACACTCCCTCCAACACCCCCCACCCCCAATGAGAGACGTGAAGGACTTTGGAATACTAATCTGCATACTATGAATAGCAATGAGTGGATTATGCCTGGTGTGGTTAAGAGGGCCGGGGGGGTGATGGGCCTCTCCTCCGTCCCCAATCTGGGGGAGGGGGGGGGGGGAGGTGATGAAGGAGATGAAGTGTGCGACCTTCATGTTGAACTGCGAGGCGTAAAGGAAGTTCTAGCACTTACACACACACACTCTTTAGAGGCCAGAGTTTTATCTTGAGTGGGTTGTGGTGTTTAAGATAAAGAAGTCTTTCATACAGCAACTTTCCTTGTAATAATGGTTAATGCTTTAATTATGAGGTTGTCCCTTCTGCAAAAGTTTGGACTAACTATGCAACCCTTCAAGTCTAAGCACACAACCCACTATGATGCTAAATGCCCCATCGCATTGCGCTGACAGTCCAGAACAGAAAGAGAGAGTGTGTTTGTGTGTGTGTATCTGTGTGCATACTAAAATCCCTTTCTCTGAACAACTTTGAGAATTTCAGATCTTTTTCATTCGTCTCCGTTAAACCATGTGCATCTGTCTCTGAGAGAGCGTTCACACACACACACACACACACACGTGTGTGTGTCTGTCTCTGGGTTAGCTGCAGTGGGCCAGGCTGTCATGGCTAATGTGTGCACACGAAGGGAATTTCATTTGGCATCATTGATATTGCTTTCCTATACCCTCCAGTGTCTCTGAAAGTATTTTAGTTTATTCCTTTTAGACTCCACTGTTTGTTAATTAAGAATGTACTCAACGATCCATCACCTGAAGAGGACTATCAATCTCCAGTCTGTTTCCATGACACTCAGAACGAGTGTCTCCTCCGCAGGACCGTCAGCTCATACAGATATCCAGAAGGCATCATCTGCAGCACCACGCTCAGCTGTGTGTGTGTGTGTGTGTGTGTGTGTGTGTGTGTGTGTGTGTGTGTGTGTGTGTGTGTGTGTGTGTGTGTAAGTAGTAGTGAGTGCCTCCTCCTCAGGAGTGTCAGCTCATACAGTTATCCAGAAGGCATCATCTGCAGTGCCACACTCAGCTGTGTGTGTGTGTGTGTGTGTGTGTGTGTGTGTGTGTGTGTGTGTGTGTAAGTAGTAGTGAGTGCCTCCTCCTCAGGAGTGTCAGCTCATACAGTTATCCAGAAGGCATCATCTGCAGCGCCACGGCTGGTAAGAGTAGTGAGGGGTCGCTCAGCTGTGTGTGTGTATGAGTGTGTGTGTGTGTATGTGTATGTCGTAGTGAGGGCTCACTCAGCTGTGTGTGTGTGTGTGTGTATGTAGTAGTGAGGGCTCGCTCAACTGTGTGTGTGTATGAGTGTGTGTGTGTATGTGTGTATGTAGTAGTGAGGGCTCACTCAACTGTGTGTGTATGTAGTAGTGAGGGCTCGCTCAGCTGTGTGTGTGTGTGTGTGTATGTAGTAGTTAGGGCTCGCTCAGCTGTGTGTGTGTGTAAGAGTGTGTGTGTGTACGTAGTAGTGAGTGCTCACTCAGCTGTGTGGGTGTGTGTATGTCGTAGTGAGGGCTCGCTCAGCTGTGTGAGTGTGTGTGTGTGTGTATGTAGTAGTGAGGGCTCGCTCAGCTGTCTATGTGTGTGTGTGTGTGTGTGTGTGGTAGTGAGGGCTCCCTCAGCTCATGATGGAGAGAGGAACCCCACAGCCAGCACACAAGGAGAGGCTGGGAGCAGAAAGGGCCTTTGTTAGCTGTCACCGTGAAGTGTGCAAAACGAACAGACTTATTTAAGCCACGTGGCGATGAGGAGAGTAACCAAGAACCAGAGGCATCATAGAGGAGAGAGGCTGTGTGTATCGCCTGCCGTCTCACCGGCAATAACACAGGTGATTTATACTTCATTTAATTCTGGAACATTTTCTTCTTCATTCAAAGTGGCTCGGGTAACACCGCTGCCCAAGAAGCCATCTCTTGATCCCACCCAGGTGGAAAACTATCGACTGGTCTCACTTGTCATGCTCCTATCCAAAACCATTGAGAGGGCAGCCCCAAGGCTCGGTGATTGGATCACTTCTCTTTGCCATTTACACCACCTCGCTGGACCCTATCATCCACTTGCATGGTTTTTCCTATCACTGTTATGCCGATGATGCTCAAACTGTTTCTGTCTTTCCCTCCTGAGGACACCACTGTCTCGGCGCGGATCTCGGACTGTCTTGCTGATATATCCACATGGATGAAAAATCACCACCTTCAGCTGAACCTGGCCAAAACAGAACTGATTGTCTTTCCAGCCAAACAGGTCATCCATCACAACATCTGTATCAATATTGACTCCTTATCTCTTGTTCCATCCAAAACAGCAAGAAACCTTAGGGTCATTATTGATGACCAACTGACTTTAACGGACCACATTGCCTCTGTCTCTAGGTCCTACTGTTTTGCGCTATTCAACATCTGCAAAATCAGGCCGTACCTAACCCAGTATGCCACCCAGCTGCTGGTGCAAACCTCGGTGAGTTCCCGCCTCGATTACTGCAACGCCCTCCTAACAAGCCTGCCGGCTTGCACCACTTCACACTGTAAAACATTTCAAGTCGGTTTAACTTGCAAATGTAAGTTCACCTGCTGCCTTAAAGGCACAATATGCAACAATTATGCTTCAGGATTAGGGTTAGGATAAGCAGTTTAACCTTAAAATAACAGCTTGAAAAAAATTGGGGCGCTACAATGACTTTTAATATGGAGAATTGCGTCCGTGCCAATGGCATAGCAGGGTCGATAGGCATATAACTGCCTTCTGTAGTTTTGCCTGCCAATGCCCGCCGACCTGACTTTGATTACCTTCTGCCGATCTAGTAAGTAGCTTATTTGCCGTCTTGCTTAGTCTTGTGTTGCACATGATTGATGTTTGACTGTGTAAGGACAGTCATTGAGTAATTTGTTTGTCATAATGTCAAAGTCAGCACATTTCAAGAGATTTCGTTAGTTTTAGCTGCTAGCATACCTTTAGCGAATAGCTATTAATCCTTAATGCACCTTTAAAACTGCATGTTGACTCAACTTGAGGTTTGCCTTTGTTTCAACTCAGAAATTCAAGTTCAAAAAGTTGATTGTACTATAATGTTCTAGTTGTCTTAATATTGTTTTTTTAAGTCATCAAAGTTGATTTGACTTCTAATCATTTGCCATCTTAACTTGATACTGCGAGTTCAAAAAAAGATTATCACTACAACAACTTCAGTCAGCTAGTTGAACGAACACACATTTCTGCATTATTGTAACTCACGGTTTCAAGTTGATATAACTGAACTACGTTCATACGACTTTCCATTTCAAGTTAAGAGAATTTATATTCATTTTTTCCCCCAACGTCATATTTACATTGTAAAGAAAATGGATTGTTTTAATTATATGTCAAAGTTGATGCCTCAAAAAGGTTTTGCACTTTTGTGACCAAACGTTTGTTTACTTCCAATACACACACACACAAAACACATGTGTTATGATGATCTGCTCAGGAAGGCGGAATGTTTTACAGCTGGTGCAGAGATACTCCAGTTCCTTCCTTCACTCACACAGAAATACAAGATACTCATACACACCTCATATACACACACACACACGAACACCTCATACACACACACACACACACACGTGTGATGATGATCTGCATAACAACAAAAAGGCAAAATGTTTCACAGCAGAGGAAACAAAATATGAGAAACTCACTCACATGTGTGATGATCTGCACAAAAACGCAAGATGTTTTACAGCTGGTGCAGAGGAAACAGAAAATATGAGATACTCCTTCACTCACTCACGCAGAAATACGAGATACTCACTCTCACACACCACACACACACACACACACATGTGTGATCTGAACAAAAAAAGGCAAAATGTTTCACAGCAGAGGAAACAAAATATGAGAAACATCAGTCAAACATTCATATGTGTGATGATCCACACAAAGTACCATCATGGGCATTGGCTTCATTTGCTGCCCTCAGCTGGAACTCAACGTCGTGAGAGAAATCCGGAACAACAAATGGATCAGGCCATTCTGTTGAATCCCCACTGCTTGCACCAGGGCTTGCAGTCTGGGAACCAAGGCTTGCAGTATCTAATGTCGAGTCAGAACCTACCGATAGTTCAGAAAACGTGAACAAAACTTTTAGTGTGGCTCGTTCGGTTGGTAAGTCCTTGATGTCTGTCAAATTGCAGAGTTCATTCCCAAAGTCTGGGTCCTCAAACTGAAAAAGGAAGTTCCCTCGGAGGCCCAGATTGTTGCGCAGTATCAAACATAGTTCATCGACTGATGGGGGGACATCCTGTAGGGTGACGCGTCTGATTTCCTGAGGTGAGACAATGACTCGGAGAAGCATCGTTGATGAGGGGCCAGTAACTGAAACACAGTGAACAAATATACAAATACAACCGTTAAAATGTGATTACATGTGGTCCAAAGATTGAGTGTGCATTTAAATCTACGACAACCCTACCCAGTCAAACATTACCTTAATGTAACATGAATGTCCTTGGAGAGATGAGCAGCTTTCCTTCAACAGGGTATGCAGCAAGGGGGATGTAGTCATTCAGATTGTCAGGATCAACGACCACAATGGCTGCCAGGTCTCTTCGGTCGAGCTGGTAACACCTGAGATGCTCCAGGAAGGTCACTCTGAAAAGTTCCGTAATGAATGATATGCCATCCACTACACAGATCTCCAATAGTCTCCCAAAATCTGGCAGTCCATATGTGTGTCCAACTGAGAGCACCATTCCTTTAGAATATTTTGTCCCCTTTAAATAAGCAAAGGAGGTGAGTGAAACAGAGTCCATGACATTGTTTATAATGTTGTAATATTCTTCCTTGCCCATTGGAGGAGAATGAACAAAACTTTCATTTCCACCGCATGAACTGGACACGCTTGTTTTTAGTTGGCTTCTGTGAACAGAAAAAACACTAAAATGAATTCTAGAATTAAACACCTCGCGGCCGTTATCCCTTATAAACCTCTAATATTCTTCCTCTCCCATTGGAAAAGAACGTACAAAACTTACATTTCCACCGCATGAACTGGACACGCTTATTTCGTTTCTGTGAACAAAAAAACCCCACTAAAATGAATAGAATTGAACACCTCGCGGTCATTATCCCTTATAAACCTGTGATATTCTGCCTCGCCCATTGGAGGAGAACGTACAAAACTGACATTTCCACCGCATTAACTGGACACGCTTATCTCGTTTCTGTGAACAGAAAAAAACACTCAAATGAATTCTAGAATTGAACACCTCGCGGCCATTATCCCTGGTGGACGTAACTTTAGCTAACTAACAGCACTGAAGGCTGGTGGGTGTCAAGCGAAAAACCTCAGCAGCACATCATGAAATAAAAAAAGGAACATTGCGGTCTGGGTCACATGTAAGCACTACAACAATTAGTTATACAATAAACATTTCAGACGTTTTAACAAAAGCGTGACCGAATTATGCCTGGACTGGGGACTTTATTTTAGTTAACTAGCTAGCTAGCTAAGTCATGTGCGTTTTGAAGGGTGAGGGTTGTCAAGCACAAACCCTCAGCGGCACATGGAATAAAAAAAGGAATATTGCGGTCACGTTTAAACACTACACCAATTACAGTAGTTAAACATTTAACATTTCAGACGTTTTAGCAAAAGCGTGACCCAATTACCTGGTCCACCATGAGCTTGTTTTAGTTTCAATGCCACACATTTAGCTTTTCCAGGCTATTAAAAGCACAACCTACAAAGTTACCATTATCACGTTACTTCACCTAAGGTTAAAAAAAACAGTTCATTAAATATTGTTAAACTCACCTGTCGCTGTACGTCCGCAAGAGAAAAAATGATTCTTCACACTCTTCCTCCTCAAATCCTTCTGCTTTAGATAATGACGGTTGGCTTCGCAATCCAGTCTCCTCGTTTCAGACAACGTTGATTGTATAGCTCCGCCACTGTTAAGAGGCATACCCTATACTGCTAAATGTTTATATGTTGGTTGAAATTCGATATATGGCTTATCTGCGGTGTATACATTTTAAGCACATGCTTCAATCTTGCCTTGGTTTAAAGAAGACAGTGAAACTCAAAAGTCAATGCAATTATATATTTTTTTCTGTAGCCCCATCCCCCCATTCCCGCCTTTTTCTTCTCTTTTTTTCAACTGATAACTTACAAACCTAAATTGAATCAATTTGATAAAAGTCTCAAATATTCAACACAAGGAATTACTGCAAGTTTTACTTTCGTAAACTCGTACAGTTGAGTTCAAAATCCAAAACTTGTTAAAGCTCATTGTGTCAAAGAGAGGTGGTAAGTGGACATAACTAAATGGAGCTGTAATGTTTTACAGTGCAGATGATCCAGAACGCGGCAGCCTGTCTGGTGTTCAAGCAACCAAAAAGGGTGCACGTCACCCCGCTACTCATGGAGCTCCACTGGCTGCCTGTAGCTGCTCGCATTAAGTTCAAGTAATTTATGCTGGCCTACAGAGTGATTACTGGCTCTGCTCCCCCCTTCATTAATTCTCTTGTAAGGGCAAATGTTACACCCAGGATGCTGCGCTCTTATAGTGAGCGTCGTTTGGCCATCTGTGCAAGCACGGCAGTCCAGACTATTCTGATTTTAAGTTCCACGTTGATGGAATGAACTGCCTACCACTACCAGAGCAGGGGCGTCCCTCTCTACCTTTAAGAAGCTCTTGAAGACCCAACTCTTCAGAGAGCACCTCCTGTCATAACTGGCACCTCGACTAGTGCTTATCTTGCAACATTCCCGCACTTCTTTTTTTTTTAAATGTTTTTTAATGTCTAAATGTAAGGTAGTATTTATTGTTTCACCAGGTTCTATTGCTCGTAGCTTGACTGTTCTCTCCCTTGTGCATCGTTTTGGACAAAATTAATAAATGTAAATGTGTGTGTGTGTGTGTGTGTGTGTGTGTGTTTTTGTTAACATTTTAAAACTGGGGTCTCAATGTGTGTCATTGAGTCCCACTGTTGGTTTTCCCAAGTTTAAGTAGTCAGCACACAAACATTTAAAGTTAACTCAACAAAGGATTTCTCTAAAACTTTGAAAAAGAAACTGGTCATTAACTGTGTCTGACTGTAAATAAACATATACAATTGTTAAATTGATGAACTATCCATTTTAGAGAATAAGAATGGGTTGTTAATTAGTGTGCTTGCCCGAAGGGAAGCACAGTATTGTTATCGTCAAGTTTTCTTTATTTCTTTATTTATTTATTTATTCCGTACGTTTTTCTTGCAGCTAACTACTCCTCGCCCGATTGAGCTAGAGACGCCATTCAAACACCAAAACGTCCGGCCCGATCCGGTGCAAGCTGCTATGACTTTTCGTGGCGGTACTCCTTGTCACTCCTTTTTTATTCCATTTTTTCATCCCCCTTTTCTCTCATTGACTAACATGGGGAAGGTTGAGCCATTGTGACGTCACCCGCTCTATCAGTCGTTCTCCATTCAACTGTAGGAATATTAAGAGACACCTTCCAGGGCTCTACAGTGCGAGTATTTCACTCGCATAAATAGGTACGTGCAAACTTGAAAAATAATTTACAAGCACAGTGTGCGAGTGACAGACAGTTGTCAATACGGCGCCAAAAAGTGAAGCATTCCATTGATTTCACATGGAAACAACTGACAGGGTCGCGACTCCAGGGTTTTCGACGGGACCTGCGACGGGACCAACAGCAGCAGCAGCATAATCATCATCTGGATTTACTGACATTTTCGGTATATATAAACACATAATATCAATTGGTAACTGGTGTGTTGTATCCTGTTTATGTCTGATACTTTATAAACATTTATGTTTTACGTTAACTTATTACACTAGGCAGCAGTATTGTGAAGTAGAGCTAGAAATGGCTTTGCTAGCTCCCATATTGTAGCCCACACCAGCAACTGCTCAATTTAGGACAGAAAGGAGTTTGGTAAATTAGCTTGTAACTGTCAATGATAACTAGTTATTAGAATATATTAGCCAACGTTAAGTTGACTTCAAAGGGGCAGTCGAGTGTTTAGGTTGTGTCAGCTAGCTTGGAAAGCTAGCTAATAATTTTTGATTGAAGCTTCACGTTAGCCTCTGTAAACGTTTAGCTAGCTAACGTTAGCTAACTATGAGGTATCATATCCCAAGTAACTTGTTGTGACCGATAGCGTGAGTTAACATTAACCCGTGTCCTGGGAGTAATGATTCATGAGAGACCTTGAATCATTAGGTTAACTGAAAAACGTTTGAGGATGTACACACAGCGTAGCTGTTGTAGTGTGCTCAGTTTTCGAAAACTAGACTGAAACTAAGAAGGATAACTATGACTAAATGTGACTAAAACTAATATGCACTGAATCTAAAATAGCTGCTGAATCTAAAATAGCTGCCAAAATGAACACTGAGATGTATTAATTTTGGCAGCTATTTTAGATTCAGTCTTAAGACAAAAATGCATATTAGTTTTAGTCACATTTAGTCATAGTTATCCTTCTTAGTTTCAGAAGAGGTTTTTCATGGTTGCTAGCTCTAATCAGATGTACTATAGGCTTATAAGAGAAGACTAACTTTTTATGCCAACGAACACCAATAACTACAACTAATTTGACAGACTATAAACCAATGTGATACACGTGCTCTCTATCTATACAGTAAAAGTGTTGCTTACGTTAGATACTAGACCTACAGTCTAACTCTTAGTGCATTAAGTCTAACAAGCTATATCTTACAATACACTTTAAGTAAAGCTGACTATGTAACCGCATTCATTCCAATATTGTTGCAGAGATGTTTCCTTTTACCAAGATAACAATTTCAATAATTCACTTAGCTCAGTAAGTCAGTATAACGAAACTCTGGAACTATTATGACTATGACCACAGAAAAGACAGTACTATACAGATTTTGTTCTCAGATATCAGTCTGTGAGGCCCCTCAACAACATATGCGCACTCGGCCACTGCACTGCAGAGCAAGCACACTCTCGCAGTTCGTTCACGAAACGCATTCTAGTTTATTTATTAGTGTGCTTGCCCGAAGGGAAGCACAGTATTGTTATCGTCAAGTTTTCTTTATTTATTTATTCTCCCCGTTTTTCTTGCAGCTAACTCCTCCTCGCCCGTTTGAGCTAGAGACGCCATTCAAACACCAAAATGTCCGGCCCGATCCGGTGCAGGTTGCTATGACTTTTCGTGGCGATACTCTTTGCCACTCCTTTTTTATCCCTCTTTTTCATCCCCTTTTTCTCTCATTGACTAACATGGGGAAGGTTGAGCCATTGTGACGTCACGCACTCTAGCCAACTGACATTAGATCAGTTGACATAGGAGAAGCTCTCTTAAATGCCAGAAGTGGTTAGATAGAGAGTGCAAAATATTAAAACGAATGTAGTGGCAACAGTTTCAGGTACAGTTTATACACCCGCTCTAACAGTGTTAACCAGTATGTGAGTAACGTGGGTTTTATTAAGGCATAGCGTGTGTAATGTGTAGCTATTTCATTCCGTTTGTTAACCTTTCCGGCTGTCTGTATACCAGCAGCAGAGCGGAGCATTTCACTCCCCTGCAATCTCGGAATGAAATAGCTACACAATACACACGCTATGCTTTAATAAAATTCACGTTTTACGAGACACCAACAGAGGCACAACCGACAAGTCTTACCATTGAAGATCTTTGACGTTCGGTCTGAAACTTCATCCAGCCATCCAGGTTAATCCAAGTTGTTATGGAGAACGACAGTTGCATCAATCATATTTCATTAAAACTTCACACTTCTTACATTGGACATATCCACCAGCCTAATTAGAATCTGCATTGTCTACTGAGCAGAAAATTCTCCATACAGTAGATTTCCCTTCGTTTAGTATCATTTTAAACTTTCCAGATGACTGTATTGCCCTCGCTCGTCAAGTGATACGTGTCCAGAAACAAGGCTCCTTTGACTGGATAGCCAGAGCTAGCATAACTGCCATTGAAATCCAATGGTAATGCTACCTAGCTAGGTATGCTAATTGTCGGTATCCATCGTTAACTCGCTAATCGTTAACCATCATGTCACTGGCTTTAATTTAAGAATGGCATGTTAGTAGTACATTTAGTAGTACATTTAATATCAGTACACTTGATTCATTACTGCTGATGTGTTACTTATATATGTTACTTATTAGCAGCTAGCTACCTAGCTAGCCACTGTGTTCCGATGTGTTTTCAGTTAGCGTTAGCGGCAAGCTAGCTGCTGTAAAAGTTGAGTTGAGCTTCAGTTAAGACGCTGCGTACCGTACTTCATCATCACATTCGATTATTTATTACAAACAAATTCGAATTCAGCTGTAGGCATGAGACCTGTATCTTGGAGACTAATTGCATCCACAATGTAAGTACTGCAAGCTAGACTACTATGCAGTTGACACAACACAGGAGGTCCCTGGGCCTGAGAAGGGAAGGGAATGAGTTTAATGTGGCTATAATATGGAATTTTAAATGTGCCTAAAACTAGACTAAATTGTAATGAGTTTTCGAAAACTAGACTGAAACTAAGAAGGATAACTATGACTAAATGTGACTAAAACTAATATGCATTTTTGTCTTAAGACTGAATCTAAAAATAGCTGCCAAAATGAACACTGAGATAGGGGACCCCTTAATCTGCAATTCATGGTTGCTAGCTCTAATCAGATGTACTATAGGCTTATAAGAGAAGACTAACTTTTTATGCCAACGAACACCAATAACTAGAACTAATTTGACAGACTATAAACCAATGTGATACACGTGCTCTCTAGCTATACAGTAAAAGTGTTGCTTACGTTTGATACTACACCTACAGTCTAACTCTAACTGCATTAAGTCTAACATATAGGCCTATCTTACAATAAACTTTAAGTAAAGCTGGCTATGTAACCGCATTCATTCCAATATTGTTGCAGAGATGTTTCCTTTTACCAAGATAGCAATTTCAACAATTCACTTAGCTCAGTAAGTCAGTATAACGAAACTCTGAGATACCCTCATATGTCTAACGTCAGTGGAGCCAAAATATAATGGTTGAGCTTGGTTGCTTGCTAAAATATATTGGAAGAAGGCCCCACTACACTGATTGAGTAGATGTAAATACATGTTAATTCATAGGCACTTGTTCTCTCTGTCACAGAGCAAGCACACTCTCGCAGTTCGTTCACGAAACGCATTCTAGTTGTTATTGTTGTTCGCTAATTTCTCTAAACTAGGTCTACTCATCAGTTCTGTTTCGTATTAGACCACGTAAGGTGTACGATATTTGATAGCCTGTGTGTGTGTGTGTGTGTGTGTGTGTGTGTGTGTGTGTGTGTGTGTGTGTGGTGTGTGTGTGTGTGTGTGTGTGTGTGTGTGTGTGTGTGTGTGGTGTATCAGCCCAGCACTATAAATTATACATCAGAGAGAAGAGAGGCTGTGTTGTGCAGCCCATAAATGATACTACCTGTACAGTCACCACAAACAGGTGAGCATGGCACTGAAAAAGAGAGGGAGAGGAAGGAGCAGGAAACAGCACGGATTCAATATTACATCCAAACACAAACACTACAAATTAGGTGTTTAATGAATGACTCGTTGATAAACAGGAGTCCGTTTGTTTGGATCAAATTGGGGTCAAATGATAGGAAATAACCAGGCTGGTTTTAGTTGGAGTGGGAATAGGGACCCTGGTGTTTATTAACATGACTTAGTCATGTAATAAGGTGGTAATAACGTGTTAATAGGGACTCTGGTATTTAGTAACATGACAGTCATGTAATAAGGTGGTAATAACATGCTCATAGGGACTCTGGTGTTTTAACATGACTAAACATGACTTAACACATAATAACATTTTAATATGGACTCTGCAAAGATGAGCCACTCCCTTCATACAGGGATAAGACTTTGTGTTCTTAAGAGAGGGAGCCATGAAGTGTGTGTGTGTGTGTGTGTGTGTGTGTGTGTGTGTGTGTGTGTGTGTGTTTGTCAGCCATGCACTGCAGGAGCACTTATAATGAAGTAGTGATTAACTGTAATTTATGACATTGTGTGTGATAAAATAAATGGCTAATCTTAATTTCATATTAATATTTTATCTGCGGTGTAAAAGTCCTGTGAGGTTTTTTAGAGGCCTCTTGAGGAGGCACATTCAAGCTTTCAAGCAAGCACGCCGATGGGTGAAGGCTTTCAGAGGGGACGACAACAACATGATCTTTTAGAATATTGACTCATCAATGCAATGCAATTTACAGTAATTATCCACTTCAGTGTGTGTTTGTGTGTGTGTGTGCATGACATTGTGTTGAGGTGTGTTAGTGTGTGTGTGTGTGCATATCATTTTGTCGAGGTGTGTACGTGTGTGTGTGTGTGTGTGTGTGCATGTCATTGTGTTGAGGTGTGTAAGTGCGTGTGTGCATGTCAATGTGTTTAGGAGTGTAAGTGTGTGTGTGTGTTTGTGTGCACGTCATTGTGGTGAGGTGTGTGTGTGTGTGTGTGTGTTTGTGTGCATGTCATTGTGGTGAGGTGTGTGTGTGTGTGTGTGTGTGCATGTCATTGTGGTGAGGTGTGTACGTGTGTGTGTATGTGTGTGCATGTCATTGTATTGAGGTGTGTAGGTGAGTGTGTGACAGCAGACTGTTGTACAGCGATGTATCCGTGATGTTGAGCATACTGTCATCAATAATTACCAACATAAACATAACAGGAGAGAGAGAAAAAGAGACAGAGAGAGAGAGAGAGCAGTTAGACAAGATGAGACAGAGATTAGACCAATTACCACCTTATGCATGTCAGCTATACGCCGTAAGAACCATGATTCATGTCATCTTCAACAATGATTGATACGGACCGGTCCGGGCCAGTGGAACATCTAGTGACCTTTGCAAGGTTGAGGTTGGTGACCTGTGCTAGGCTGGTGACCTGTGCTAGGCTAAGACTGGTGACCTGTGCTAGGGTAAGACTGGTGACCTGTGCTAGGCTGGTGACCTGTGCTAGGCTAAGACTGGTGACCTGTGCTAGGCTGGTGACCTCAGCTAGGCTGGCGACCTGTGCTAGGCTAAGACTGGTGACCTGTGCTAGGCTGGCTAGGCTGGAGGGTTAAACCCAGTACCAGTGCAGGAGCATCACAGATTAATCAGTTCAAAGACACTTCCCTCACCTTTTCCACTCTCTGTACAAACAAACAACTTCTAATTGAAGTCACCTTTACCGTCGTGAGACAGGTTAGTTGTCCCCTACTGATGGCATTCTGTAGCAGTAATCAGTACGAGAGGAATGACAGACAGGTTCAGACACAGACAGAGAGCTCTGAGCAGACAGACAGGTTCAGACACAGACAGGTTCAGATACAGACAGAGAGATCGGAGCAGACAGACAGGTTCAGACACAGACAGAGATCTCTGAGCAGGAATGACAGACAGGTTCAGACACAGACAGAGATCTCTGAGCAGGAATGACAGACAGGTTCAGACACAGACAGAGATCTCTGAGCAGGAATGACAGACAGGTTCAGACACAGACAGGCTCAGACACCGAGCATTGGTGTCTTGCAGTAGGAATGAATACAAACAACTTGAGAGAACCAGACTTGAAGTAGTCTCCCTCAAACAAGCCTGTTCTGTTATTATCACATGTGAGGTTAAGCTAAACGCCGCCGCCAGCAGCCTTTTTTACATTTATTTATTGCCTTCCAGCAGCAGAAAATTGCCCAAATTTGATGAAAATGTGCAGACACTCAATCTTGTGTGCATCAGTCATATGGGTGCCATCAGAGGAACATGAATTAGAGAAATGCGCTGCGAAGGCCTCGTTTATAACGGAGAGAATAATCACGGAGCGCTCCGCCCCGAGGGCCCTCAAACACAATCTTCCCCCGCCTCCGATCCTTCATCTCTCTGCCCTGTCACGGCCACTACCTGCCTGCAGTCTTCTGGGCTGCGTCATTAGAGTCATTAGCAGCTAATCAATGTTTAATTAAAGCACGGAGGGCGTAATTAAAATGACTAGTGCTGAGATTTGGGACTGACTTTCCCTGTCTGGTGCCACACCTATGTGCTGAAGGAGCTTGGAGAGTTGGGTACAGAGTGTATCACCTAAGCGCACACACACACACACACACACACACACACACACACACACACACACACACACACACACACAAACTGTGTCTTAATGAGAGAGTTGGGTGCGGAGTGTATCACCTAAACACACACACACACGCACAAACAAACTGTGTCTTAATGAGAGATTTGGGTGTGGAGTGTATAACCTAAACACACACACACACACACACACACACACACTGTCTCTTACTGGGATAGTTGGGTATGGAGTGCATCACCTATACACATGTAACGGTTCTATTGCAGTCAGGGACGGAGACGGATTTGCAGCTTTTCAACTTTATTCTGATGATAAAGAAACAACGGATGACATACGAGTATCGCTGACAGGCATATTTCTTCTGTCTCGCTATATACACATTATCACACAAAAGCAAACCAGTGCACAAACAAACAATTAAAACAACAATGCACGCATAACACACACATGTTGGCATTGGAGCGTCATACCTGATGATAAAGAAACAACGGATGACATACGAGTATCTGCACAAGTGAAACAAAATAGAAAACACGTCAGGTTCAGTATGGCTATTAGTATACTATTCTATATTTAGCTAGCTTCGGAACGTGAGTAGTGGAAGGTTCCCAGTGTTCTAGCTTGCTAATCTCCGTGTGAACAATGAACCTCGTGTTCAAGAAATATTATATAATCAAACTTTCTGCCCATTAACAAACTTACATTACAAAACATCACATTACATACTTATTATAGAAAATACAAATTACATGTCGAACTTCTCGACATTTATTGCATCTAGCTATCTAAAAATGTACAAATTGTGATGGTCATTTTTCGTTATGGACCTACCGCTGACAGGCATATTTCTTCTGCCTGATTATGACAACGACATATGAATATAATAACTTGCAGACCTGCAGTACGTCACATCCCCAAAGGTGGCTCCAAAACACCAACAGTAATAAAACACGCTTATTTATGGCGAAACTCAAACTCTATTTACATTTAATCTATTTGCATTTATAACTCCGTTACACCCACCCCCTCTGAAATTCGCCAAATACAATCAGCGACCGCAAAGCATTTCCAAAAACTATTACATTCCCTGTCAACACTAGTCAAAGGGTCACCAATTACAGGACAGCCAACCACGAAGGTATCCAAGACGGATGAAGTGGAGGAAGAGCGCATAAACTCTCCAACCAACCACTGGCAGCAGGGTGCCTCATACACCCCACAAGACCCATTTACAGTGTACTTAAAGTCAATAGCCAAGCGAATCTCCTCAAAACTATCCAGACTTGGACTACATCACATTACTAAATGTGTTTGAACATGACTTCAAACGACACTGACTAGTCATGAAATACCTGAAAGACTAACCTGCAAACAGTCTGCATGGATGGATGCGTGTGAACGATGTCTTGTCTTGACATAGTTTGGATCAGTCTGTCAACTGGCTTGATAATGCGGCCAAACCTAGATCTCACCTGTGTGGATAAACTGGGATTTCGAGACTGTGAGACAGTAGCTAAAGTGTCAATACTATGTGTGTCGGTAGCATTGTCTGTCTGTGTCACAACAGTCCGTCCATCAGTCTGTGTAGGTGTGAGCATGTCTGAGTCACAACTATCTGACTGTCCATCTGTGTGTCTAACAACATCTGTACTAACGTCAGTGTCGGTCACTAGTCTTGGGCCAGAGGTGACAGAATGGTCTGTGGGGCCTTCAGACATCTCTGGATTGTTCTGAGGGATAAGGGGGGCTGGTTCTGTTCCTCCATTTCCAACTGACTCAACTTCAGATGGTTCGGGGAATGGTGATTGAACGACCCACTCGACAGTTCTTCCCTCAGCATCCACAGGCTCTTGACCAGTCTTCCTCTGCGTTCGCTCAGATCCTGAGCTAGGAACCCGACCATCACGGTCTCCATCCATACCATCCGGCAAGGAGTCTTGTCCATTAACTGAGGCAGAGTCGTCGCTTGACTTGGACACTTGAACGGAAGGCAGGGATGAACCTGGGTCAGAGAACACACTTGTGTCGTCTACAGGCAGGAAATTCACCAACATCAAGAGGTTTCGGTGGACCACTCTTTCCCGTCTAGTGACCGTGTCCTGTATCTTGTAAGTGTGCGTTTCAGTGTTCCTACCCACCACGGTATACACAGTTGATTCCCAGCGATCAGCAACCTTTCTCTTTCCTCTCTCCCTCTTGTTGGCTACCAACACACGGTCACCAACATCGATGGTGGGCCCTTTTGCTCTCTTGTTGTAGAGCTCAGTGTGACGGTGCTGTTCTTTTGTGACATGTGCCTGGGCTATCAGCATGGCATCCTTTAGATCTTTTGTAAGGGACACCACATACTTGTCATAACTGACCACAGCTGAATCATTCAGGACAGTGCGGAAAAGCACATCAACTGGTAGACGAGGAGTCCGTCCGAACATCAAAAAGAAAGGAGCATATCCTGTTGTCTCATGAACCGTGCTGTTGTACATGAATGTCAACGTCTGAAGACGCCTTGGCCAGTTGGCTTTCGTGACAGGAGTCAGTGCACGGATCATGTTGCCTAGAGTCCTGTTAAAACGTTCCACGCTTCCATTGCCCATAGGATGATAAGGGGTGGTATGTGATTTCCTTATACCAGACACTCTGAGCAGCTCACTGATCAGCTGACTCTCAAAGCTGGCCCCTTGGTCGCTATGGATACGCTCTGGGAACCCGTACACACAGAAGAACTTGTCCCAGAGAATTCTGGCCACCTGCTTGGCTGACTGGTCTTTGCAGAGGAACGCCTGGGCCATTCTTGTAAAATGGTCGGTCAACACCAGTACATCGACCGACTTGTTGCTTGCATCTTCAGCCGACCAAAAATCAATGCAAACGAGCTGGAGTGGCCTGGTGGACGCGATGCTCTCCAGGGGCGCCCTGTCAGCAGGTTCGGCTGCCTTGCTGACAATGCAACGCTTGCAGCTGCGGACATAGTCCCTCACCTCTCTGTCGAGACTGAGCCAAAAGAATCTCTGCCTAGCCAGCCCGAGACTTCTGAATTGGCCCTGGTGACCAGCATCGTCGTGGATACCCCTGAGGACAGCAGCTTTAAGTGACTCAGGAACCACGTATTGATGACGTTTAGTCTTGTTACACAGGTCTCTTGAAACTCTGAATAGTATTCCATTGTTCAAAACAAGCTTCTCCCAGTGCTTCAGGTATCTTAAAGCTGTGACTGATTCTCTAGCTCGTTCTCTCCTCGAGGGTCTACGACGTCTTTCTACATAATACAAGACTCGAGAAAGGGGTCTGTCTTTGAGCTGTTCATCACGTAGTTCCTTCTCTGTATAGGCAGGGAGTGAATCTTGACCTCCTGGGATCAGCTGTGGCACATGGTCCAGAGCAGCAACGGCACGGGTTCTTGCTCCAGTCTCCCACTCGTTGTGTGACTGCAGAACAGCAGATATCTCATCCCTTCCAATGGACTGAGTGTAGACCTGTAGAGCAGCGGGCATACTCTCAGAACTGTCTGGTTGTGGGTCCCCATCACGGGCAGCAGAGCAGCGGAAGGTGTCCTGAACAGAATCACTTGTCACACCCTGGACCTCAGAAAGAAGACTTCTGAAAGGCTCTTGAACAAGTCTGAGACCGACTCTCTGCTTCACAAAGGGCACACGGCTTAGAGCATCTGCAACAACATTCTGTGGACCTGGAACGTACTTGATATCGAAGTTGTAGCTGGCTAACTTGGCCACCCAGCGTTGCTCACAGCAATCCAACTTTGGCTTTGTCATGATGTGAGTCAACGGATTGTTGTCTGTCCACACCGTGAATCTATGGCCTTTCAACCAATGGCTGAACTTTTCGCAAATGGCCCATTTTAAGGCTAAAAATTCTAAACGGTGTGCTGGGTAATTTTTCTGAGACTGAGAGAGTGACTTGCTGGCAAATGCAATGGGCCTTGCCCTGGTTTCTCCCTCCCTGATCTGTGACAAGACGGCGCCAATGCCGTCAAGGGATGCATCGACAGACAACATGAAAGGACGGGTAAAGTCAGGGTGGGCCAATACAACTGTGTCAGCCAGTGACAATCTCAGCTTCTGGAAAGCCTGTTCCATGTCGGGGGTCCAGTCAGATGCACTTAACTTCCTGCTTTGTGATCTTTGTTTATGTTTCTGTTTATCTTTACTTTTACGTTTCTGTCCTGACAACAGAGAGAAGAGGGGTTTGGCAATGGCAGAGTAATTGGGTACAAAGTGTTGGTAATAATTGATCATTCCCAGGAAAGACCTGACCCGTTTTGCTGAGGGCGTCACGCCATCTGCTTCCATGAGGTCAGCACTCGCCATCTTCATGATGCCCTCAATCTTACTAGGGTCAGTTGACACACCTGATTCATCAACTATGTGGCCAAGGAATTTTACAGACTTGCGCAGGAAAAAGCACTTCTTGGGGGCCAGTTTCAAGTTGTGGTTGCGCAGTCTGCTAAACACCATCTCCAAGCGTTGCAGAGCAGTCTCCTCATCTGGAGCGAAGACAAGCAAATCATCTAAGTAGCAAAGCAGACTCAGATAGTTTTGATCCCCAAAAATGCTAGTCATCATGCGCATAAAACTTCCAGGGCTGTTGCAGAGGCCTTGGGGCAAACGATTGTACTCATACAAGCCTGTTGGAGTGGTGAAGGCAGAGTACTTTTTGTCATCTTCGTGCAACGGCATGTTGTAGAACCCAGAGGTCAAGTCCATTGTACTGAAAAGTGAGTTTCCCCCAAGCGCCGCTAAGCAGTCTGCCTGGTGAGGGAGAGGGTGGGCATCTTTAAGAGTACGCTTGTTTAACCAGCGGAAATCGGTACAGACACGAAGATCCCCATTCTTCTTCCATACTAGAACTAATGGAGATGCATACTCACTGGTGGACTTCCTGATAATCTCTTTCTCCTCCATCTCACTCAGTACTTGGCGCAGCTTCTGATATTGACTGGGAGGCACACGTCTGAATGGTAGGCGGAACGGCCTGTTGTCTGAGAGGTGTATACGGTGGACGAACCCCTTTGCCTCTCCGCAATCTAGATGATGGCGTGAAAAGATATCACTATAGCGCACAACCAGTTCAGTCAGTTTGTCTTTACACTGTCCAGACACATCATTAAAGCTTATGTCAACCTCACTCAGTCCGACTGACTTGAGCCTTTCTTCAGCAGAATACGATTTGTTCTCAGAGGGACTTTCCACTAATGAACAACTGTTTAATGGGAGTTCTGCTGTGTGTGTGTCATCCATGTCTTCAAGAGCAATGCAGGGGAAAACTTCAGCTAACTTAGCGTTGCGTCTCACCAAGACCGGCTTGTCTGAGGTGTTAATGAGCTTTAATGGAATCCATCTGTCGCCCCACAACGACGTCACCATTCTCGCCACCAGAATCCCTCTCGGAGCTGAGCGGCATGAAGTGAGCTCTGTCATCACAGTACTACCAGGGGACACAGGAGTAGACTTGGGCAGCCTCACCCACAACAGGTACTCACGACCAGGTTCAAGGCACACAGCTGAGTTGCTTCTGACAGTGCCTATCTTGTATGGAACCTCCTCACCTCTCCAGCGGTCCATACCAGCGAGCATAGAGAGGAACCGCTCAGACTCTGGGTCGCCAGCAGGACAAGGGGCAGATACAGCTTTCCAGTAGGCGTCACATTGCTTATACTGGCGAAGAATATGCTTGATGACGTTGGTGCCCAATATCATCTCATCATGCTGGCCTTGGACGACGAGAGTGGGAACCGTGACCTTGCAGCCATACACCTCCATCTGCAGATAGACAGCTGACTTAGGCATGACACGGCGACCACCACAGCCAATGAGGACGACATCTGTGCTGAACCGATCATGTGCTTCAATTACACCAGCTTCTCTTAGCTTAATTTCGGCAGTCTCACTGATGGTGCAAGCCATAGAGCCACTGTCTAGCATTGCATTCAAAGTCACTTTATCACCGATTGACACAGGTGTGTAGAAAAGACTGTCACTGCCACCAACTTTGTGTATGTTCTGAAAGACAACTTGAGTGTTATTACATGAAATCTTGTTTGTTGCATAGATGATCTCTGCATCTGAAATATCTTCACAGTGGGAGGACGAATTAAGACCCATACTTTCTCCCCTTGAATATGAGTCAACTAGTTTCCCTTAAACTGAGAGGAAGACTTGGTGGGGCATACTGTCTTTGTATGACCCGGGGCTAGACAGGCAAAACACAGCTTCTCTGACATGCAGTGGGTTACGGTGGAGTGCTTACTGTCATTACAGACACGACAGGCCTTCTCACGATTACCACTCTGGAATCTTCCTCCACGGGGAGCGATACCACGCTGCTCCACTCTGCCCATCATCTGCTCTAACATCGACATCATGCGAGAAACAATCCTTTCCTCAGCCTCTTGAGTGTTCTGTAAGATAGCTGGCATAGAAGAGTTAGAGGGAGGGCCTGGTGTCTGAGGTGAGGCATGGCTCTGACTCAGGGCAGTGATGGAGGGGGAACCCTGTGTGTGGCTCACTGGGCTAGTAGCTGTGGCAGAGGTAAGAACGGGGCACTGAGTGTCACACTGCTCAGGCAAAGTCCAACTGTATGCTGCCGGGCTACACTGGCTGGCTAATGTTGCAGTATTGCTTTTTAACCCTCCACAGGCTCTGCGGGAGGCTCTCAACTCCCTTTGATGTTCATTAATTCTCAATTGTATGTCCTGAGCACTCCACTCATGAATGGGCTTACACTTGAACATAGATGAAAGTTCAGGGTCGGGGCAATGCTTGACAAACATGCGAGATATCTCCTCATCTGAGCTGTCCATCTGCCTACCTTGTCTACGGAGGCCTTCGTCAGCAAGGTCAGCAGCTCTGTTTATCCTCAACCAGTAGTCAACTGGGCTCTCGCTAGGTCGAGGCAGGGTGGAGTAAAAATCTGCTAATGGAAGACATGACGATGCATCACTGAAATACTGAAGGAGAATATCAAAAATACGGGTGGGGTTCAGAGTCACATCAAGAGTTTTGTCGCTACGCAAGGCAACCTTCACAATATCTCTTGCTTTTCCCATCAGCTTCCCCATTATCTCTTCAGCCTGCTCTGCCACGGGACACTTCTGCTTCTTGAGATAAGCTTTAGTCATGTCAATCCAGTCCTGGACAGGGTATTTGTCAGAACCGTCACCTCTGAATAACTTAGGCTCTTTGTCTGATTTTACATGCACAGTAACGTGTGAGTCTGTCTGTCTAACAGTGCTTGAGTCACTGCCTGTGTGTGCGGGTGATGTGTTGAGAGGTGCGCCACTCTGGTGTACACTGTCTACATTAACTACACCAGCAGACAACAACCTGGCTACAATGGACTCACCAATCTGAGCACCCAACTGCCCCATCATACCTGTGAGATGGTCAATAGCGGCGGCATCAACATTGCTACCGGGTGTGGATGTGAGAGGACCCTCCCCCATGAACTGGCCAACAGGAGTACAACCTGGGTTTTGCCTTAACCCTGTACCCCTACCGCTGTCAGCTAATGACTGGGAATAACCTGCCTCCCCACTGAACAACCCACGTCCCACAGCACCACTATCAAAACCTTGCCAGGCACCCAACATACCCCTCCCTTTTGGTAGAACTGGACTAGCAAAGTTATCTCCTACATTACTGTAACCTAGTTTCTCAGCCATAATGGCAAGTATCTGCGTTGTGTATTTTTTAATTTTTTTTTTGTAAAACGAAAATAATTAATGCCAGAGAAAATAAATTCTATATTACTGGATAATTATATAAAAACTATTTTTTTTTTATCCAAAAATTAGAACAATATATACATATCCCTACACTGCACAACCATATACAAAGTTAATTCGAACCACACTTGATCTTGCACCCTTGATGTTGGATCTCCACACAGCATCCACGGCGATCGGCGTTCAGGCTGATCTTTGAGATCGACGGGTCACGGCACCAGTGTAACGGTTCTATTGCAGTCAGGGACGGAGACGGATTTGCAGCTTTTCAACTTTATTCTGATGATAAAGAAACAACGGATGACATACGAGTATCGCTGACAGGCATATTTCTTCTGTCTCGCTATATACACATTATCACACAAAAGCAAACCAGTGCACAAACAAACAATTAAAACAACAATGCACGCATAACACACACATGTTGGCATTGGAGCGTCATACCTGATGATAAAGAAACAACGGATGACATACGAGTATCTGCACAAGTGAAACAAAATAGAAAACACGTCAGGTTCAGTATGGCTATTAGTATACTATTCTATATTTAGCTAGCTTCGGAACGTGAGTAGTGGAAGGTTCCCAGTGTTCTAGCTTGCTAATCTCCGTGTGAACAATGAACCTCGTGTTCAAGAAATATTATATAATCAAACTTTCTGCCCATTAACAAACTTACATTACAAACCATCACATTACATACTTATTATAGAAAATACAAATTACATGTCGAACTTCTCGACATTTATTGCATCTAGCTATCTAAAAATGTACAAATTGTGATGGTCATTTTTCGTTATGGACCTACCGCTGACAGGCATATTTCTTCTGCCTGATTATGACAACGACATATGAATATAATAACTTGCAGACCTGCAGTACGTCACATCCCCAAAGGTGGCTCCAAAACACCAACAGTAATAAAACACGCTTATTTATGGCGAAACTCAAACTCTATTTACATTTAATCTATTTGCATTTATAACTCCGTTACACACACACGCACACACACACACACACACTCTGTGTTACGGGGAGGGTTGGGTACGGAGTGTATCACCTTAAAACACACAGGCACACACCCACACACAGTTGTGTATAATGCTCCTACTTTGTGGCTGTCGTTTGAGTGAGACATTAAGAAGTGCTGCCCATAACTTCAACCAGAAACAAGTTTCACTTTCTTTAAGATAAATGTCACAAGTTGAGTTTCGGGAGCTAGGCAACGGCAGACTCTGAACCAGATCTGAGACCGGTTTGGGCCCGATCCATTTGGGGTGAAAGGGCGCATTGTGAACTGGGCCATTAAGACGTCCTTAAACTGAAACATTCTAAATGAAAATCAAACAGCTGTTTTTTGTTGGCAAACACTGAACCTGAATGATGTTCCCCTGTGTGAGGCAATCCTACAAGAGGTAACTGGCGTATCTCCATGGCATCCTGGCGTGCTGCATGCTGGCATGTGTCTCTGTACCCGCTTGGCACAGAGGGGAACTGCACCCAGGAGTGGTTGTCAGGGCGCGTCTGTCTCTCTGATGGGTGCCAGTGGCTTTTCTGATGGGTGCCTGCCCGTCTTAAAACCCTGATGTTATTATAACAAGCAGAACCCTGACACAGTCCATTGTGCCAAAACATTTGATTCACTTTTACCTTTCTTAATTGGTGCTGGCCTCTCTACACCTTTGGTATGTCCCTATGGGTGAGCACCTTGGACCCTCTACACCTTTGGTATGTACCTATGGGTGAGCACCTTGGACCCTCTACACCTTTGGTATGCACCTATGGGTGAGCACCTTGGACCCTCTACACCTTTGGTATGCACCTATGGGTGAGCACCTTGGACCCTCTACACCTTTGGTATGTCCCTATTCATAGATCCCAAGTGACGTCACTGTGTCTAAGCGCCGCCATCTTTGTGACCGAAAGTCTAGCTGAGCGCCATTCACAACATAGACACAGTCGGTCCAAACCCACAGAAAGTTAAAAATGCCCGGCATATGTTGTGCTGATGGATGCGACACCAGTCGCGAAAATAACCCAAATAAACAATATAATTGTATACCAAAAGATTTAGATCGGCGGAATAAATGGTTAGCTATAAATGGTTGGCTGCAAATTAGAAGAGACAAGTAGCAGCAGCTAACTCCCGATTGTACAATCCACACTTTGTATTTTCCTGCACCACTATCCATGGAGATGTTGATTTTGTGTTCAGAGCCTGGGAGTGACTGACATGTTAAGTGAAATGCAGCACGTTACTACAATCGTGAACAATTGCTGTGCCTTATCAGAGCTAAACTCTCCTGACTAAGCTAGTGTGCTAATAGTTAGCATGCCGCTAGCGAACTTTTCTAAAGACTTTAGCTACACCTAGTTAGCCCACATTGACACTCTTACCCACCACTAAAATAAATCGGTTGATAACCGCTGTTTGAGTAACGTACATGTCCTGTGATGAAATACATGTGTTGTCTCCAGATGCCATTTATTGCCACAATCGCTGTGCCTTATCAGAGCTAAACTCTCCTGGCTACGCTAGAGCGCTAATAGTTAGCGAACTGCTAACGAACTTTACTAAAGGCTGTAGCTACACCCACATTTGGCACTCTTCACCACCACTAAAATAAATCGGGTTATCGCTGTTTGAGTAACTTAGATGTTCTGTGATGACATACATGTGTTTTGCCTCCAGATGCCATGTATTGGTGTCGTTCACCCATCCTTGCAACTGCATATTGATATGCATCTGTACTCTTGAAAACCTTTCAGGCTATCTCCGGTGTATGGGGATGGCTTGTGTACAAGATACATGTATAAGTCGGGAACAGACAGTTGTGGCAGACGTTTTGCAGACTTTAAGGGGCAAAATAAAGTTGACGGTAGTCAATGGATCGCAGCCAATAATCAATGTTTTTTCTAAATATCGCCGTCTTTCTGCCTCATTCAGATGTGCTATGTTCTTAGTCATGACTGTTCGCTAGCTAACTATGAAAGCTAACTTACTAAACACTGGAATTAGAAAATACTACTTTTAAAAAGTTTAAATTTGAAGAGCCTATCAATAGAAAACAATACAGTTAATATATAACCGATATTGTTATTATTATATGATTACTATATATTATTATGAAGGGCTTACAAGCTACTATTGGGTACAAAAGCCGTATAATACAATAGGAATACTGGTTGAGTCGGTCACAAAGATGGCGGCAGGCTTCACGGAAGTGACGTCTTTGGGACCCATGAATGGGTGAGCACCTTGGACCCTCTACACCTTTGGTATGTCCCTATGGGTGAGCACCTTGGACCCTCTACACCTTTGGTATGCACCTATGGGTGAGCACCTTGGACCCTCTACACCTGTATGTCCCTATGGGTGAGCACCTTGGACCCTCTACACCTTTGGTATGCACCTATGGGTGAGCACCTTGGACCCTCTACACCTTTGGTATGTACCTGGGGTGAGCACCTTGGACCCTCTACACCTGTATGTACCTGGGGTGAGCACCTTGGACCCTCTACACCTGTATGTACCTGGGGTGAGCACCTTGGACCCTCTACACCTGTATGTACCTGGGGTGAGCGCCTTGGTGAAGTTGTGTTGGATTTATTGCTACTACCACCAGACCCCCATAAACCACTTTTTCTACCTTTGGTTCCACTTCTCCAGATCTCACTGGCTGCTGGGTTCTGCTGGGTTCTACTGGAACAACCCTGGGCAGGTCTGGGCTAATGCAGTCTCTCTTCCTGATCTCTCCCCACTAATTGGACTCAGAGTTTAATGAAGTAAGTTGTAATAAAACATCAGTTTTTTTCACGACTGGCGCTGATTAAAGCTGACCTTTTAATAAGATGAGGAAGTGCTCCGTGAGTGCTGGAGACTAATGCAAATGGGGGAAATAATGTGATATCAATGGAATTACTGTCCAACACACACACACACACACACACACACACACACACACACACACACACACACACACACACACACACACACACACACACACACACACACACACACACACACACACACACACACACTTCTTCTAATGTAATATCAATGTAATTACTGTCCAAACCAAAGCCAAACCAAAGGCATTATGCAAATCAAATCTGAATTCTAATGCGCTCCCGTGAGAGATTATACTGTGTGTCGATCACAGGCGCATTATTCTGCTCATAAGAAAATGAACAGTTGAACATGTCCTTCTTTTTTCAAGCTTCAACAGGTCAGGGTCACTTTGGAACACACACACACACACACACACACACACACACAAACACACACACTCAGACGCACACACACACACACACACACACACTATCACACACATACGCAAATGCACATTTTCTTTATAATATTCAATATATATCAATATTTTATTGATCAGCAGGAATTTAGTCCAAGTCAACAAAGAAATTAAAAGTTTCCTAAAAATAAGTACAGATGACCCTAAACTAAAGAGTAGGTTGGGTACTAAAACACAATGCCAATATGACACAGGTTCCTATATACAGTAACTGGTATCTACCAGACCGAATTGCACCGGTTCCTATTTAACTGGTATCTACCGGACTGAATATGACACCGGTATCATATGTAACCAGTATCTAAAAACATCTTCCCTGTCAGTTTGGGCTCATGCCGGTGACAGCATCCTTGCATTGCCCTGCTGTTTTGGCAACATCGACTCACTAGCGCCTCTTGAGGACCAAAGTGGTATTAAGGGTGAGAAGGGGTTGGGGTAAGCTGGTTATCATGCTTACTTTAGTGGATATCTGGGTAACACATAGCATAGGCTCATCATAATGTGTGTGTGTGTGTGTGTGTGTGTGTGTGTGTGTGTGTGTGTGGTTGTGTGTGTGGTACCTGAGAAACTGTCCTGCACTGAGGTATTGACTCAGACAGTGCCTCTGAGGGGTTGAGATGGCACCAGGTTTGCTGGCAGGGGATGCTGTAGCAGTGTGTGTGTGTGTGTGTGTGTGTGTGTATGTAAGGCGTTCCCTGGGCTGCATGAGGTGGTGTGTTGGCTGTGTGTCAGATGTGCTGTGGCAGCTGAGTTTGTGTGTGTGTGTGTGTGTGTGTGTGTGTGTGTGTGTGTGTGTGTGTGTGTTGTGGCAGCTGAGTATGTGAGTGTGAGAGTGTGTGTGAGTGTGAGTGTGTGTTAATCAGTGAGTAAGTGAGTGAGTGGATGTGTGTGTGAGTGAGTGAGTGAGTGAGTGAGTGAGTGTGTGTGTGTTAGTGAGTGTGTGTGTGTTAGTGAGTGTGTGTGTGTGTGTGCTGTGGCAGCTGAGGCTACTGAGGGAGAGAGAGTGTGACACTGCGTGGGCGACAAGCTCCTTTAACAAATAATTATGTCCTCTATTATAGGCCAGATATGACTCACACAGACACACACTCTTACACACACACTTTCTCACACACACACTCTTAAACACCCTCACACACAAACCCTCACACACACATACAAACACACTCTCACGCACTCACAGACTTACTTTTACACACACTCTCTCACACACTTACACACACACTCTCACGCATCTCTTTCTCTCAGTCTCTCTCATACACACACACATATTCACACACTCACGCATCTCTCTCTCTCTCAGTCTCTCTCACACACACACACACACACACACACACACACAAACACTCACGCATCTCTCTCTCAGTCTCTCTCACACACACACACTCTCATGCATCTCTCTCTCTCACACACACACACTCTTACACACACACAAACACACACACACACACTCACGCATCTCTCTCTCTCAGTCTCTCTCTCACACACACACTCTCATGCATCTCTCTCTCAGCTTCTCTCACCACACACACACACTCTCACACATCTCTCTCTCTCCTTCAATCTCTCTCTCCACACACAAACACACACTCACGCATCTCTCTCTCTCTAAGTCTCTCACACACACACACACTCTCATGCATCTCTCTCTCTCACACACACACTCTTACACACACACACACACACACACACTCACGCATCTCTCTCTCTCAGTCTCTCTCTCACACACACACTCTCATGCATCTCTCTCTCAGCTTCTCTCACCACACACACACACACTCTCACACATCTCTCTCTCTCTTCACAACTCTATAGAGCAGGGGTCTTCAACAGGGGGTCCGCGGAGGTACTGCAGGGGGGTCGCGAAATCTTTGGTTGAAAAGACAATAATTTTTTATATTTCTAAAAAAAAAAAAAAAAAAAAACAATTCAACCAATTTTTTTTCCCCCAAATTTAAATGTCTTCCGAATCAGAATTGTATTTATTCCCTTTAAATTTACATTAACATAAATCCAAAATATTGTAGCGAACGTATAAATTGATCCAGAAGACGTTATCTTTCAGTCCAATCGACACATTCAGCTACCCACAGGAGCTCTCTCAAGCTGGGCACGGGTTCACTCACAGCACCTTTCATGCAAATACGACAGCACAGGCACTAGCCAATCAGATCGCGTTTCTGCTCAAGTCTTAATAGCGCGAAGATCAAAAATAAAAGATGGCGGACCAAACTCCGTAGCTGGTCTTGTTTGTACCTATAAATTGTCTATTTTTGCTTAGATTTTTAAAAATAAATAAAAAGAAATAGACACTGTACAAGGTCAAAAAACGTTAATTGTAACTGAAAAATAATTGTAACTGAAAAATAAGTTGTTATATATTGTTAGCTCAGAGTTGTTTGCAAGATGTATGTTAATAAATGGCAGTGGCCCGGCCACCCTGTACCTTTCATGTTGTTAAATGTTGAATTAAATTCAATGTTAAAAAATGTTAAGTTAAATTCGTTGTTCAAAAATGTTACGTTAAATTCAATGTTAAAACATACAAATGTTAATGAATATATTAACCTTTGTATTATTTGAATAGCTTAGTATTGAATACACAATAACAGGGTAGCTATGTTTATTTGGCACTAGGCCCAGTATATTACAAACATGATTTGCAGCGTCGGAAATACACAAGGGCAAAGGGCAAAACTGCCCCTAAGAAATGTAATTTTGCCTCTAAAATTTATAAGAGTAAATTATAATTTTCTGTAATAATAATTTAATGAACTTGCCAAAAACATCGTAGCCTATGACCCGGTCAGTTGCCATTTAATGTTTTGATTTTCGCATTGACTGATTGTTGCGTGAAGAAATGAACGTTCTAACAAAAAATATTTGGAGCGCTTCCTAATCAGACCTGGCTGTGAGTGCGAGAGTGAGGAGAAATGAGGATCAGCGCAGTCTCTGTCACCAGCTCAGGTTCTAAAATATAAAATTCATACACCCAGCGACTGTCAAAAATGAAAGCTAGATTGACTGGGTGGAGGAAGACGATGACGAAGAGAAAAAAACACGGTTTTGTTTTCAAGGCATGTCGGAATTGTGGACAACGAGTTGCCCAAATCCTTGTCAATCCAGCACAGGTACATTCTTCTGCTGACTCCATCAAGGGGAGCAACAACATTCAGAAATACATGGCATTTCTTCACCAAGCACCAAGCGACACACATCGCCTACGTTGAATGATAACTAGTAATAATACTTTTAGAAATGATTTAGTTCGGTTAAGCTAGTTTAATGTTAGTTAGCTAACGTTGGCTACAAAGGCTGGCTTGCATGCTAGCTAACTAGTCTAATCTGTATTTCCTGTAGGCCTACTATGGTAGGTACATGATTAAAGGTAACACAAAAATCCATAAATATAATGTGTTATTATAAAAAAAGAAAGAAAAAAAAACGATTGTTAATAGTTTTTTTTTTTACCTCTAATAAGATTGTATTAGTTGTTATTACTATAATAGAATACTTTTGAATATGATTGTCTAATTTACGTTGTCTGTTTGGTTTTTGTTCAAAAAAATCTAAGAAAACACTTTGTATCTGTAGACTAATGCTAATAGTCTTATTATTGCCATTTGATGACAATTGTTCATATACTGTAAGCCTACATAAGTGTGTTTATTATTTTGAACAAAGGTTAGGCCTAAATGTTATTTCACAAGTTTCTAAAAGTGCCCCCATTTTTTTTTTAAATGCCCCTGGATTTCAGTAAATCGTTTTGTCATGTATAGCCCATTAACAAGAATGGTGAAGTCTTGCAAAAAATATTGGTTTTATGCCCTAGCTTTGAACTAGTAAGTGATAATATCGTGATAATATGAAGATCAAATATCAAGGCGGTATGCAGCCACGACCCAAAGTGAGTGCCGATTTTTTTTTCAGTCAGATGATTTTTTTTTGCTTTAATCCCTGTAAATGCAGGGCATTAGAGGGAAAAAATATGCAGGGGAGCCACAGCAGCACTGGACACCTGATTTATACTCATCATAAGGTCTGATGTGTGGACTAATACTCATCATAAGGCCTGATGTGTGGACTAATACTCATCATAAGGTCTGATGTGTGGACTAATACTCATCATAAGGTCTGATGTGTGGACTAATACTCATCATAAGGCCTGATGTGTGGACTAATACTCATCATAAGGTCTGATGTTTGGACTAATACTCATCATAAGGTCTGATGTGTGGACTAATACTCATCATAAGGTCTGATGTGTGGACTAATACTCATCATAAGGCATGATGTGTGGACTAATACTCATCATAAGGCCTGATATGTGGACTTATACTCATCATGTTGATATGTGGACTAACACATGTGAGAGACTGACAGGTAGTGTGACACAAACAAGAGATGGAGAGACAAAGGTGATTCAACAGAGAGACAGGGGAACACACAGACAGGAAGACTCACAGAGGACAGGGTGAGACACACAGGAGCATGAGAGACATGGGTGAGACAGACAGCAGGGAGTGGGCATACAGGCAGAAAGACAGACATAGAACAAAGAGAGAGAGAGAGGGATGTGGAGACAGACATATTAGAGCAAGAGAGGTTGACGGAGAGAAAAAAGAAACAGAGAGAAAGAGAGACATTCATTAAGGAGAGAGGGAGAGACAGATGGCAATCAAACAAGACTGGAGTCCTAGCTTCTAAATAATTCACTCAATTTAATTAGCTCGTTTCATCCCGATGCTATCGGCAGCTCGACCCACCACTTTGCAGAACGAGGACGCACTGGACACGCATGCATAATGGTTAACACACACACACACACACACACACACACACACACACACACACACACACACACACACACACACATAAACAAGCAGGGCTGCGTTTCCCGAAAGTTTCTCTCTCTCCAGTTTCCATGGTGTTTGCTCAATGACTTTTGGGAATCACTGTCCAGAATGGTTAAAACCCACAAGCACACACACACACACACACACACACACACACACTAGATGTCCCTCAGAATTGTGGACACGGGCACACACAAGTGTGGAGGGGAGCAACAACCCCCACAAAAATGCAGCTTTCCAAAACAAAACAAAAAGTAATAAAATGGGATATATTATTTAAAATAAGCTAAATTATTTGCCAACATAATTTTTTTTTTTTTTTAAAGGAACCCAAATGTATCTTAAAACTAGTGTGGCCAGACTAAAAACAAGTACATTTGTCTTTGATTCTGACTTTGACAAAGCAGATTTGTTCTTGTTACTGGTGACCAAACTAGTTTCAAGCATTAACTTGCTCGGAACCCGTAATATAATCTCAGTAACAAGATAATTAAGGACTGAAACGCTTGAAGTAAGTGAAATGCTCTAACAAACAAAAAGGCCTGGTAAGAAGAAATAACAAACATATATTGCCTTGATTTAAGATATTTCTGCAGTCAATGGTGTTAACTTGTACACTTCCCCCACGCTGTGAGCTCGTTATCTTGATGGAGCATCCAAATGCCAGTTCAGGTCATGTGCCAGTCCCCCAGGGTCAGGCTGTCAACACAGAGTTCTACTGGAACGTTCTGAGGTGTCCAAGGCTCTAATGCAGAGTTCTACTGGAACCTAAGGTGTCCAAGGCTCTAATGCAGAGTTCTACTGGAAAGTTCTGAGGTGTCCAAGGCTCTGATGCAGAGTTCTACTGGAACCTTAGGTGTCCAAGGCTCTGATGCAGAGTTCTACTGGAACCTTCTGAGGTGTCCAAGGCTCTGATGCAGAGTTCTACTGGAACGTTCTGAGGTGTCCAAGGCTCTAATGCAGATTGCTCCTGGAACCTTCTGGGGTGTCCAAGGCTCTAATGCAGAGTTCTACTGGAACCTTCTGGGGTGTCCAAGGCTCTAATGCAGAGTTCTACTTAAAGTTCTGAGGTGTCCAAGGCTCTAATGCAGAGTTCTACTGGAACCTTCTGAGGTGTCCAAGGCTTTGACGCACAAACAACTAGTACTGTGACGTGCTGACATTTGGGTGACCACTTCGAAGGAAATTTATGGGCCAAGTCACAGAACCTTTTGGGTTTTATAGGCCCAGTCACAGAACCTTCTGGTTTTTATAGGCCCAATCATAGAACCTTTTGGTTTGTATAGGGCCAGTCACAGAACTTTTTAAAAGGACTTTGTATGGATTTGAACACTTGGACCAACCTTAATGCAATCTCTGCATTCTGTTGGTGCGGCCAAGAAAAGAGATATTTTAAAGCTTTTTTTGGGGGCTCCATCTCCGCATTTGCCTAATTAGACTACAGTTAGTGAAAGAAAAATAACAAGGTTGTTATTATGTATTCACAGATGACATTCGTTTACTGTTGATTTAGCATTTAATTCAAGTCGGACTAATTAGACTAGGCCTACTTCTTGCCAGACACTCCAGTTTCTCAAGGGGTTTAATCTTAAAAAAAAAAAAAAAAGGGTGTTTACTTCAGGGACATCAGGGACATCTGAGATAGATTAATTGCATTAACTCATCACACAGGTTTGCTTCTGCCTGTGTAATTACAGAAATAGGCATAATGCACCAGTCCTCCAAAAAAGGGAACTTGATATTTTTGGCCCGATAGATTTATCAGTCTTGGCTAGTGATGGTCTATGATTAGCACATTCTAATGAAGAGCTGGGGTTTACTGATTTAAGCAATAAGCCCCAAGAGGCCGTGCTTTGCGCTGATTTTAGAACAGGTAAGGGAGTTGTTAGGCACGACGCGAAGCGGAGTGCCGTTAAACCCCCTTACCTGTTCTAAAATCAGCGCAAAGCACGGACTCGCGGGGCTTATTGCTTTTCTAAACCTTTTACTACACATATTTGATATGGTTTCATAAATAAAGACAATTCAATTTAAGAAACAATAGTTTAATGATAAACCGTCATTCTTCCGCCACTAAAAATTATAGTTCCTAAATAAATCGTTGCCACGCAACCCTTGAAGCAACGCAACAGCCAGATGGAACACTGGGTATGAAATGCGCTATATGAATGCCTTGCCATTCGCTGCGCAGTAATATGGAATGTAATCAGGTCAAATTGTAAGGTAATGCTGGATTTTACAACGGCTTTTAGCCAATTACAATCAAGGATTTGAAGGATCAGGTTTAGAATATATGTTTCCAGACGCCACCCACAAACAGTGGTGGGTAGAGTACTGAAAATTGGTACTCAAGTAAAAGTACAATTACTTCCTTCAAAATCGACTTGAGTAAAAGTAAATATTCCAATTGGAAAAGTTACTCGAGTAAGAGTAAAAAAGTACTCTGTTTAAAAGTTACTCAAATTACAAGTTACTTTTTTGTGTTGGAGTGTTTGGATCAATGCAAAACATAACATGAGTATTCAGGAAGAAATGCACTCTTGAAACATTTCTTCACAAGTTCCTTCATTGTATCATGTATTTTTTTTTCTTTACACGTCTCATAGATCACACATACATTACTTTTATTTTCATTAAACCTTATTACACGCACACTGAAAGCTGAGCCAACCAGACAAGACTAGACTACATACTGTAGATCTGATATCAGATCAACTCCAGACTGAGATGTACTATACACACACACGCAGACCGTTTTTTATCAACCATACCAGCGCTATTGATGTGATAAATTATTTTAACATACTGTAGCCTAGGTATAGCCTACTTGTTTGTGCCCTTGAATATTATAGCAAAAGTGCATTCGGACGTTAGCTGGCAACTATGTCAGTCAGTCAAACAAACTGCTAACTTTAACGGTGGCCATCTAGTCGTTACGCTAGCTGCTAACATTCTAACGTGACTACTACAGCCAATGTAGCCTAACGTTAAATGGAAACGTCTTAGCAGTATAGAGTTTTATCAAAGGGTATAGAAGTACCTCTATACTCTTTGGTTTTATGTGCAAGAGTTTGCACTGCGCCTTGTGCATAGGATGTGAGTTTGTAAAATGGTAAAGGATGTAACATTTATCTCCAGGACTGGCTGCAGTACAGATAAAACGAATGCAACTTACCTGAACATGTTTGCGAAGGTTCGATGTGGAGTTTTTGAACGCTATGAAATGACAACAATGCTGCGACCTGTGGAGGGCGCGTCGATAACGCATAGCTAACTGACCTCTCCGTTTTTACCCTCTGGTTGCCGTGCGCTTGTATTCCAGTAAACAAAGATATGTGTACTTTTATCACAATACTCATTTTAATGAAAGCACAATGGAAATGTAACGGAGTAAAGAGTAGAATTCTAGTTCAAATATTTACTCGAGTAAGAGTAAAAGTGCAGACTTTATAAAGGAACGCAAAAAGTACTCGTTACCCGAAAAATTTACTTTTTTACTCATTTGCGTTCCTTGTAACGCGTTACTACCCACCACTGCCCACAAACTCCCGTGACACTCTGTAGCCAGACCAGCCAATTAGCAAACAGAGATGCTGCAGCCAGACCAGCCAATTAGCAAACAGAGATGCTACAGCCAGACCAGCCATTCAGCAAACAGAGATGCTACAGCCAGACAAGCCAATTAGCAAACAGAGGTGCTGCATAGCGCCGGTTTACTCTGGCCGCATTATTCTGGCCGTCTGTGTGTCCTGTGTGTGCTGACAAATAGATCCAGAGAGTGGCCTAGGTGGATCAGTACCAGAGCGTTAACAGGCCCATTCTATGGGTACATGGTACTGGAGCAGAGGATTGGGGATTTTAAATCTGTTTGTATGAGTGTTTGAGTAAGTGTACTGTATATGTGTTTATGTAAGTGTATGTGTATATGTGTGTGTAGTGTATATGTGTGCAAGTGTTATTTCTAACGGCTTTGACATTTCTTCTGTTATGGTTAAAGACTTGGCCCCTTCTGATCATTCCTGTGTCTTCTTTGACTTACTGATCACTAATCAGCTACACTTCTCTAAGTTGATCAGCAGGGACATCATCAATACCTGCACTCTATTTGTCATGGTTGTCAAGGTTACAAACCCCCAAAACGAATAAGATGTAATGCAATGAATTTGCATGCTTTTGTAGTGAAAAAGAAAAATCACTGACCCCCTTACACCACAAAGTCAAACAATCTATCTATACAGTCTCTACGACCACCTAGAAATAACTTGATTAGTATTTCTCAATGTAATAAAATTGACTTAAAATATCTAGACGAAAGAAAATTGGCATCTTAAATCATCACCATTTTGCCTGGACTGCCTGACCTTTTAAAAACTATTTTTAACTCTGCAACAACTAATCTGTGGCATGTAGTTAATTGCTCACTTCTATCATTTTCCCAAAGACACTAAAAACAGCCATTAAGCCACTCTTAGACAACTCTGTGTTAAACAACTAAAGACCTGAATCTGAAATCTTCCTTCTTAAGCTAAGGTAATTGAGAAACTCAGCATTTTTTTCAACTCAAGTGGTCATTTTGATACATTTCAAACTTACCTCTGTATAGGTACACCTCTTAAATATACTATAAAAATGAACGTGCATCAGTGTTTAAAATGAACTATAAACATGAACTTGCCATGCCAGTGTAACTAGTGGTATAGATTCATGCTTGTCAGACGTGAAACAGACCTGACGGGTATCATGAGATTGATACTCTTCTTTGTTGTATCTTTCATTTTCACTCGCTCTTCCTATCTGTGTACACCTCAATCCATCTCATTTCCCCTCTCCTATCTCTCTCTCTCCCTCTCTCTGTCTCGCTCTCACCCTTTCTTCCTCTCACCTTTTCTTTCTCTCCCTTTCCCTGCCTCCATTCTCAGTCCAAAAGAGCAGTTCATTATCTGTCTCATCCCCTCTGTTCATTTGTTTAATTATTTTCTGCAGGACTTTAGTGTTGGAGCCATCTCTTTCCCTCTCTCTCCCTCTTTCTCCCTCTCTTTCTCTGTCTCTCTCTCTTCCTCTAAGTCCCTCTCTCTCTCTCCCTCCATCTCCTTCTCTTACACTCTCTCTCTTTCCCTCTGTCTCTCTCTTTCTATCTATCCCTCTCTCTCTTGCGATGGGCTGGTGAGAAGTGCTTCACAAATAAAGCTGATTTGATGTGATTTAGATCTGTGCCGCCTCTCTCACACACACACACACACACACACACACACACGCTAACGAGGTGAAATCTAATTAAGGAGTGAGCGAAACGAGTCCCTCAGGAGTTATCCGTGCGTCTAGGAACTGGGTGCTGGGAGGAAGAGGTGAGAAGCAAGTGTGCTGTGTCTGCCGTGGAGATGATCTGTCACAGTGTGACCTCCTCGTGCCACCGCTATAACACAGGCCCGCATCCGGCCCACTTACGGCCCGCATCCGGCCCGCTTACGGCCCAGATCTGTCACAGTGTGACCTCCTCGTGCCACCGCTATAACACAGGCCCGCATCCGGCCCACGTACGGCCCGCATCCGGCCCGCTTACGGCCCAGATCTGTCACAGTGTGACCTCCTCGTGCCACCGCTATAACACAGGTACGCATCAGGCCCAGATGTGGTTTGACTCTGCATCATCTACAAAGAGAAGAAACAGCAAAGAGAAATATGAATACAGTGATGATGGTGATGGTGATGATGGTGACCATTATGATGATGAAGATGATCAATGTAATCTGCGCGCAGTGAGTGGAATTTGAGCACAGTGATGATGACGATGAAAAAGAAGATGATGATGATGATGATGATAATGAGGGTCATCTGCGATCAGTCTCTAAAGGGTGGAAACAGCAAAAGACAGACATCGGAGAATGATAATGATGAAGCTTGTCATGGTGTTGAAGAAGATAAAGGTGATGGTGATGACGGGGACGAAGATGATGATAATGGAAGCAATTACGTTTAAGGTGATGATGATGATGGTGATGATGATAAGATAAGTAGGCAGATGTTCCCCTCTGCACACTCTGAGGGCCAGTGATGAATATAATGGTGATGATGATGATGATGATGAAGAGTATCCAGACTCCCCTCCCTGAGGGGAAGTGATCAGATGAAGGTGATGATGATGATGATGAAGATGAAAGTGATGTCATGAGTTCATTTAGGTTTTAATTGAAGCTACTGAAATGTGATCTGCACTAATAAAGATTAAAAAATCTTCAGATATCCACAGCATCGCAGCAACCCTGCAGACCTCACACACACACCCACACACACACACACACACACAGCACAGATCACACAAACATACACACACAAACACACACTCACACTCACACAGTGGAGTGGAGTGTGTCAGAAGGATTAAATATATATTGAGGTGGGAGAATCAAGGGGTCTGGTTATGGATGTGTGTGTGCGTAGTTGGAGGGGTTTCCTGTGTGTCTGGTCTCAGTGCGTACCTGCTGTCTCTCCAGGACCACGTGTGTGTGTGTGTGTGTGTGTGTGTGTATCCGCAGCCCTCCAGGACCACGTGTGTGTGTGTATGTATCCGCAACCCTCCAGGACCGTGTGTGTGTGTGTGTGTGTGTGTGTGTGTGTGTGTGTGTGTGTGTGTGTGTGTGTGTGTGTGTGTGTGTGTGTGTGTGTGTGTGTGTGTGTCCATCCGCAGCCCTCCAGGACCACGCGTGCGTATGTATGTATCCGCACCCCTCCAGGACCTTGTGTGTGTGTGTGTGTGTGTGTGTGTGTGTGTGTATACGCAGCACTCCAGGACAACGTGTGTAAAACTGGTAGAGAATCCTTTCATCTGTCATCTCTCCCTCTATCCTCCGCCTCTCTCAGTCCTCTCATCTCTTCCTACATCCCTCTCTCACAGTATTTTGTTTCTCTCCCTCCCTCTCTCGTTCTCCTCACTCTCTCGGTCTTTCTTTCTTTCTCACTTGTCTATTCCTCCCTCTAACTACTCCATCCTTTTATTCTTTTGTTTTGTAATAAAATGCACATTTTGTTCTGTTCTGAGTATAAGTGTGTGTGTGTGTGTTTGTGCACGTGTTTGGATGTGTATGTGTGCAGTGGGTGCATTTGTGTGTGCATGTGCCTGTGTGTTCAGAAGACTGTGTGTGTGACTACTCTGGCTGCCACTGATGTGTGAAGACACGCACGGCACACCAAAGACGAACAAGCAGCAGCAGCAGCAGTAGCCTCTCAATCCTCCAACACTCTCACTCTCCCTCCCTCTTTCTTTCTCTCTCTCCCTCCCTCTCTCTTTTTCTCTCAGAAACAGCAGCAGTAGCCTCTCAATCCTCCAACACTCTCACTCTTTCTCCTCCTCTACGTCTCTCCCTCTCTCTCTCCCTCTCGCTCTTGTGGAGGGTTGTCAGTAAAGCTCAGTGCAACCCTGCCAAGTCCCAAAGCTTGCCTGCTCTCCCTGTCTTTCACTCTTATTCTCCCTCGCTCTCTCTCTCTCTCTCTCTCTCTCTCTCTCTCTCTCCCTTCGTCCCTCTTCCTGTCTTTCTTCTTGTTCCCTCCTCCGTCTCTGTACTCTGCCTCTCTATTTGTCTCACACTCTGACTCCCTCTAACTCCTTTCTTCTCTCCCTCCTCCTCCTCCTCCTCCTCATCTCTACCTCCTCCTCCTCCTCCTCCTTTCTCATCCTCTCGTACTGGTCCTGTGCTCTCCCTGTGGTGAGGCAGTCCGGCGGAGCAGGAGCAAGAGCGAGTGTGTGAGTGAGTTTGTGTGTGTGTTCCTGTTCCTGAAGCAGCGCTGGGATACCAGTCAGCAGCATGAAACCTTGAATCCGAGCAAGACTGGACACCTGCAACAGTGAGTCTTACCACTGCCTTTACACACACACACACACACACACACACACACACACACACACACACACACACACACACAAGCAAACACACTCACATACACACATTCAAACACTCATACACACGATCAGCAAACACAGAAAATCACTTTTTAAACACACTATCACAAACTCCCTCTGTGAATTTCCGAGCCTTTTAAATGTGCTTGATTCATTAGAATGGGACTGTGTTCCAGGGTTTTTCTGGAGCGATTGCCGTCATATGTTGCAGATAAAACAAAAGACAACTCTGGACTTACAAACAACAACTTCTGTCATGCGGTACATTATTTTTTAAGGTTTGGAGCCATTTTCAGAGGATGCCACACTGTTCGCCTATTTGTCAGAAATGTCTTGGTTCTGATGTGTGTATGTGTGTGTGTGTGTGTGTGTGTGTGTGTGTGTGTGTGTGTGTGTGTGTGTGTGTGTTTGTGTGTGTGTTAAAAGAGTGTCTGTTTTCCCTGTAAAAGCCATAGATTTAGCAGTGGC
>NC_137925.1:9192663-9202663 GCF_963457725.1 Sprattus sprattus
TACATGTGTGAACCTGTGTTTTGTGTGTGTGTGTGTGTGTGTGTGTGTGTGTGTGAGTGTGAGTGTGTGCGATTGTGTGTGTGTGTGTGTGTGTGTGTGTGTTTGTGTGTGTGTGTGTATGTGTGTGCGTGCGTTTGTGTGTATATTTTTGTGTGTGTGTTTGTGTGTGTGGGAGTGGGGCACTCACATACACACACATACACAAACACACACACACACACACACACACACCACATGTGTGTGGTGTGACCTGGGAGGTGTGAGGTGTGATGTAAGTGTGTGTATGTGGTCGTGTGTGTGTGCGTGTGTGTGTGTTTCTGTATGTGTGTGTATGTGAGTGTGTATATGTGTGTGTGTGTGTTTGTGTGTGGGACACTCACATACACACACATACACAAACACACACACACACCACATGTGTGTGGTGTGACCTGGAGGTGTGTGGTGTGATGTGAGTGTGTGTATGTGGTGTGTGTGGGATGTGGTGTTGGTGTGGTGTGTGGGATTTGATATGTGTGTGTGGGTTGTGATGTGTGTGTGTGTGTGTGTGTGTGTGGGATGTGATGTGTGTGTGGGATGTGGGATGTGATGTGTGTGTGTGTGGGATGGGATGTGTGTCTGTGTGGGATGTGATGTGTGTGTGTGGGATGTGATGTGTGTGTGGTATGTGGGATGTGATTTGAGCGTGTGTGTGTGTGTGTGTGGGATGTGATGTGTGCGTGCGATGTGATGGTCCATTTGCACAGCAAAGTAATCTGCATCTCATGCAAACCACCAGGAGGGGGAGAGAGAGAGAGAGAGAGAGAGAGAGAGACTTTAAACTCTGTTGGATTTGCCAGAAAAGAGGGAGGGGGAAGAAAGAGGCAGGTTATACTCTCCTGGAGTCTAGGAGAGAGAGAGAGAGAGAGAGAGAGAGAAAAAAGACTAAAGACTAAACTCTGCTGGAGCTCTCGGCAAAAGGGAGGGAGAGAGAAAGGTGGTGGACAGATGGACAGAGAGGAAAGAGAGAGATAGAGAGAGAGAGAGAGAGAGAGAGTGTGTGAGAGAGAACAAAGGTGAGAGGAGACACCAGCAGCCAAAATATTACACAACACACACACACACACAACTTAGGGGCTCAAAATAGACTAGAGAGATAGGGGGAGGAGAGAAGGATGGACAGAGGAAACAGAACAGAGAGGTAACGGATGGACAGAGAGATAAAGAGATGGACAGATACAAAGAGGCTGTAGAGAGATAGAGAGAGCATAGGCACACAGCGAGAGTCATAGAGAATGATAGAAAGGGAGAGAGAAAGACAGAGAGAGAGAGAAAGAGAGCAAAAGAGAGAGAGATAGGGATAAGGGAGAGAGAGAGAGAAAGTGAAAGAGAGATAAAGAGAGGAAGACAGAGAGATAAAGAAAGAAGGAGAGAGTTATAAAGATAGAAAGAGAACATGAAATTCTCATGGAATCATACGCTAAGGACATATACACATGTGTATGTGAGTGTGTGTGTGTATGAGCATGTGTGTGTGTGTGTGTGTTTGTGTGTATGTGTGTGTGCGTGTGTGTGTGTGTGTGTGTATGTGAGTGTGAGCACATTTTTCTATGTGCGTGTGTTCATGTGAGTTTGTGTGTGTGTTGCATCTGAGTATGTGTGTGTGTGTGTTTGCATCTGTGTGTGTGTGTGTGTGTGTGTGTGTGTGTTTGCATCTGTAAGTGTGTGTGTGTGTGTGGGTTTCCATCTGTGTGTGTGTGTATTTGCATCTATGTGTGTGTGTGTGTGTTTGCATCTGTGTGTGTGTGTGTTTGTTTGCATCTGTAAGTGTGTGTGTGTGTGTGTGTGTTCCATCTGTGTATGTGTGTGTGTTTTTGCATCTGTGTGTGTGTGTCTGTGTGTGTGTGTGTATGTGTGTGTCTGTGTGTTGGCATCTGTGTGTGTGTGTGTGTGCATGCGTGTGTATGTGTGTGTGTGCAGGCGTGCATGGGGTTGTGGGGGTGTATGCGTTTCTGTGCGTGAGTGTGTATGCGTGCGTACACTCACAAATCTGTGTTAAGGTGAGGTTAAGAGTGGTCCGGACCAAACCTACAAAAAAGTATCTCTTTCACAAAGTATAATTAGCTGGGAAACACCTTGAAACGTTAAGGTACAGCTTGAGGTATAACTTAAAATGTCCAAGATATCTCCCAAGATATATCCAACATCATAAAACCCCTCTTCAATATCCCAACATCATACAACCCTCCTTCAATCTCCAAACATCATACAACCCCTCTTCAATATCCAACATCATACAACCCTTTTTCAATGTCCAACATGTCCATGTCTTCCAGCCAATATCATCAAACATCAGCCAGTGTGTGTGTGTGAGTGTGTGTGTGTGTGTGTGTGTGTGTGTGTGTGTGTGTGTGTGTGTGTGTGTGTGTGTGTGTGTGTGTCTGTCTGTCTGTCTCTAAAGGGTGGGAAGGGAGAGTCCAGTGGAAAAGACAACAGCAAACCAACATCTAGAAATCATACATCCAAACAAACTTCAAACATGCTTTTTGCCTGTGTGTGTGTGTGTGTGTGTGTGTGTGTGTCTGTCTGTCTGTGTGCGTGCCTGTGTTCCCTTCAGAGAGACACTATGAGCTCACACACACACACACTTTAGACAAAAGACAGCACTGCTCGAGTGTGTGTGCACCTACAAAGAGAGATGTTCAAGCCTGATTGTGTGCGCTTCTACAGAAGGTATAGAAACAGAGACAATATTTCTGAAGATCGGCATCTGCTCCAATCTATAAGTCCAACTCACCATGTTTATTTCTGTGTGTGTGTGTGTGTGACCCCACAGGGAGATGTGTATGATTAGAAAGAATGGGAACAGGTGTGTTACGTGTTACACACACTTGAAGGACTCAGATGAAGGACATGCTGTCTGCCTACAGCTTCTCGATGCATAGTCTGCTTCCATGTGTGTGTGTGTGTGTGTGGCATATGATGCTGTCTACAGAGACATGGAGGGAGTGTGCGTGTTTGTGTGTATGTGCGTGTGTGTGTGTGTGTGTGTGTGTGTGTGTGTGTGTGTGTGTGATGGCTGCTTTGAAGATTGCTACGGTGATACTTGTTGCCACAAGAGTGTTACCCTGTCAGAGAACATGGCAGGTTTGAACCACAAACATAAACAAATACAGACAAGCTGGTATGCACACACTCCCTCACACACACACACACTCACACACACACACACACACAAACACACACACACACATATATAGGCACTTTAAAAAAACACACATTATGCACAAATATACATCAAAAGGCACACATATCCACACTAATATGTGCACACACACACTAACACACACACACATAGACACTTCAAAAGGCACACATATTCACACAAAACGCATACACTCACGTACAAATGAACACACATGTGTGTGTGTGTGCCTCTGCGGAAACAAAGAGATTTCTGTTTGACAGGAGACACACAGCGCCCAATGACATGGCTGGGTTGAGTGAAGGCGTGTAGGAGAAGACAGCGGGAGAGGCTCCTGAGTTTAGAAGGGCATAGAGAAAAGAACTTTGTGTGTGAGTCTGATTGTGTGTGTGTGTGAGTCAATGTGTATGTAAATGTGTGTTTGCATGTGTGTGTGGAAGGACATGTAAATATAAACATGTTTCTGAATGCGTACGTTAGGACAAATATTTTTTCCCTACTGCTGAAGCAGAGCTTCTCACACACAGGCACACACACACACACACACTCGCCCACGCACATGCATACACACAGAAACACACACACATACACACACACTTGCACGCGCTCAAACACACACACACACACAAACACACTTGCAAACGCACACACACACACACACTCGCGCACTCACACACACACACAAACACACACACACACACTCAGCTCAGTTCAGTGCAGAGCAGAGGAAATGTGACGCCAGGTGTAAGGTGCCCTGCAGTGTCCTCAGTGACACGCTTGTAGCGGAGGAGAGGTCGCCGGGACGACCATACATCAGGTTACAGCAACGACCATATAGCAGGTCACCGTGACCACCATAGATCAGGTCGCCATGACGACCGCACTCGGGTCACCGTAACGACCGTACATCGGGGCACCACAGGGCTGGGCATCAGTCATTGACCAGCACTTCCCCTCCCACCATCGATCAGGAGCGACTCCCACACAAGATCAATGGGAGCCTCTACCCTTCAGGTAGTACGGCCACACACACACACACACACACACACACACACACACACACACACACACACACAAACGTGCTTACATGACAGGCTAACACACATGCAAACACACTCATACACAACAATCACACACAATTCACAGGTAAGAATACAACACACACATTTGGTAAACACACACAAAACACACTATTCACTGGTTAGAATACAAAACACACATACTCACAAACCCTCTACACATATCACACACACACATCTACACACCACCACATCCCACACTCCTCTCCAAACTCAGCCATCCTAAAAGCCAGATGTCCTTCTAGCACACACCCACACATACTCTGACACACACACACCCACACATACTCTGACACACACACACCCACACATACTCTGACACAAACACACCCACACATACTCTGACACACACACACCCACACATACTCTGGCACACACACACCCACACATACTCTGACACACACACACCCACACATACTCTGACACACACACACCCACACATACTCTGGCACACACACACCCACACGTACTCTGACACACACACACCCACACCCACACATACTCTGACACACACACACCCACACGTACTCTGACACACACACACACCCACACGTACTCTGACACACACACACCCACACGTATTCTGACACACACACTCGCACACGTATTCTGACACACACACTCGCACACGGATTCTGACACACACACATCCACACATACTCTGACACACACACACGTACTCTGACACACCCACACGTACTCTGCCACACACACACACACACACCCATACATACTCTGACACCCACACACACCCACACCCACACACACATACTCTGACACACACACACCCATACATACTCTGCCACTCTGTGTGGTGTGGTGGTGGTGGTGTGGTGGTGGAGGTGGTGTGGTAGTGTCTCTATCTGGGAGGTGATGCTGGTGTGGTGTGGTGGTGGTGGTGTGGTGGTGGTGGTGGAGGTGGTGTGGTGTGGTGTGGTGGTGGTGGTGGAGGTGGTGTGGTGTGGTGGTGGTGGGGGTGGAGGTGGTGTGGTGGTGTCTCTATCTGGGAGGTGATGGGGGTGTGGTGGTGTGGTGGTGGTGGTGGTGGTGTGGTGGTGTCTCTATCTGGGAGGTGATGGGGGTGTGGTGGTGTGGTGTCTCTATCTGGGAGGTGATGGTGGTGGTGGTGGAGGTGGTGTGGTAGTGTCTCTATCTGGGAGGTGATGGTGGTGTGGTGTGGTGTGGTGGTGGTGGTGGAGGTGGTGTGGTGGTGTCTCTATCTGGGAGGTGATGGTGGTGTGGTGTGGTGTGGTGTGGTGGTGGTGGTGGTAGTGGTGGTGGTGTCGGTGGTGTGGTGGTGTCTCTATATGGGAGGTGGTGCTGCGGAGGTTAGCATCTCCGCTTTGTGAGCGCATGCCCCTGCTTTGTCTCCTGATCGCTGCAGGCTGTCTGCGTCGCTCTGGATTAAAGCATCTGCTGAACACCTACGCCTTCATTTAATATTCAAAAACACTCGTCAGTCAACTGATGACTACTTCAATGTCTAGATCATTTACATTCAACCCAGTCGTTTATTTCAATCAGAAATATATCATGCCTCTGTATGTATAATATAGTTAATAGTTTTGTCCAATATGCGATTACAATCATTTAAAAATAAAGCAAAGATTAACATTAGCAGTGAATATGTGCATGAGAGCTTGTGTGTGTGCGTGTGTGTTTGTGTGTGTGTGTGTGTGTGTGTGTGTGTGTGTGAATAGGTCCAGCCCAATACATGGCAGAGTTGCATACAGAGTGGGTCTGCTTATGCAGGAGAGAGGTAATGAGCCTGCTATCTCTGAGGCCCTGTTCACACACACACACACACACACACACACACACACACACACACACACACACACACACACACACACACACTAATGCTTGCTATCTCTGAGGCCCTGTTCACAGGAAATGACTTCTGTCATCTCCTGACATACGGTAAACGTGAAAGCTAAACACGAGTAAACTCAAACATTATTGTTCAATTTGTTCTTTATTTATTTAATTATTTTCAGAAATATGTGTGTGTCAGTATGTGTGCGTGTGCATGTGTCAGTGTGTGCGTGCGTGTGTGTGTGTGTGTGTGTGTGCATTTGCATGCGTGTGTGTGTATGTGTGTGTATGCGTGTGCGTGAGCAAACAGAAACACAGAGCTAATCAGAGATGATGGATAATGAGAGGTTTGTTGAAATGTCGACAGGTGCCAGTGGAACACACACATACACACACACACACACACACACACACACACACACACACACATACACACGTCACATTAAATTCAAGCCAGGTCTCTGGTATGTGTATAAAGAAAGGAGGGGTGCAAACACTTTAATTAAGCAATTAATACAGTCTGATACCTTTGGTTATAATCTTTTCTGCTGGAAATCACTTCTGAACTGCCATCTATGCTACTGTAGACACACGATGATGATAGCTGAACACGTCTTGCCACCTTGACAGGCCAACCTCTGCCCAAATATGGTGATAGGGCCTGAACAATCTCCTTGGAAACGGCCCAGAATGTTGCAGTGTTCTTCTGCATAACTAGATCATTACAGAGCCCATGCTGATCCACACCAGGGTTCATTTCATAACAAACACAAAACTCACACACACATTTAAAATATAAAACCACAATATTTAACTGCAGCATGTTGGTAAGTGTAGGTGTTGGTCAGGCAGTGGCTCAGAATCTTTCTCCTGGAACGCCCAGCGCTACATACCCTCTGTCTGTCTGTGCTCTGAGCGCACCTGATCAAAGTCAGCGTGATTAAAACGCTCGTTAATGACTAAATCAGGGGTGTGCAGCTAATCAAGGGTGCCACTAATGAGGTCAGTCAGGTATGCAGAGCAGGTAGACATGAGAATCATGCTTAGCAGCAGTGAGAGCCCGGCAGAGCTCTACAGAGAGCATCCCCGTGTGGGTGACCTTGATTCAAAAGTGGTTGTGTGTGAAGGGGAAGATAGGCATCCACTTGTCCACTTGGTGTTATCTGCCAGGGGAACTTCACGCAGATTGTAATAGGCTGCATTAAAGGAGACTAGCATGAGAGAGAGGGAGGGGACAGAGAGCAGGGCAAGGTGACTAAGGGGTATTCAAGCCAATCAGAGGCAAGTCTGGGCGACTGTAATTAACCCATTGGCGCCGGATGCTGCGTAGCGCAGCATAGGCTTTCCTGCCGGTTGCTGCGTAGCGCAGCATTTTGTACACGTGCTGTTTTCATGACGAATGCAGCGTATAACTCACTCTGGTTGGTTAAAATTACACATGGGATGGGTGTTAAGGCTTTGCTAAAGATCAGATGACCACCAAAATGAACTTTGGTTGGCTGAAAATCACGTCAATCAATCAGATAGCCACGCGATATTCTGTGCTTGTTTTCAGTGATACCATGCTGGCTAGCGAGAAGTAGCAGTGAAGAAGTAGCAGTGAACATGGAGTATTTTGATAGCGATGTCAGTGATTTCGACATAGATTTTGAAGGATTTGAGTCTGAGAGGGAGAAGGATAATGACTTTGTGTCAGAGGATCCATTAGATACGGCACAGGAGTGGGATTTTGTGGGCACGGAAGGAGAGGAGGAGGGATTCCAGGTGGACTGGACAACCGGCAATGATCTGGAGGTAATTATTTATGTTTTGTTTTCTTGTGCGATCTTCCGAGTTCTCTTCTCTTAGAAAACGGAATGGGCAGTAATGATAGTGGTGCTATAGCGATTACTAATGGTGATGATGGTTGATAATATATACATGCAATAATGTTAGTTATAGATACAATAATGGCATAATGAATAAATAGCATTTACATTTAGCAGACGTTTTTGTCCAAAGATTTTAGATAAGAAAAATAACGTGGAGAACTGTATAGCATAATACATCATAATGAATAGTAATACAATTATGAATAAATATAAACACTATAAATAACATTGATGGAACTGGAAATATACTATTCTGTTAGTGTAGCTTTATTGTGTATCCAACTTGAATGTGTACTCCCTGTCTGTGCCTCAAAGAGACCTGAACAATTGGCATATGAACACCTATAACCCCTATACCCTATAGACAGTCTAGTAGGCCATTGTCTTAGCACCAGCTGAGAGGGTGGGTCTCATAATAATACAATGATTGAATGCTTTGCCATACGTTTTTACAGATACCTCCATCTCCAGGATAACGTTGACCCCGCCATGGCTTCATGCTCCATGTGAACTGCGAGGCCAGCTCCACCCCAGGATGTCTCCATCCCTCTCCTCTCCTCCCTCCCCATTTCTCTTTCCCCCTCCCTCCCCCTCTTCCCCTCCCTCATAATGTTTGCATACTTGAAAATTGTATTTATTGTATTTTATATCATTGATTTATATTGTTTTTGTGTGTTTGAGAGTTTTTTTACAAATGTTATTGTTGTTTGTGTGCTCAGGGAGCAGGTTTTAATAAAACCTGCAGTTCTTACCTTCACAATGCTTCTTATTTCATGTTTCTAAGTGCTACAGAGGCTTAGATATTAAGGTTTTTGTAGACGTTGACAATTCTTACTGTTTTCTCAGAAAACCCTCAGGAAATGAGGTACTTTCTCATAGAATAGCATAGGATTTAACAGGCGTTTTTAGCAGGCGTTTTAGGCAGAAATGGGTTAAGAGTGAATAGGGCTCATTAGGATAGAGTGTGGAGGAATACGTGGATGGACACACACACACACACACACAAACACACACCTACACACACACACACACACACACACACACACACACAGACTCACACACACACACACACACACACTTGTACAGTAAGTCTCTCACAAGACACTGATTTACTGCTATTTACTCTTTGTGAGTTTGATTGGCTGTAGTGAAGTAAAAATAATGACATTTGGTTCTCCTTGAACCTAGTAGATGCTATTTTATTTATTAGGTATGGGCTCATGAGTTCATTCAAGCAAGGAGTTATTCTACTGTTGAGTTAGCATCTATCTGTAGCTAGTGAAGATCACTGGCCTGTTTAGTTAGCATCTATCTGTAGCTAGTGAAGGTCGCTGGCCTGTTGAGTTAGCATCTATCTGTAGCTAGTGAAGGTCACTGGTCTGTTGAGTTAGCATCTATCTGTAGCTAGTGAAGGTCACTGGCCTGTTTAGTTAGCATCTATCTGTAGCTAGTGAAGGTCGCTGGCCTGTTGAGTTAGCATCTATCTGTAGCTAGTGAAGGTCACTGGCCTGTTGAGTTAGCATCTATCTGTAGCTAGTGAAGGTCACTGGCCTGTTGAGTTAGCATCTTCCTTAAGCTAGTGAAGGTCACTGGCCTGTTGAGTTAGCGTCTTCCTTTAGCTAGTGAAGGTCACTGGCCTGTTGAGTAAGCGTATTCCTTTAGCTAGTGAAGGTCACTGGCCTGTTGAGTTAGCATCTCCCTGTAGCCCTGCTTTATCTTCTGCAGGTGTCCATTCTCTCAGATGCAGCTTCAGTTATTGATTTCTGTCCCTCATATAAATTCACTGAGAGAAAAAGAGGATCACATTTTCAAACTTCCTGCTGCTGCCCTGTAGGTCAGGGAGGTCCTCACCATGTATCATCAATCATCTGTACATTCCAGACACACACACACACACACACACACACACACACACACACACACCTACACACGAACACACACACACACACACACCTACACACACACCTACACATGCACACACACCTACACATGCACACTCACACACATACACACACAAACACACCTACACACACACACACCTACACACACAC
>NC_137925.1:9235163-9237663 GCF_963457725.1 Sprattus sprattus
CACACACACACACACACACACACACACACACACACACACACACACACACACACACACCCCCTTCTAGTCATCCTTTAATTAAAATAATTCCACTGTTGTTTTCCCCTGCGCAGAAGAAAGCTTAGGGCTCAAAGACCGCTGGGCGACGGTTGGCGGAAATAAACAAACCCTGCGCCATTTGCTGTTTGTTGCCCTGAGAATGTTTCAATTGACTTGATGCTCACGCAAGAAAGAGTCCTGATATGTCTGTAGGAGCATCTATAGGTGGCCATCTGAGTCTTATAGTGTAGTAACATCTATAGGAGCCTAATCTGATGTGACTGTAGTAGCATCTATAGGAGCCCAATCTGATGTGTCTGTAATAGCATCTATAGGAGCCCAATCTGATGTGTCTGTACTAGCATCTAGGGGAACCCAATCTGAGTCTCATAGTGTAGTAGCATCTATAGGAGCCCAATCTGAGTCTAATAGTCTGTGAAACCTGTAGCAGCATCTATAGAAGCCCAATCTGAGTCTAATAGTGTGTGAAGCCTGTACTAGCATCTAGAGGAGCCCAATCTGAGTCTCATAGTGTAGTAGCATCTATAGGAGCCCAATCTGAGTCTCATAGTGTAGTGGCATCTATAGGAGCCCAATCTAAGGCCCAATCCCATTTCTAATCTCCACCCCTACCCTTACCCCTACCCCTTGGCCCTCGCTTTTTCAAACGGAGCCATAACGTAGGGGTAGCCGAAGGGGTTGAAACTCTAGCCATACGAATTGGGATAGCCCTTCAACACTTACGTACGTCATCAGTACACTGCGTCAGCTGTTACGTTACCGGAGAGCAACAGCTGTCACTCACCAGATATAAATAAACATGGCGCCTGCAGCTGTTATTTACATGAACATCAAACAAGTTTTTAAACCATGAATTACAAAGAAAATACTTTCATTTGTGTGATGCTTTTCCTGCTGTTTCCGACATTTTTAAAGGGACTCGCGCGATGTTTCTTCTTTAATGATCACGGGTTCGCAATGCATTGGGGGAAATCAGTCTCACCCCTCCGTTTGAAGTGTGCCCTCGGAAAATCTCCGTTTGGAGGGGTGGAAAGCCCTTCCCCTTCCCCTTCCTTTCTGTCTTAACGGGAATTGGGACAGCCCTACCCTTCCACGTGAACGCGCAAAACGGAGGGGAAGGGGAAAGGCGAAGGGCTAAGGGGTGAAATGGGATTCAGCCTAAGTCTCATAGTGTAGTAGCATCTATAGGAGCCCAATCTGAGTCTTATAGTGTGTGAAGCCTGTACTAGCATCTAGAGGAGCCCAGTCTGAGTCTCATAGTGTAGAAGCATCTATAGGAGCCCAATCTGAGTCGAATAGTGTGTGAAGCCTGTACTAGCATCTAGAGGAGCCCAATCTGAGTCTCATAGTGTAGAAGCATCTATAGGAGCCCAATCTGAGTCTCATAGTGTAGAAGCATCTATAGGAGCCCAATCTGAGTCTCATAGTGTAGTAGCATCTAGAGGAGCCCAATCTGAGTCTCATATACCTCGTTTCCACCGGGGCCGGGCTGGTGCCGGAGCTGAAAATCGGGCCCCGGCCCGGCTACCTGGAGGAGCTGGGGCCAGATCGGGCACCAACTACGTCACAGAGGTGGGCGGAGTTAACCCACCAGAAACTGAAATTTCCGCCGCCATTTTTTTTTTAGCCATCAACCAAGATGATGAGTGAAAACGATGAAAACATACATGGAAAATCGATCCAGTAGTGGACCATGGATTAAATAAATACCTCGATAGCAATTTATCCATCAACAGAAATGCAAGACAAAATTGAAAAGTCAGTAAGGAAAGCTAAAATATATGAGGTAATATGAGGACAGTCTGAGATAGCAGGGTTCAAAACGACAACAGACCTAATAACAAACACATTAAAACTAATAAAGAAAGCTTTCATCCATCAAAATGTGTTAGTTTGTCTGTCTTTTATACATTAAGTCTTTCAATCTGGTCTGTTGTTTTTGTGTGATATTACACTTGAAATTAGTAGTTGACTAAGCAAGTTCTTGTAGCAGCTAGCTAACTAGCACTCGCTGCTAGCTGTCGTGGGTTACTACTACAGTTGTTATGCTAATCAACTAACTCCCATCATGAGCTGCATTGCCTGCTCGTAGAAAACCCGTAATTGCATCATTAACTGAGACTGTGATGTAGTGCTGGTTTTGTATTGTGTGTACTGTAGAAGACGTGCCACTTGAAAACGAATAAAAAAAATAGCTCTTGACTAAGCAAGTTTGTGTAGTAGCTAGCTAACTAGCACTAGCTAATGTAAGGTACTGCTAAGGTTGTTATGGCAACTGGTATATCAGTGTAGAAGCTAGTCAACTCCGGTCATGAACTGCATTGCCACTCGTCTGATCTACGTGAGAAAATATAGAAACCCGTGGCCAAGTAAACAGAACTTTAGGTCGTATGGTACTACATGGTATTAAAAAGTTAAATATAATTAAAGTTTTTATCAA
>NC_137925.1:9242663-9245163 GCF_963457725.1 Sprattus sprattus
AATGGGATTAGTCTCAACGTCATGTCCAAGTTTGAGTAGAGCAGAGAACAGAGACCTCATCAGCCCCCACTACACTGTGTGTGTGTGTGTGTGTGTGTGTGTGTGTGTGTGTGTGTGTGTGTGTGTGTGTGTGTGTGTGTGTGTGTGTGTGTGTGTGTGAGTGTGAGTGTGAGTGTGTGTGTGTGTGTGTGTGTGAGAGAGTGTGAGTGTGAGTGTGAGTGTGAGTGTGAGTGTGAGTGTGAGTGTGAGTGTGAGTGTGAGTGTGAGTGTGAGTGTGAGTGTGAGTGTGTGTGTGTGTGTGTGTGTGTGTGTGTGTGTGTGTGTGCGCGCGCATAGAACAGACACCTCATTAGGCCCGGCTACAATGGCTTCAGTCATGTTCCTGACACTGGCCACAAGGGCAGGGTGTGTGTATGGGGTGTGTTATGGTGTGTGCTATGGGGTGTGTTATGGTGTGTGTTATGGTGTGTGTCATGAAGACAGTGGAGACAGCATGCAGTGTCTCCCAGTTATAACCACATCTGTGTGATACTACCCATGACTCAAACATAAGAATAACTTTTTGTGTCTTTTAGCCTTACACACTTACATTGTGCATATATATATATATATATATGGCTATTTATATAAAGACTATGGTGTAGTTTGCTGCAGTGTATAAGAGACTATGGTGTAGTTTGCTGCAGTGTATTAGAGTCTATGGTGTAGTATTCTGCAGTGTATAAGAGACTATGGTGTAGTTTGCTGCAGTGTATAAGAGACTATGGTGTAGTATGCTGCAGTGTATTAGAGACTATGGTGTAGTATGCTGCAGTGTATAAGAGACTATGGTGTAGTATGCTGCAGTGTATAATAGACTATGGTGTAGTTTGCTGCAGTGTATAATAGACTATGGTGTAGTTTGCTGCAGTGTATAATAGACTATGGTGTAGTATGCTGCAGTGTATTAGAGACTATGGTGTAGTATGCTGCAGTGTATAAGAGTCTATGGTGTAGTATTCTGCAGTGTATAAGAGACTATGGTGTAGTATGCTGCAGTGTATAAGAGACTATGGTGTAGTATGCTGCAGTGTATAAGAGACTATGGTGTAGTAGTGTATAAGAGACTATGGTGTAGTATGCTGCAGTGTATAAGAGACTATGGTGTAGTATGCTGCAGTGTATAAGAGTCTATGGTGTAGTATTCTGCAGTGTATAAGAGACTATGGTGTAGTATGCTCCCTAGCAGTGGCGGCTCCTGAAAAAATTCTCAGGGGGGGCAATTTTTTTGATAATGATTAAGGCGACCCATTCAGTAGGTACATTAAGTTATCCGATTTAGTCATACAGCAATACCTTTTTGTCCACTATTGGCAGCAACCAACAGTAATATCTCCCCTCTTTCTACATAGCTAGAGTAGCAAGATACAAGTGGAACGCTATGGAAGAAAGTTACATTCAGGAGCCTTCATAAGCAAACATGATGTGGCTCCACATTAAATGATCCCACTTCTTCATTATCCACACGTCTCAAATGTTGTATGATGTAACATAGCTGAACAGGACACATGATATGTCCACTTACAACATAAAGAAGGGGGCAATATACGTCCAAACCAACAATATTTATTGACTGATCTTGAAAGTATTGGCTTACAAAAGCAAAATAAGTCATCACATAAAAAATTATTCAAAGTTAGTTCACACTGTGAAACCTATGAAAAGTGACAGTGGTATATAGAAATACAGACCTCGTTAGCCACTTCACAACCGCGATTTTCTTTTGTTCTAATTTCCCTCCCTTTGTAGAAAACTGTTGAATGGATACATTTGGTCTAGGAAGTCCTAATTGTTTTTTTGGTCAATTTATCTTCATTATTACGCTGACTAAAAATAAGTTTCTGTCAAAGAGCGGATGGAGTTGTTGTGCTAAACAGGTGCCATCTTGACATGTCTCTGTCGAAGCTGTGTGACGTCCTCATTGGCTTTTACCATAGGCCTTTACGTCCATTATTATGACTAGACCTGGAGGGGAGAGCCCTCCCGGAAGCCATAGAGAATGCATTGAGAGCTCTGTTTTGTGAAAAAAACGCATTTAACATGGGAGTCAATGGGAGAGGTCTTGGGCGATTTTAATTTCGCCCAAAATCCTCTGAAGGGGCGGGGCCATTTGAATCACGACTCTAGGCTGACTAAATGACTGTTACCTGATTCGACATACAGAGGCATATCAGATGGTCTAGTGGTAGTATGTATACTGGTATGGTGTAGTATGCTGCAGCATGCTGCAGTGTATAAGAGGGTGTGTGTGTAGTATGCTCCAGTGTATAAGATGGTGTGTGTGTCAGTGCCGTTGCTGTTGGACACTGGGCGGATGCTGTGTGTGAGGATCATGGCATTGATGTAGCTCAGGCAAAGAAGGTCATTTAAGGACATTAAACACTGTACTGTTTGTGCTTGTGCTGCTTTTGTGTGTGTGTGTGTGTGTGTCTTTGTGTGTCTTTGTGTGTGTGTGTATGTG
>NC_137925.1:9272663-9275163 GCF_963457725.1 Sprattus sprattus
TACAGTGTGTTGTTAATAGCGACTGAATGAGCCATCATCCTTTATGTGGCCCTCATAAAAGCAAATGTGTGAGACTGCACTCTGTGCTGGTGCATCCACAACCTTGAGCCTTAGTCTGGCTCCGAACATGGTGTGTGTACGTGTGTGTGTTCCTGCGTGTGCGCATGCATGCGTGTGGGTATGTCAAGTCAAATCAGGTCAATTCAGCTTTTTTTTTCATTTCCTGTTTCATACATTCAGGGGAATGGAGCTGTGTTACTGCATGACACACACACACACACACACACACACACACACACACACACACACACACACACACACACACACACACACACACACACACACACACACACTACTGTGTGTTTATCAAAGTTAAGATGTGAATGGAACTGTGTTACTGCGTGACACACACAGACACACACAGACACACACACACACACACACACACACACACACACACACACACACACACACACACACACACACACACACACACACACTACTGTGTGTCTATCAAAGTTGAGATATGAATGAATAAATAAGAGTAAATATGAAAGGACCAAATCAAGTCAGAAATGTACACTTGAGAGCACGCACCATATGATACACATATTTCCACACACTGCCACAGCTACAACAATTAATGAAAGTTAAACAACAGTGGCCTTTTCTTTGTTCTCGCATACTCATTTGGCTAGAAAAATATTTAGTGAATGTGGTTAAACAAGCTTACTAAGTGTGTATTAGATGTGTGTTTTAGCTGTGTGTGTATTAGCCGTGTGTGTTAGCTTTGTGTGTATTAGCTGTGTGTCAGGGACGTGCAGTGAGGTTCGGAGCTGGTGAGGCACAGAAACCGGAAGTGATTACGTCATTTTGAGCTCTAGTTTAAACTATATATATAATATATACATGTATATATGTCTATGGTTTTAAAATTGTCATCTGATCAGAACTGAAAAAACGTTGTTTTATTGTCTAATACCATTATTTTCAAACGATTGTTTTTTTATTGTATTATGATGAGTTATTAATAACATATTAATAGTTGCAAGCTAGTGTATGTAGCCCTCCCACCAATGATATGGCTCATTTCATTTTGTCTGGAGAAAATATAACTACGGTGGTGGGATGCTAATTTAAATGACCATTTAACCAACACGGACAGCTTCGAAAAAACAATTCCATATTTATTTAAACAACATATTAACATGTAAACAGTTAAACACCGCATACATAGAACACAATACCAAAATGTTCTACTGGCCAGTATAATTTAAAGTTGGTGCACTTTCGTTGGAGCTCATAACCGTCAGTTTGAGGTGAAACAAAATTAATCCACTCACGATTATCAGTATAGATCAGTGGAAATCCGTTGTCCTCTTCTTGAGTGAATGCAGTCAGTGGCTAGTTTAGCTCAGGATTAGCACCTACCTAGTCTGCTCACAACTTCAAGGCAACTTTCCTGCATCAACAGCCTTTAGCTTCTTTAGGTTCGTGTTGCGCATGAATATGTAGTCCCGTTGGGAAACGTGAAATACTCCAATGCAAATGTGTAATACTACTGTGTTAATTTAAAATACTTAAACGTTCTTAGTTAATTCAACATGCCTCCAGTCTTGTTTGGACTGAAAGTTCAGTTTTGAGAACAGCTTCAGGTTAGCAATGCAATCTTCCATTTTCGCTGTCAAACTCAAGTAGAGAAGTGAAGGAGAAAATCCAACGTCAGATTATATACCCAACAAGTGCCCTCTCGCTCGCCACCCTTCTTGAATCCGTGGTAGTGCGTGCCTCCCTTGCAATATTTTTCAATGCGTTTTCAGCTCAACTCAAAAGGTTCTACGCTTGCGCACGCATGCGTAAAACCCAGTTTGGAGTGATTTCGCAATCCTAGGGGAGGCACTGCCTACCCTGCCCATAGACTGCAATGCATCTGCCTCCCTTGACCGCACGTCCAATGTTCATTGGCTGATCACTGGGAACCGGAAATGCTCAAATTCAGCGATTTTGATAATAAAAATGCTCGAAATGATCGGAATCATGCAGAAATGACACTCGTAACACAGATAACTAGAGAAATATGAATATTTATTTTATAATACATAAATATATATGATTATTATAAAAAAAATATATATATTTTTAATATTTTTTTTTTTACTTTTCAAAATGACAGGTGAGGCTCTGCCTCCCCTGCCTCCTATGACTGCACGTCCCTGCTGTGTGTGTATAAGATGTGTGTGTATCAACTGTGTGTGTATTAGATGTGTGTGTTAGCTGTGTGTGTATTACCTGTGTGTGTTAGCTGTGTGTGTGTAAGATGTGTGTATTAGCTGTGTGTGTGTTAGGTGTGTTTGTGTGTGTGTGTGTGTGTGTGTATAAGATGTGTGTGTATTAGCTGTGTGTGTATTAGCTGTGTGTGTAGTAGTTGTGGGTGTGTATTAGCTGTGTGCGTGTGCGTGTTTTAGCTGTGTGTCTGTGTGTGTATTAGCTCTGTGTATTA
>NC_137925.1:9325163-9330163 GCF_963457725.1 Sprattus sprattus
AGCCTCGCTGCTAATAAGTATAACGCCCCCCTCATTGAGGCAGATGTACCGTTTGCCTCCAGTCTCTTACAGTACCTTGCGTAAGTATTCACCCCCTTGGATGTTTTACCCTTTTATGGCTTTTATAAATCAGTCATGGTCAATATAAGTTTGCTTTTTGGACAAAAAAATTCACAAAATAGCTCTCTTTAATGTCAAAGTGAAAATATATTTCTACACAGTTATGTAAATTAAATACAAATATGTAATGAAAATAAGTGCTTGCATAAGTATTCACCCCCTTTATCACCCCCTTTGTATAGACTGACCTATTTCAACAGAGGTCCAGCCAATTGGTGCTAGAAGTCTCACAATTTGTGTAATGGGGGTCAGTGTGCAGTGAATGTGTCTCAAGTGATTGTAGTATAACGACACCTGTGTCTGGAAGGTCCATTCACTGGTCAGTATTCAGTAATCAGTATTACTGGCTATTGTTAAACCATTAAGACCCAAGATCACTCTAAGCAACTCAGAGAAAAGGTTGTTGAAAAGTATAAGTCAGGGGAAGGATACAAAAAAATGTCCAAGGCACTAAACATCCCCTGGAATTCTGTTAAATCCATCATCAAGAAATGGATGGATTGTGGCACATGTGTAAATCTGCCTAGATCAGGCCGTCCTCACAAACTGAGGGGCCGTTCAAGAAGGAGACTAGTAAGATAGGCCACCAATAGACCTATGACTACTCTGAAGAAGTTTCAAGCTTCAGCAGTTGAGATTGGAGAAACTCTGCATACCACCACTGTTGCCTTGGTTCTTCACCAATCTAAGCTTTATGGAAGAGAGCCACTGTTGAAAAAAAGGATCGACTACAGTTCGCCAAAAGGCATGTGGAAGTCTCCATGGTCAAGTGGAAGAAGGTTCTGTGGTTTGATGAGACCAAAGTGGAGCATTTTTTCAACAGTGGCTCTCTTCAATGAAGCTTTGATTGGTGAAGAACCAAGGCAACAGTGGTGGTATGCAGAGTCTCTCCCATACCAGCTGCTGAAGCTTGAAACTTCTTCAGAGTAGTCATAGGTGTCTTGGTGGCCTCTCTTACTAGTTTCCTTCTTGCATGGTCACTCAGTTTGTAAGGACGGCCTGATCTAGGCAGATTTACACATGTGCCATATTCCTTCCATTTCTTCATGATGGATTGAACAGAATTTCAGGGGATGTTAAGTGCCTTGGACATTTTTTTGTATCCTTCCCCTGACCTGTACTTTTCAATAACCTTTTCTCTGAGTTTCTTAGGGTGATCTGTGGTCTTCATGTTGTAACAGTAGCCAGGAATACTGATTACTGAATACTGACCAGTGAATAGACCTTCCAGACACAGGTGTCGTTATACTACAATCACTTGAGACACATTTACTGCACACTGATCCCCATATCACTAATTGTGAGACTTCTAGCACCAATTGGCTGGACCTCTGTTGAATTAGGTCAGTCTATATAAAGGGGGTGATAAAGGGGGTGAATACTTATGCAATCACTTATTTTCATTACATATTTGTATTTAATTTACATGACTGTGTAGAAATATATTTTCACTTTGACATTAAAGAGAGCTATTTTGTGAATTTTTTTGTCCAAAAAGCCAACTTATATTGACCATGACTGATTTATAAAAGCCATAAAAGGGTAAAACATCCAAGGGGGTGAATACTTACGCAAGGTACTGTAGCTCTTTCACAGCTGTTGTTTGTTAGGTCAGCCATTCTAAATACGTGAAATACATTCCCTATTTAATGGAAAGAGAGCAATGCTTCCAGCATTACTTCACAGCAAATTACTTTAGTTGTCATTTCAAGCTTGCTGGAGAAGGCACTCTTGTGCGACACACATTCTGCACCCACTTCTCGCGTACTTCCTCGTCTTTTGGAAATTTGAAAAGGCTAAAAGAATGGGAACTGACGTTCGAGCAATATGCTGCAACACACCGTGAAGGCATATTTACAACTGAGAAAATAGCCGGTGGCTCCCTGAGAAAATGTGTTTTCTGTCAGGAAAAATGGCGACCAAGTGCAACAGAGTACCTCCGTTTAAGTAATTTAAGTTTTTTAACGCAGGGTGGTAGTGAGTCGCTTGGGAAGTCGGTAGCTCAGTGGCGCTGCATTCAAATGATGATTTTAACAAGTCAAATGTGTATATTTTTCCTCAACATATATATATCGATTGTGAAATACCACCTTCGTTCTATTTATTAAAAAAAAATAGTATTGAGGTGTCATATGCACTTTAAGTTATCTTGAACAATTAAACTGGCTTCAGTTATTATCCATTGCATAAAAGTTATAAGTGCATTTCCCCCCTATCTTTCTGAATGCGAACCAACATACCATCACTGTTGTTCCTGGTGGTTGAAGGATTTTCCAGATCCTCAGACAACTCCAACGCAGCAACCTTCATTAGCTTAGGGATGATGTTCATCTGCCATTTGCGAAGGAAAAGATCAGCTTTCCCCTCAAACTGGCTATCGAAGTCAAACTAAGATGTACAAAGATAAATATTCCATCCAATTTATTCATTTGAATTTACAGGCTATATTTACTGAGATATTGGGGGGGGGGGGGGGGGGGGGGTAAGTGTTCCTTTTCATGGGTTGAAGGTAGAGAGTGGACATGAGGCATCAGTCAATAATACCAAAAATACAATGGCCCTTATTTCTGAAACAATAAACATTTGGTACATCAGTAAAATGTGGGGTGGGAAGGTAACACTTACATATCCCTCATTGTGTTCCTGGATTTTGACACTCAATTTAGGAAACGTGGTGACAACATTCTTGTCAAGACGCACCTTGTCATCACTGGATGGGTAACTGAAAATAACAGACAGCATCAACCAAACCATTTCTAAACACACATTGAAGAGTTCAGAAGTCCACCTGACCTTTTTTGTGGTAAATTGGAAAAAACACAGCTGGCATGATTATCGTATAGTAGGCACTGAGAATATTTCCCTTTATATCATACCTAAATTTTTAAGTTTTTGCACCTGAACTCTTCAATTAGAAACATGTATTGCCATCAGTTATACTCACACTTCACATGTATTGACTAAAATATTAATTTTAAGTATGAGATATATAAGAACAACTTCCACTCCACTGTCAATACTTTTGAATCTCACACTTTGACAGTGTCGTCAACTTACAATCCTCATCTCTCCTCAAGATTGCTGACAGCAACCCTCACAAGTAGCACCCTGTTTTTTGTGCATATGGTACCAGATTTCTCATATTCTGTGAGTATGTTTGGAGCTTTTGATTGAATTAGTACTTTGAGTACTCCAATCCACTGTCGTCCAGCCTGTCATGGGAAGGTAGAAAATGTGTCTGTCTTGGCAGGGGAGGAGGCTGGAGAAAAACACAAACCAATACAAAAATGTATGAGCCATTGGTGCAGTTTAAAATCCCTAAACAAACATTTAAAACACATATTTTCAACAGGACTGCACAATTACTTAAAAAATTAGCAACAACTATTCAACCAAAGTTTTCTTATCTTACAGACTTACCGGACATATCAGTTGAATTTCTGCATCCGCTAGCTCAGAACCCGACCAGAAAAAAACAACTGAAATGTATCAAGTTCGTTGATGTCTGTGTTACGATCTGTATCAATAAACTCATTGAAGTCGGCATTATACATGAGAAATCAATCTATATATACACTTCAGAAGGTAGGCCATCTTGAGATTTTCATTCATCAAGTAATTCCTTCGCAGGTGGTAAACTATCTTGCAGATCTCTCTGCCATCTAGGTAGATAGATGCCAGTATTTTTTTTAAAGCTAGCCTCCATTTGCTGATAAAGAGAAGAAAAACAAGGTTTTAGTCATTATTCACTACAGTAAAAAAAACACAAAAAAAAACAGACAGCCACTTCTACCATTGCCATTGTTTTGCTAGCTTATCAAACCATGTAGCAAAATTAGATTGATAGATAGTGCCGTATTTGAGTAATTAAATCTTACCGAACTGTGTTTTATTTGAACCGTTCAAGGCCGGTTACTCTGTTGTAGAATTGAACAGAAAAAGAAAATGTAACAGGTCAGGAACAGACAATACAATGACCAATACTCAAGCTATGCATTCAAGTTCACAGGAGATTGCTCCCGATTCCATTGTGCCTTGTCTGTGGGGGGGAACTCGAACAAACTAAACTTAAAAGGCATTTCACAACCAAACAACACAATAACATGTAATGCTGGTGTGCCGTGAGACTTTTTTCCCCATAGAATACATAGATTGTGCTTCGAGAGAAAAGGGTTTGGGGAAAACTGATTTACACCACTGGCGTTGCCCCTGCTCTATGGTTATAATATAAAATGGAGCAAACTAGCCAACACGATATGCTAAATAGCTAGCCTTAAAGCTATGGCAAAAGAGTATCTATGATATGTGCTTAAAAGAGCCTTCGTCATTAGAAAACGCAATATGTTACTAGCCAGGTTTTTACTTTCTCTCACTCTGCATGTTTTCAATAGCAAATACAAAATGCCAACCAATTTTACAGATTAAATTATCCAGGTTGGCTAGCTAGCTAACTTGAACTGTACATGTTACCTTAGCTAGCTACTATGGCTTACATTACCTAACGACTACAAACTGAAGGTTGTTAGTGCAAGCTAGCTAGTCAAAGTTAGCCAGAGCCTCATATGGTGTTGGCTACACTCACATTACGGCCCCCATTCAGCACACCAACATGACAGCACGACAACCTATACACAATGAGCCTTTCATCGTCAAATACAATGCCAGGGTATTAAGCTTTTTATTTTTGAGAACTCAATTAAAGTACAAAGACATTTACCTTTAGTCTTCTGCTGTCGTGTGTCTTGTCAGTGTTGAAACTCCGTGGTAACCAGTGCAAGAATGTTCTATTTGGGCGCGCGCAGACCCTACATCGGCCTCAATGCGGGAGGCGTATGAGAGCATAGACATAACACATGTATATGTCTATGTATGAGAGCATA
>NC_137925.1:9332663-9337663 GCF_963457725.1 Sprattus sprattus
GCTATGTGTAGAATCTAGTTCCTTGGTACTTTATTTGTGGTTTTGTGTGGAATCTAGTTCCTTGGTACTTTATTTGTGGCTGTGTGTAGAATCTAGTTCCTTGGTACTTTATTTGTGGTTTTGTGTGGAATCTAGTTCCTTGGTACTTTATTTGTGGCTGTGTGTAGAATCTAGTTCCTTGGTACTTTATTTGTGGCTGTGTGTAGAATCTAGTTCCTTGGTACTTTATTTGTGGTTTTGTGTGGAATCTAGTTCCTTGGTACTGTATTTGTGGCTGTGTGTAGAATCTAGTTCCTTGGTACTTTATTTGTGGTTTTGTGTGGAATCTAGTTCCTTGGGATCTCTGAGACCAACAGCTGTAGAGAGCACAGTGAACACAAGATGTGTGTCGACTCTTCAGACACAGCTCTTACTTTTCAGTAATACCATCCACACATCTCTGCATTAGCTCAGAGAAAAAGAGAGGGAGAGAGAGAGTGAGAGAGAGTGAGAGAGAAAGAGTGAGAGAAAGACAGAGAGAGAGAGAAAGAGAGTGTGAGCTAGGGATGCAACGGTTTTCGGTATTTTAGCGAACCGTTCGGTTCGCCTTGTTCGGTTCGGTTGACCCAGGTGAACCGCGATATTACGGTATGGGTGACATTAAACTTTTAATTTAATATGTGGTTATAATGAATGCACGCATGTATTGGGCGATAGCCATGACTGTTTGGGACTCAGGGGATGAGTTCTGCGCTCCACAACCATGCAACAACCAATCAGAATTGTACTGACTTTCCCAAGAGCCAATCAGTGCTCTGAATGCAGACGCTGGAGCTCCATGTGGGGAAAACGAAACTTACCCTGTTGCAGCACGATCATGGCAAGTCAACAAGACACGGAGAAAAGAAAGAGGCACCGTCATCTTACAAATCAGCTGTATGGAAACATTTTGGGTTCAGTGTGGAGTATGATGATAAAGGGAAAAAGATCGTCAGCAAGCAAAGCACGGTGTGCAAGCATTGCTTTACTACGATCGCCTACTCCACAGGTAATACATCCAACATGTTGAGCCACTTGCCCCGTCATCACCCGGCTGTAACTATAAGCGGAGCAGCACGGTTTGTCGCCGAAAACACAACCATCCATTGCTGCAGCATTTCAGCAACAATATGCAAATAATTCCGAAAAACACAAGGCAATAACCAACTCAATGGGCGTCTTCATAGGGAAAGACATGCAGCCCTATTCAGTAGTTTTAGGCACGGGATTCCGTCACAGGATAAAGACCATTGATCCTCGTTTTAATATCCCCTCCCGCACGCATTTCAGCAGCAAAATAATTCCAGAACTGTACGAAGTGACTAGGAGAGAGGAGGTTTGTTCTGTTGTTCTTTAAGGGTGTATTTATAACAGTTAAGTATTTTCTAGGGTTTAAGTGTGTGAATGACAATGTTTGTTGTTTGAGTTTATTGAATAATGTCAATGTTTACATTTCACATTACTTTACAGTATACTGCACTTTACTATATTTAATATTGCCTGTTTTTTTTTACAGAAGGCCAGAATAGTGTTCCTTGTTTAAAATAAATTTTGTGATTTGACTTAATATGTGCCCTTTTTACATTTAATTGCATCTTGCATTGTCTCTGCAAGTGTGAGTAGAAGCACCTTGTTGACTTGAAATAGAAAAGACAAATATAACCTAATGCGTGTTAGCAGCAGGATAATATTGATATATCGAAACCGAACCGTTACCGTGGCCCAAAAACCGTGATACAAACCGAACCGTGGCCACACTGTACCGTTGCATCCCTAGTGTGAGCTCAGAGAAAAAGAGCGGGAGAGAGAGTGAGAGAGAGAGTGAGAGAGAAAGAGAGAGTGAGAGAAAGAGAGAGAGAGAGAGAGAAAGAGTGTAATAGAGTGAGAGAAAGAGAGAGAGAGTGAGAGAGAGTGTGAGAGAGAGAGAGACAGAGGTGAGAGAAAGAGAGAGAGTGAGAGAAAGAGAGAGAGAGAAAGAGACTGTGAGAGAGTGAGAGAAAGAGAGAGCAAGAGAAAGAGAGTGTGAGAGAGTAAGAGAAAGAGAGAGTGAGAGAAAGAGAGAGATAAAGAGATAGAAAGAGAGAGAGAAAGCGAGAGAAAGAGAGTAGAAGAGAGAGAGATTGAGAGAGAGACTTTTTCATCTCTTGACGCAGGCTCCGACAGCTAGAGGTTATTCCCAGTGGTGAAAGACAACGAGGAGATCTTTAAATCTGCAGTCACACAGACAGGAAGCTCATTCAGAGAGCCCTGTGTTCATAAAGCTCTGCGTTCCTCGCACTCCGGTTCCACCGCTGATAGAACTCAAATATTAGTCCACATTATCGTGAAGCCTTGGGTTTGATCAGCGCTCATTAGAATTCCCCTTGACTAGCGTGGGCTTGACTAGCGCAGCTCTGAAGGAGAGCGTTTGGAGGTGCGGCGCTCAGATCTGACTTAACTGCAGACTTCAGCAGAGCCGGAGGAGGGTGGGTGGGACCAGGCTTAAACCTTTAGCAAGAGAGACATCCTGTGGCCAAAGGGGGGTATGACATTGTTCAATTTCAATCAAATGGAAACCATGTATGGCGGTTGTATTAATGAATGGTCTTCACTGTCCTCAGAGTACATATGATATTATTCATATATTTGGAGAGAAAGTTTCTTCTTTGGACAAAGTTCACCGTTGAGGATTAACCAAATGAGCCCTGACTGAGCCAGAGCCAATTCAGTGTTTAATGTTGGTGTCCCTTATCCCCCTAGTTTGTGTTCCGTGTTTAGTATTGGTGTCTCTTATCCGATATTTTGAAAGCACCAGACCTTTACTGAGTTTCTGTCTCAGGGTTGAACTGGGGTGTCTCGGGAGTGTGTTGGGACAAACTTCAGTACAAGTTGACTAGTTGTTGCCTATACAAGCTGTGTGTGGCTTCTTGTATGTGAACTTTGTCCAAACAACCAACCCCTCCACTCCAACTGCTGTATCAGATCCTTATAATGGGAAACTGTCTTCATGATGGGAAACTGTCTTTATGAAGAATATTCCGCATGTGTCAGCAGGTGTCTTCCTGTTAACTGGGAGTTGTTCCTTACTTGCTCCTGTTGCCATGGTGCTGGCTCAGGGGGGGGTGAGGCACTGGCGCCTCAAAGCGCCTTGAGACAATTTTAGAATTTAAAGCTCTTTATATAGAATTAACTTAAAATGTAATTGAATTGGTGCTACCACAGATAACTGCCCAGGTCAGTCACTAGGTGGCACTACAGAGACAGTTTTAACTCCTCCACTGTCTAATAAGAAAAGAGGGTGTCATGTCTCTGCAGTAACACTAGGTGGCATCAGAGAGAAATTTTAACTGCGGGACTCAGCAACGCCTCGGCATGCCCGTGCTAGTAGGACATTTTTCAGAGTGGCTGCAACAGTTTTCTGGTATATGTAATGGTATATATTGTTCTAGATATTTAGCAATGATTTATTTTCTAAGAACAATTGAACAATTGGAAACATCTATATTGGAACAATCTCTAAACAGTGCTGTGTGTCTTATTCTAAATATCTGCAGCTAAGCAGTACAAACAGCATGTCAAGCTTAATTGTCTATAATTTGAGTGTCCTTTTAGAAGACTGTACATTCCTATGAAGTTGCAGAGGGATTCATGTGTATGATGCCACTCTAGATGCCCCCGCTGTGCAGTGCCATGCAGACTATGCACAGATCCTGGGTAGGATGCCGCTCTAGATGCCCCCGCTCTGCATTGCCATGCAGACTATGCACAGAGAGCAGGAACAAGACCTCGGGGAACAAGCCATTACAGTTAGGATGCAATTCCACTGTTTGCCAGCGGGTGGCAGATACAGCCTGTGGCATTACGTATGAAAGGCCTACCTATACCTCATGTGTTTGACTGTGTGTGTGTGTGTCAATGTTTCAACACAAAGCCATACAGAGTTGGCTGAAATTGAAACTGAAAACTGAAAATGCAACAAATCTAGATGTGAAGGCTTTTCAGACAAGCACACATAAATGGACATTTACTCTAGTTATGGACATTTCACAAATATGTTTTAGTAGAAAAAGAACATTTACTCTATTTCCAGTAGTCTTCAAGCCATTTTAAAAAAGTCCATCAAATATGGGATTCATTTCTCAAGTGTACAGTATAATTGTTGTTTCAGATTTGCCAAATATGTGTTTATAATTCTGTAATACTTAAAACCATTTGGCTTGATCAGACTCCAGACTATTGGTGATCACACATTACAGTGCAATATTACACATTTATTACTTAGTTATTACAGTGCAATATAACACAGTTATTACTTACTTATTGCAGTGTAATATAACACAGATATTACTTAATTATTGCCACAGTCAGTGGGGAGGAAGTGGAATAGGAATTATTTCAGACATATCGAACTGCGATTTGAATTTTCTTGTTTTATTTTTCATGAAGACCGTAAAACATCAATGAAAATGTTTAATTAAACGACAAGTCCCTTTTAATGTCTGGGTGTGGCTACACATTTTGACGAATAAACAGCGGTCTCAATTAGACTCCTGGTGTGGTTTTTATAGACGCTCTTTGCATGTGTAAAACCTCTTAAAGCCAACCGGGTCGCCTGCTTGGCCCAGCTGTCAGCTGCTTCGACTGCGCACATTTATTAATGTTTAAACGTTTGTCACAATTGAATTATGTAGCTGTGTGAGAATGGCCCGAGTCGGCCATCTCACAATGTGGGGTGTAGGCTGCTGGAATGGGGTTTCAGGTAGGAAGCCCACATTTCGTAGGAGACCGTGGCTTTCTTATACAAATAGCAATTTATTTAAATCCACAGGGACTCAAACCCCAAAAACATAAAAACATACACTGAACAAAACTAAAGCTTTAAAACAGGCAAGGTACAACTCTGTACTCACAACAGGTTTCGTCTATGTACCTGCCCCAGCTTACTTCCAGCCTGTTCAGTCTGTCTCTCCCTCAACAATGAGGTGCACCTTTTAACAAGGCAG
>NC_137925.1:9355163-9357663 GCF_963457725.1 Sprattus sprattus
TGTGTGTCCTCTTCTCTTCTCTCTCTATCTTCTCTCTCTATCTTCCTTTTCTCATCCCTTCTCTTCGGTATCTTCCTCTTCTCTTCTCTCTCTATCTTCCTCTTTCTCTTATCTCTCTATCTTCCTCTTATCTTCTCTCTCTATCTTCCTTTTCTCATCTCTTCTCTTCTCTCTCCATCTTCCTCTTCTCATATCTCTCTCTCTTCATTTCTCTTCTCATCTCTTCTCTCTCTGTCTTCCTCTTCTCTTCTCTCTCTATCTTCCTCTTTCTCTTCTCTCTCTATCTTCCTCTTATCTTCTCTCTCTATCTTCCTTTTCTCATCTCTTCTCTTCTCTCTCCATCTTCCTCGTCTCATATCTCTCTCTCTTCATTTCTCTTCTCATCTCTTCTCTCTCTATCTCCCTCTTCCCTCTCGTTGTCTTTCTTCTCTTCCCTCTGATTTTCTCTCCATCTTTCTCTCTCCATGAATACTGCAAATACTTTGCATTGGGTTTGCACTAAATCATGATAAGACCCTTACTATGCACATACTTGTACATCTACACACACACTCACACTTCACACTCACATTCACACTCACACTAACAGTCACACACACACTCACACACACACACACACACACACACACACACACACACACGCATGCAATATTTACACAGAGTGTATTTAATGGTGCCATTCATTCCATTAGACTGTAGTGTGGCCATAAAACAACAAGAGTGCCTTTCAGGGAACTCTGCTTCTGTTGCACTTCTGCACCTCCAGCTTTATGTGAGACGCTGATGCCGCTGGTGATGTGCTGCTGCTGATGCTACCACTGATGGTGCTGATGCTGCTGCTGATGCTACCACTGATGGTGCTGATGCTGCTGCTGATGCTGCCACTGATGGTGCTGATGCTGATGCTACCACTGATGGTGCTGATGCTGATGCTGCCACTGATGGTGCTGATGCTGATGCTGCCACTGATGGTGCTGATGCTGATGCTGATGCTGATGCTGCCACTGATGGTGCTGCTGCTGATGCTGCCACTGATGGTGCTGATGCTGATGCTACCACTGATGGTGCTGATGCTGCTGCTGATGCTGCGACTGATGGTGCTGATGCTGATGCTACCACTGATGGTGCTGATGCTGATGCTGACGCTGCCACTGATGGTGCTGATGCTGATGCTGCCACTGATGGTGCTGCTGCTGATGCTACCACTGATGGTGCTGCTGCTGATGCTACCACTGATGGTGCTGATGCTGATGCTGATGCTGCGACTGATGGTGCTGATGCTGATGCTACCACTGGAGCTGTGATGCTGCCACTAGTGATATCACCATTCCTTACCACACTTCTTCACCGGCAATTAAGCGGGCGGAGCTCAGAAGTTCCGCTATTGGAGAGAATTCCAATCTCCTAGAATTCCCAGTGGGATTGAAGATTCCCAGCGTAACCATGACAATATGTGTCATTACAAATGACATGTCATCATATACCAGCCCCTGCATTGCAGCCCCAGCACCTTTCACTATCTGACTGCTTGCATTGGGTGTGTGTGTGTGTGTGTGTGTGTGTGTGTGTGTGTGTGTGTGTGTGTGTGTGTGTCACCTCTTACTATCTGACTGCTTGCTTTGGGAGGATATAAAATTGAATCTGAATGTCCAGATGAGGCCCTGACACCCGCTCCCACCCCAAGGACAGACACAATTAGATTAGATTAGATTATATACCAAAGATGTTGATGTTGGAGATGGTACACATACCATAGATATTGCAGGTATTAACCATGAGTATGGCACGAGTGTAAGTCCTCCATCCCCCACCCCTGGCCCTGGTGTAACTCCAAACAATACCCCAGTTTAGTCGTCCTCCGTGGACGACTAAACTGGGCTGAATTGGGGTGCTTCATCATGGAGGAAGGTGACGATGGTGTCTCAGGTGATTATGACTGGAAAACTCTGTGACACTTTTATAAGAGCCTATATTAATGAATAGGGCAGCTTCCTGTTCTGCTCTCTCAACGAACTACATTTCCCATCAATCATCATTTTTTTTCTAAGAGCTCTTGTGAACGAGGGAGCTAGCTTCCTGTTCTCCTCTCTCAAGGAACTAGATCAATCAATCATCATATCACCCTGAAGTATCAATCACCGTTCACACACACACACACACACACACACACACACACACACACACACAGACACATAGTAAGGGTTTGAGTGTGGAGTGATAGAGGAGTGATAGAGGAGTAGGGCGGTGAGTATGGAGTGATAGATGAGTAAGGGTGTGAGTATGGAGTGATAGAGGAGTATGGAGTGATAGATGAGTAAGTGTGTGAGTATGGAGTGATAGAGGAGTGTAGAGGAGTGATAGATGAGTAAGTGTGTGAGTATGGAGTGATAGAGGAGTATGGAGTGATAGATGAGTAAGTGTGTGAGTATGGAGTGATAGAGGAGTGTAGAGGAGTGATAGATGAGTAAGTGTGTGAGTATGGAGTGATAGAGGAGTGTAG
>NC_137925.1:9367663-9370163 GCF_963457725.1 Sprattus sprattus
ACACACACTTGTGCATTAACTCACACAGGCAAACCAAACAAACCAGTTTTTATTGCATCACGGCTACTCCTGTAACTTTTAACGACTCCTAAACGAGCGTAAACCCCACACCCTCTACCCTAATTACTCATTTATTGCAGCTGGTGTTGTTGTTTGTTTGCTTGGTACAGTAAACAGTGAGTTCATATTTATTTTATTTATAGTTTTATAACGATCTCCTAATCCCTGCTCTCCTGGTTCCCCTGTCAAATTAATACGCTTGTGAGATGGACATATTTTACTGAAGTGTGTGTGTGTGAGTGTGTGTGTGTGTGTGTGTGTGTGTGTGTGTGTGTGTGTGTGTGTGTTCCCCTGTCAAATTAATACGCTTGTGAGATGGACATATTTTACTGAAGTGTGTGTGTGTGTCTGTGTGTTCCCCTGTCAAGTTAATAGGCTCGTGAGATGGACATATTTTACTGAAGTGTGTGTGTGTGTGTGTGTGTGTGTTCCCTTGTCAAGTTAATACACTCATGAGATGGACACACTCTACAGAAGACTTAAAGTCAGGGTCAGAGCTGTGTGTGTGTGTGTGTGTGTGTGTGTGTGTTGTTCTGTACATTAGGCTGACACTCCAGGCCAGGTACCAAAGGGTGTTACGCCCGTCTACACCCCTACTGGCTTTGCAGTGGCAGTGCAATGGTCTTTAGGTGGTGAATGGGTGTAATTTGATTGATTGACCACACCTGACAACCTGTGGATAAATGCCATGCTGTTTGCCTTCAGAGGAGGCTGGCATTCTCACCATGCATTGGAAGCTGGTGAACACCATGCGGTTGGTGCGGCTGTTTTGCAGTCACTATTTTATCCACTACTTTTAAGTTGTATAGAAATAAACGTTATTTTTGTACAACTCTGTGGTCTGGCTCTTCATTTGTTGCGCTCAAGAGCCGGGTCGTAACTAAGGGGAAGGTGTGCGTGTGCGTGCGTGTGTGCGTGCGTGTGTGTGTGTGTTTGTGTGTGTGTGTGCTCTGTGGGGGCTCACCTTACATGTTTACTCTTACTACCGTTTCTAAGCTCTGCTTATAAATATTCCCTGAAAAGTTCCCGCAAGTTTTCTTTCCAACTCACACACAAACACACACACACACAAACACGCACACAAACACACCCACACACAGTAAGGAGAACTTGTGGAAGATTCTCCCTTTCCACCACAGTTTAACGTACACACACATACACACACAAGTACACATACACAGTCACACACTTTTTCCCACAGTCTCTGTTCCAGTAGTGCACTGATTGATTTGGATATAGAAGCAGTGAGCGTAAGGGAACACTGCACAGATTATGTGTGTGTGTGTGTGTGTGTGTGTGTGTGTGTGTGTGTGTGTGTGTGTGTGTGTGTGTGTGTGTGTGTGTGTGTGTGCGTGAGTGTGTGTGTGTGTTTGTGTGTGTGTCCACTCAGTACATCAGAAACTCTTTTACAGTTCTTGCTTAAATTGCTTCCTCTGTTGCTGGATGTGACAAGAGTGTGTGCTTCCGTGTGTGTGTGTGTGTGTGTGTGTGTGTGTGTGTGTGTGTGTAAGAGCGAAGGACAGAAGGAGTTTGTGTGTGTATCTATCTGCTTGATTGAGAGTTTGTGCATGTATCTATTTGTGTGTGTGTGTTACTTTTAATTTCTCGATTGTAGAGTTATACCATAAACATCAACACCATGACATAGCACATGTGGAGTACCTAATTATTTAGTAAGTAACCAAAGCAAAGAGGATCATATTTAAGATTAACAGATGTAGACACGGGTTGCCTTGACGACCATGCAACACCCTATCAGGAATATCTTAAGCAGCATAACGGGGTTGTCTCCTGATGTTGTAGTTTTGACCGTTTGTGTCGTCCCTACCCCGACCTGACCCGACCCTACCAATTGATTTTGTTCTTACTTTTGTGTCGACTCTACCTATTGAGTTATTTTTGACCATTTGTGTCGATTTTACCCATTTAGTTATTTTTGACTATTTGTGTCGATTCTTCCCATTTAGTTAGTTTTTACATTTTGTGTCGACTCTACCCATTGAGTTAGTTTAGACCATTTGTGTCGATTCTATACATTGAGTTAGTTTTGACCATTTGTGTCGATTCTACCCGTTGAGTTAGTTTTGACCATTTGAGTTATTTTTTACATTTTGTGTCGACTCTACCCATTGAGTTAGTTTTGACCATTTGTGTCGATTCTACCCATTGAGTTAGTTTTGACCATTTGTGTCGACTCTTCCCATTGAGTTTGTTTTGACCATTTGTGTCGATTCTTCCCATTGAGTTAGTTTTGACCGTTGGTGTTGTTTGTGCCACTTATTTTGTAAATAGTCTTCTGCTGTGTATTGTGGGTAATATAATGGGACAGCGCTCTCTCACATTCTCCCCCCCCCCCCCCCCCCCACACACACACACACACACACACACGCACACTGCAGTCCAGTTCTGCTGCCTCCTCATGGCATTTATCTCTAAAGGC
>NC_137925.1:9397663-9400163 GCF_963457725.1 Sprattus sprattus
CCCAGCAGCACTAATACTCTAGTACCCCAGCAGCACTAATACTCTAATACCCCAGCAGCATTAATACTCTAATACCCCAGCAGCACTAATACTCTTATACCCCAGCAGCACTAATACCCAAGCAGCTCTTATATCTGTGTATCTGTGGATGTGTGTGTGTGATTGTCCATCTGGTCATTTCCTCATTAATAATACACACTGTTTACCCAGAGTGCAGACACATCAACACCAAAATTAACATTTCATGTCGGGACCAAATAATAATCCCAGCTTTGAGATGCTGTTTTCTGCTGGTCAATAATACATGTTTGTGTGTGTGTGTGTGTGTGTGTGTGTGTGTGTGTGTAGGTGTGTGTGTGTGTGTGTAATAGATGTCCCTCCCCTGGGAGCAATTGTGTCCAGAGGAAGTCATTATTTATGGGGCACTGAAAGAGGGTCTAAAAGCTCCTAGTGGATATTTAACAGGCACTCTGTGAGGAGTGAGGAGTGTCAACATATTTGTTAACCAGTGTGTGTGTGTGTGCGTGTGTGTGTGTGTGTGTGTGTGTGTGTGTGTAAACCAGAGAGTGTGTGTGTGTGTTAAACCAGGGCCAATAGCCTGTTCACACACCTTGATGTGGTGACTGTGGCTGAAGGTGTGTGTGTGTGTGTCTGTGTGTGTGCTAAGAGTGTGGATGTGTGTCTGTGTATGTTGATGGTGCAGTGGGTTGTAAGCTCTTCAGTGCTAATGTTTTATAAATGTTTAAATGTCTGCTGTGTGTGTATGTGTGTGTGTGTGTGTGTGTGTGTGTGTGTGTGTGTGTGTGTGTGTGTGTGTGAGAGTGTGTGTTTGTGTGTGTGTGTCAAAGAGTGTGTGGTGAACTCTTGTTTTAATGTCTTTGCTGGTTGGTTTTCTCTGTTCTCCAGATGAATGCTGCAGCTATGACAGCCAATCAGATTCACTGTTATCCCTTAGCCTATACCCTTCCTGCCCAGCATAACCAACGGAACAGCTAAAGTGTGTGTGTGATCAGTGTGCGTGTGTGTGTGTGAACAGTGTGATCAGTGGGAGTGTGTGTGTGAGATCAGTGGGTGTGTGTGGGATCAGTGTGTGTGTGTTCAGTGTGTGTGTGCACCACCACAGGAAAGGTGTGTCTGTTTGTTCAGTGTCAGAGTTACAGCTCAAGGAAAGCCTGACTGAGACCAGAACATAGAACAGAGAAGTGTGTGTGTGTGTGTGTGTGTGTGTGTGTGTGTGTGTGTGTGTGTTTTGGCTTAAATCACCCCCTTTAAGGTGACTGGTATTGATTGTATTGGGCGGCATCATCATGATTCAGGTGTGAAAGGCAGCTGCAGGTGTATCCCTGAGAACAGCCACGGTGCTGGAGTATCATGCTTAATCAGATCCATACGGCTAGCCCCCCCCCCCGCGCCCCCCATGGCTAGAGCCCGTCCCCTGAGTGTGCTTCCTGGGGAGTATTTGCATTTCACACAGCACCACATGCTGGGGGGGGGGGGGGGGTGGTATGAGTTTATGAGTTTCACACAGCACCACAGTTTCACACGGTTCCTCTTTCCATGCGAGGTTCATGGCGCTCATCCCTATATCAAAGACTACGATTTGATTTCCATGAAAACAACCAAAGGATAACGATGACGATACGTCATTAAACACTAACTGTAACTATGTCAACATGAAATATTTTTGACCAAAAAAATACTGAAATGTATTTTACAAATTGCTTCACTGTTTTTTATTTTTTATTTTTAAATTACAAAATATCCTGTGTGTGTGTGTGTTGTCCAAATATCCTGTGTGTGTCTGTTTTGTCAAAATATCCTGTGTGTGTGTGTTGTCCAAATATCCTGTGTGTGTGTGTGTGTTGTCCAAATATCCTGTGTGTGTGTGTGTTGTCCAAATATCCTGTTTGTTGGATGGCATGTACAGCAGTTTCGGCTGCTCTGCAGTGATCATATCAGATCTATCAGATTGACAAAAATACTTTACCTTGAATAAGATAAGACTAAAATGTCAAGACTAAAACTTAACGGCACTTAACAGGTTGACAAAATATGATGAAAACTAAAAATTACCAAGAATATTTGACACAGGACTAAAAAAAGACCAAGACTAAAATGAGCACTAGCCAACAGTGTGTGTGTGTGTATGTATGTGAGTATGAGTGTGTGTGTGTGTGTGTGTGTGTGTGTCTGGTTCTGTGTTTCTGTGTGCATGCTTGCGTGTGTGTCTGGTTGTGTGTTTCTGTGCGCGTGCGTGTTTGTGTGCCTGGTTGTGGGTTTCTGTGTGTGTGCGTGTGCGTGCATTCCTGTGCGCATGTGTGTGTGTCTGTGTGTGTGTGTGTGTGTGGGTATGTGTGTGTGTGTGTGTGTATGTGTATGCGCGCATGTGTGTGTGTTTGCGCGTGTGTGCGCGTGTGTGTGCGTGTGTGCGCGTGTGTGCGCGTGTGTGTGCGTGTGTGAGCGTGTGTGTGCGTGTGTGCCAGCAGGCTTCAGCTGCAGG
>NC_137925.1:9402663-9407663 GCF_963457725.1 Sprattus sprattus
CTCTTTCTCTCTCCATGTCCCTCTCTCTCTCCCTCTATCCACATCTCTCTCCCTCTCTCTCTCCCTCTCTCTCTCTCTCTCTCTCTGTCTCTCTCTATCTTTGTCCACATCTCTCTCTTTCTCTCATTCCCTTCCTATCTCCCTCCCTCCCTCTCTCTCCCCCTCTATTCCTACCTCTCTCTCTCTCTCCCTCCCTCACTCTCTCCATGTCCCTCTCTCTCCCTCTCTCTCTCTCCCTCTATTTCTCTCATTCCCTTTCTGTCTCCACATCTCTCTCCCTTTCTCTCTCTTTGTCCACATCTCTCTCTTTCCCTCATTCCCTCTCTCTCTCTCTCTCCACTTCTCTCTCTTTCCCTCCCTCTCTCTCTTTCTCCACATCTCTCTCTTTTTCTCATTCCCTTTCTCTCTCTCCACATTGCTCTGCCTCTCTCCCTCCCTCCCTCTCTCTCTCCTCATCTCTCTCCCTATCTCTTTCCCTCCCTCACTCTCTCTCTTTGTCTACATCTCTCTCTTTCTCTCATTTCCTTTCTATCTCTCTCCACATCTCTCTCCCTCTCTCTCTCCCTCCCTCCCTCTCTCTCCCCACGTCCCTCTCACTCTCTCTCTCCCTCCTTATCTCTCTCCATGTCCCCTCTCTTTCTCTCCACATCTCTCTCTTTCTCTCTCTCCCTTTCTCTCTGTCTTCATCTAACTCTGTCTCTTGAATTCTCATTCAAAACAGCAGCACTGACCCGACTCAAACTTTTAAAGCACAAACTTTTAAAACAAACACACACACGCACTGTTTGTGTGTGTGTGTGTGTGTGAGAGTGTGTTCTGTTTCCCTCACTGCTGCACACCTCTCTGTATGTTTTGTCTTTTATTTGCTTTCAAAGAGAATGTGTGTGTGTGTGGCTGGCTGCATCCTTGAGTGTTCAGCATAGTATCTGGTTTTTGGTGGGTTTTGTATTGGGTTGGGGGTTGCTAAGACACATACACACACACACACACACACACACACACACACACACACACACACACACACACACACACACACACACACACACACACACACACACACACATCATACTCTGGATTTGTGCTGTGCTGTGCTGGGCAACAGGCTCTACTCTAGACTCACACACACACACACACACACACACACACACACACACACACACACACACACACACACACACACACACACATACTACTCTGGTGCTGCTTTGTGCTGTGCTGGCCAATAGGCTCTACTCTAGACTTAGATTCATTTCCAGAAGTTTTTTAATAAAACCGTTTTTCATAATTCTGCTGACCTTTTGTAATTTGCCTCCACATCTAATGTTGTATGAGTCCATGTGTGGTGTGTGTGTGTGTGTGTGTGTGTGTTTTTTTAAGAACAGATGCATGACGGGATGCCCCCACCCCACCCCACACACACACACACACACACAAACCCACCGGGCTCACCCCACCCACAGGTGAGGGGTGAGAGTGGGGATTTACACCCCCTGTCATCCCACCCAGACGCCCCCATAAACCAGCCGACCCCCCCTCTGCCCCCCACTCCCCCAAGCAGCTCGCTTCACAACCCCACATCCATCTTCAGTGCTGTGAAGACATACATGCTCTTCTCATAAGACACAGAGAGCGGGAGGGAGAGAGAGGACAGAAGGGAGAAAGAGAGGGAGAGAGAGAGGGAGAGAGAAAGGGAGAGAATGAGAGGGGAAGAAAGAGAGGGAGAGAAAGAGAGTTAGTGAATGGTGAAGAAAGGAAGGAGGAGCAGAAAGCCATCTCTCACCACGATCTCCATGGAAACATAAGGCGTGTTTGTCGGTGGAAGTAACAGCATTGAGGATGAGACCCATGTTCCACCAGAGAAGAGTGGACCACAGAGCAGGGAAGGGAATGGAGACGTGGACTTCAGCATGTTTGATTTCTCTACCAAACAGATTCAATGAAAACTGGGAACTCAAGCTGAGGTTGGCTTTCCACTATGCCCACAGTATCACTATGACCACACTTTGACCACACTATCACTATGACGACGTATTTCGCTTCTTCTTCTTCTTCTTCTTCTTCTCCTTTTTCTACTATAATCCTCCTCTACCATCTCAATCCTCATTCTTTCTGAGGTGTCTCACCTCTGCTGTGTGTGTGTGTGTGTGTGTATGTGTTCGCTAGCTGCTTTTAGAAGAGAAAAATCAATCAGACGCGTCTCAATTAATCTGGGAGGATAAGCATTGATCGCTGCGCTAAATTGGGTCAACAGGATTGTCTATTTAAAGGCCAGGACCTCTTAATCATCATTTTAGTGGGATAGACCCGAGCAAACACCACTGTTGATGATGACACATACACACATGCATGGAGACACACACACGCATGGAGAGATACACACACTCACACACAGATACACACACATGCATGGAAAGATACACACACACACACACGCACAGATACACACATGCATGGAGAGATACACACACTCACACGCACAGATACACACACGTACTCACACACAGATACAGGAACATATGCATGAAAAGATACACACACACACACACACACATACACACACACACACACACACGCACAGATACACACACACACGCACAGATACACACACGTACTCACACACAGATACATCCCGAGGGAGGACTGTTCCAATGTCTGAGATCTTTCGAATTCTACCGAGGATTGAGTCCTTCATTGAGAGGATTTTAAAGTATACAGTTGAAGTATCCTCTGCATTCTTAAAGCACACACAATCCTATGCGCACGGAACAGAGCCTTTTTTCTTTTCAGTAGTGAGGAATTTGAAGGCGGGACCTTTTCAGTGAAACACACCTGCACATTTGCTAGACTGTTTGTGTCTGTAACTGTGTGGGTCTGAGTGACAGCTGTGTGTGTCTGTAACTGTGTGTGTGTGTGTCAGTAACTGTGTGTGTGTAACTGTGTGTGTCTAAGTGACAGCTGTGTGTGTCTGTAACTGTGTGTTTCTGAGTGACAGCTGTGTGTGTTGGTAACAGTGTGTGTCTGTAACTGTGTGTGTGTAACTGTGTGTGTCTAAGTGACAGCTGTGTGTGTCTGTAACTATGTGTGTCTGTAAACTGTGTGTGTCTGTAACTGTGTGTGTCTATAACTGTGTGTGTCTGAGTGACAGCTGTGTGTGTCTGAGTGACAGCTGTGTGTGTCTGTAACTGTGTGTGTCTGTAACTGTGTGTGTCTGATTGACAGCTGTATGTGTCTGTAACTGTGTGTGTCTGTAACTGTGTGTGTCTGAGTGACAGCTATGTGTGTCTGTGTGGGTGCTGCATTTTTAATTAAGCAGTGGCCTTAACCTGGCCCCTGCGTGCGAGTGAGAGAGAGAGAGAGATAGAAAGAGAGAGAGCGGAGTATTGTAGGTGATATTTCTTCCACTGATTTCCACACCTCTGCAGGCTGGAGGAAAGACACCTTATTAGCTGCTGTGGGAGGAGACATTAGCCATGACTCAATGGTGTGTGTGTGTGTGTGTGTGTGTGTGTGTTTGTGTGTGTGTGTGTGTGTGTGTGTTTGTGTGTGTGTGTGTGTGTGTGTGTGCGTGTGTGTGTGTGTGTGTGTGTGTGTGTGTGTGTGTGTGTGTGTGTGTGTGTGTCATCTGTTCTGTTCTGTTATTTCCCTAAGGGCTGGGGACAAGGGACCTGTGTGTATGAGAGAGTGGGTGTAGAATATCTTACACATAGTTGTACACGCTTGCTTGTAGTTGTCCATCGAGGCCAATGATGACTTCCACTTCTGACTTTCAACGGTAAGTTTTCTGGTGGCTGTATAGTCCTATCCTGGATCCACAGGTCTTGCCGCATGTGGGACATGCGTATGTAGTAGTGGTGGTACTGGCAACCTTGGTTGTTTTTCTTTTATGCCTTCTTTCTTGCCATTCCTTACTCTGGGCTGTCCTGTCCTTCTCCAGTGCTTTGGTCCTGTCTTGGAACATCTGACGCCAGGCGTTACGGTCAGCAGCCAAGCCTTCAAAGTCCCCAGGTCTGCTTTTACACTTCTTTAGCGCTGTTTTTATTTTGTCTTTATAGCGCTTCTTCTGCCCTCCAGCAGAGCGTTGGCCTTGGGTGAGCTGGCCATACAGCACTTTGTGAGGCAGCTGATTGAGGGGCATCCTTATAACCTGCCCCAGCCATCGTAGCTGGTGGTGGGTGATGGTGGCCTCAGTGCTCTTACAGCCTGCTCTCCTGAAGATCTCAGTGTGTGGCACTCGGTCACGCCAGGTGCTTCCTAGCATGCGCTGGAGACAGCGGATTTGAAAATGCTCCAGGGACTTCACATGGCGGCTGTAAGTGACCCAGGCTTCACACATGTAGAGAAGGGTGGTGATGCAAACAGCAGAGATTTTTGTATGGAGATATAAGTTCTTGTTTTGAAAGACCCTGTGCCTGATTCTGTTACATGCCTGTCTAGGGCTTTAGCATGTAACAACATTTAAAAACACGGGCTGACAACGGAGTAAAAATAACCGTGAATTTATTGGACAAATAATAAAATAAATAACTAAGGCTCCAAAATTAACCCCACAAGCAAAACCCAAGGTCTTGAGAGCAGGCCTCAACAGCCCGCTCCCGGTCTCTCACTCCGGTGAGTAGCGAACATTAGGTAGAGGTGGGGGCAAGGCCCGAGGCTGGGCCTGACGGCAACGAATGGTGGCAGACAACAGGAAATCGCGATCCCCAAAGCAAGCTCCCGTGTGATGAAATCCGGCCGCTTTTAAAGGGCCGGGACTTCTCTAACCCAATGGGATTAGAGCCCCAATCAGCAGGCCACCAACCTATTTGCAACACACAGAAGACAACACAGAACCCACAGGCACAAACAGACAGGGTCGTAACAGTCTCCCAAAGGCAGCTGATGCTTGTTTGATTCTGTTTTGTACCTCATTGTCGATGTTGTTGTCCTCAAGAGAGGATACTCCCCAGGTCTTTGAATGATGGTACAACAGACAGATGCTTATCAGCAATGGTGAAGATAAG
>NC_137925.1:9415163-9417663 GCF_963457725.1 Sprattus sprattus
CAAAGATTGAGAAGTTGCGTTCCCAATACTTGAAGGAGAAGGATGTACAGTGGAGTGACCGTGTCAAAGAGGCAGTGGGGACCTCATCAGCTGATGGCAGCAATACTGGTGAGATTACTCTTTTCATTAGTAAGCTCTGTGATCACATGGATGCTCGTTTTCCAGAGGATGAATTAAAGGAGTGGTCTGCATTTGACATTGAAGCATTGAGCTCAGACATCAGTTTTGACTATGGATCAGCAGACATTGCCACACTGGCAAAGAAGTATGAGGCCATTCTCCACCACCCACAGTCTATGGAGGCCATTAACAGTCAATATGCTGAATTCAAGTACATAATGAAGCAAAAACTTAAACAGGGGTCAATCAGCACATTCTCAGATATGGTTTCTGCTGCACTTAGATGTGAGGAGCTAAGGGAGATCTCACAGCTTGTGGATTTTTGTGCTACATTTCAAGCTTCCAGTGCAGATTGTGAAAGAGGATTCAGTTTAATGAATCATATCAAAACAGCATCCTGAAATCGTCTTGAAGTGGCACATTTGGACCAGCTGATGCGCATAAAGTCAAAGCAACAAGCAGACGAAGCCATCAACCTCGACAAAGTGTACAACCATTGGAGAAGTGAGAAGGACAGACGTGAAAAATAAGGTAAAATTAAAATCAAAATGTGTGCATATTCTAGTGACATTTATGGGTAGTGGAAATACTAATAAAAAAACTGTAATTAGATATTTTACAGACAAAGAGTTACAGGAATTTACACTGTATCACAAGCACATGTCATTGAGCAAAATGTGAATGTTTTAATGTGAACAAAATGTTATGTCTGAAAGGTGTATATGTCTCATTTCTTCCAGAACAGGACCCTCAGCCAGGCCACAACTGGACCACAGCCAGGCCAAAGCAGGACTCTTCCCATGGCCAAAGCAGGACAAAGTGTACAACCATTGGAGAAGTGAGAAGGACAGACGTGAAAAATAAGGTACAATTAAAATCAAAATGTGTGCATATTCTAGTGACATTTATTAATATTTTTGATTTTTGGATATTAATCATTTAATGCTGTTACTACAAGATAATTTATGGGTAGTATAAATGCTAATAAAAAACTGTGTAATTAGATATTTTACAGACAAAGAGTTACAGGAATGTACACTGTATCACATGCTACAGCACATGTCATTGAGCAAAATGTGAATGCTTCAATGTGAACAAAATGTTATGTCTGAAAGGTGTTTATGTCTCATTTCTTCCAGAAGAGGACCCTCAGCCAGGCCACAACTGCACCACAGCCAGGCCAAAGCAGGACTCTTCCCATGGCCAAAGCAGTACTCTCACATATAACATAACATATAACATACTATACATCTCATGATTTATACATCAACAAGATTTTTGTCTTTTTCATATTAAGTGGGCCTATACATCTCATGAATTATACAACAACAAGAATTTTGTGCCAAATCGCTTATATTAAAAGCAAACTAATGAAAATTGCTGCTGTAATTTGATTATTTTAATAAGCCATGTAACTTGCTATGATCCAAGGTTTTGAACAGGTGTGATACTGGTGTGTGGCCACAGTGTGCACATCTGATGTCACAGTGGTCCTATCGGCTAACGCAGGCTCATGATCGTTTTCGGCAGGTTGCGTGATTGCAAATTGCTCACAGCGCTGAAAAGTGTGCTCAGAAAAAAAAAATGTTGCTCAGTGCTGAAAAAAATTAGAGGGAACATTGGTGAGAGGTATCTCTGGGTGGGTGTAATTGTGTGTGTGTGTAACTGTGTCAGTTCAACAGATAAAGGTCACAGGGTCATGATTACCCACAGCGTCCAGAAGTAACATGCAACCCCACCTGTGACCTTTGTGTATGTCTTCCAGATCTACAACAAAGCCTGTGTGTGTGTGTGTGTGTGTGTGTGTGTGTGTGTGTGTGTGTGTGTGTGTGTGTGTGTGTGTGTGTGTGTGTGTGTGCGTGTGTGTGTGTGTGAGAGGAAGTGTGATTGAGTGAGTGTGTATTTGTAAGTGTGTATGTGTGAGAGAGGAAGGGAGAGGAGTGTGTGTCTGTGTCAGAGAGAGAAAGAGAAGTGTGTGTGTGTGTGTTACATACCAGTGTGTGTGTGTGTGTGTGTGTGTGTGTGTGTGTGTGTGTGTGTGAGAGAGAGAGAGGACGAGAGCTCCTGGCTGCCTGAGGATTTGGCTTTCTGACTGAACATTTGTCAAGTTGATGAATATTACATTAAACCCAGCAGCACAGGAGAGGGTGTGTGTGTGTGTGTGTGTGTGTGTGTGTGTGTGTGTGTGTGTGTCTGAACAGCAGGCCAGCCTCTGAAAAAGTCCAGAATATGCCGGAAAAAAGACTGATATTAAAATGTGTTATCAATTATGACACTTTACATCAACATTTCTGTCTCTGAAATGTAATAATGAAGCTCCTTCAGATGAGTCTGAAGCTTTATGTGGCTTTAAACTTTAAATTTCATTTTGGAAATATGA
>NC_137925.1:9427663-9432663 GCF_963457725.1 Sprattus sprattus
CACACACCTAGACACACACATGCACAGGAACACATACACATACACAACACAACATAACTCTCTACAGCGCCTACATCCACCTCTACTTCTGGGAACAAAATTACTTTTATAGCGTGTGTGTGTGTGTTTGTGCTTGTGTGTGTGCGTAAGTGTGTGTGTGTGTGTGTGTGTGTGTGTGTGTGTGTGTGTGACTAGGTGAGTGTGCGTGCTTGTCTGTGTTCAATGATAAGACAGTATCCATGCTGTTTTGTTTTTACTTGCAAATGTGTGTTTGGGGCTGAGTGTGTGTGTGTGTGTGTGTGTGTGTGTGTGTGTGTGTGTGTGTGTGTGTGTGTGCATGTGTGTGACTAGGTGTGTGTGTGTGTGTGTGTGTGCATGTGTGTGACTAGGTGTGTGTGTGTGTGTGTTTGTGTGTGTGTGTGTGTGTGTGTGTGTGAGTAAGAGCTTTTCTCAGTGGGGTTAGCACAGATGTGTGCTGCATTGTAAACCCAAACAGTTCTGCTAACTTATTAACATTATGCACTCAGTACTTAAAACCTGGACTTTAGTTTACCCAACTTAAAATGTATAAGTTTTCTGAGCAACTGAAGATGTTTTAATTGTATTGGAATGTATTTGTTTGAGTAAAAATTGCCTGATAACTCTTATTTTTTAAATATCTGACATCATCAACGTCTTTGAGAACACCATTGCAGAGTTCTTGTGATGAGACACGGAGACAGCAGACTAAAGTTAGAGGAGTCGTTTAGTAATCGAGAGGTTGGAAGGTTGCTAGTTTGATTCCCCACTCTTCCGTACCAAGTGTATAAGTGTGAAACCCTTAAACTGCTCCTGATCTATAAATGGAAAATACCTTGTAAATAAGTTTGGATAAAAGTGTCTGCTAAATCACAGATGTAAATGTAAATGACCATCTGGCAACACTGGGAAGGCGGTCGACCAATGACAGTTCTCTCTACAGTAAGAGCTTGCGCAAGAAGTTGGAACGTAAGGGAGATACCCTTTCAAAAACTTGTAAGGGCGTAATAACTCGTTTGTGAAAGACCCAGAGAAACACAAATATCCGACGAGGCAGAATTCTGTGAGAATTTGGAATAATATGACTTCAGAGAACTTAAACATTTTGAAAATGAAAACAAAATAAATCAGTATAGCCAATGTATAATTTTAAGTTAAGTTTACAAAAAAATATATATTTGTGTTCTCAAATTGTATTATGTAATCGGTTACATCAAAAGTACACTGAACTTGTTCAGGTTTACAGTGTGTTCCCACTAATAAAAGCTAATGAATCAGTGAGTAGAAGTGTGTGTTTTTCTGTATGTATATTTGTGTGACTGTGTGGGTGTGTGTGCTCATGTGTAATTGTATGTGTCTGTGTAGTGGCAAAAAACAGCTTTTGGGTTTCTTCCTTTAAGAAACCCAATCCAATCCTATTCCTATGTCCTATATCCTTGATTTGCCACCATGGAGAAAGCAGGGGGAGCGTGGTCAAGACTCGTAGCTCTGTCCAAATAACCCAACGCAAAAAGGGAGTTTGACTGTATAATGTTGCCGGTTTTATTGCAGAAAAACGTTACAAAAATAAGGATGCAATTGCAGTATCAAGGTTTTAAAGTCCAAACAATTGCACGGGTCCAAATGGGGACAGCGTGGTTAGGCCTCAGCTTCACGCCTCAGCTTCACGCCTGAGCTTCACGCCTGAGCTTCACGGTCAATGACGGTATTTTGCGTCCCGCCTTCTCCTCGTCATGCCCGTCTGGCAGCCTTTTAAAGGGTGGCACCGTCACCACCTATAGAGAGCGCACACTCGAAATTCCATAAAAGGAAAAATCAATAAATCATTACAAAATACAAAAACCTAAATGCGGCTCCTACACACCGGCCCCTAATTGTTCTCTACAGAATCAATTACTTCAATGAACATAAAGGAGCCAAAGGGGGGTAATTTATCAATAAAGTAAATAAGATCTCAATGCTTTCAGAAGTATGTAATGCATAATGGTTAAGAGAAGGTATAAAATCTGGTATACATTACATTCCTTTCTCATGTGATCAGGAGCCCTGGTCACTCTTCAGACTCAAGGATTTGGCACAGCTTGGTGATGGGCCTCTCAAGGACTGAAGTCTTTGTCTTGAGCTTTACTGACCGCACCAGACCCCTTGCATCAGGTTTGGTTTCCAGCACTCTTCCTAATGGCCAGGACCCTCGAGGAGCAGTGGGTTCAACGACCAGGACAAATGTCTCCCACAGTCAGGTTTCTCTTTACTGAAGTCCATTTCTGCCTCTCCTGCAGCAGCAGAAGATATTCCTTGGTCCACCTTTGCCAGAAAAGGTCGGCCATGTACTGGACCCGTTTCCAGCGACGTCTGGCATGGATGTCGGACTTCAAGAAGGTTCCAGGGGGTAGGATTGGCTTGGCTTTCAGTAGCAGGAGGTGATTTGGGGTCAGTGGCTCTAGGTCATGTGGGTCTGAGGACACTGGCGGAGAGATCTTATGAGCCTTTCCCAGGCTCCGCCATGGTTTGATGCTGATGGTGGATTGAAACTCCATTCGATTCCATCTGGGAGCAAGGCATCTTGGATTTTCCTCTCGTTCAGGGACATCAGGGCCTTCTTGAGCTCTCCGTGTGCACACACCAGGTTCGTTCCATTATCAGACCTGATGTGCTTCACCTGGCCCCTCCTTTTGATAGCAGTTCTCCCTCGTTTCACTTCAAACGGGCCAAAGTAGTCCAACCCGACATTGGTAAATGGAGGGAGGTCAGGTAGGATTCTTTCTAACGGCAAATCTGCCATTTTCTGTTCACCTGCTTTGCCCCTTGAACGTCGGCACATGACACATTTTGAGAGCACCTTCCTTGCAACTGAATTGCCTTTTACAATCCAGTACCTTTTCCGGAGCTCCGATAGCATGTGGTTTCTGCCATTGTGGCCACAGCGTTCATGGATGTGTCTTAAAAGAAGTATTGAGATGTGCGAGTCTTTGGGCAAGATGCAGGGTCGGCCACCTACTCTCAGAATGCCCTCGTCTAGGACAGGATCAAGCCTGCAGATCTTACTGCCCTTGTGCACTCTAGGTGGGGTCATTTCCAGTGTTGCAATTTCAGCACTGAATGCTTGTCCTTGGGTGTATGTAACGACTGACCTTTCTGCCTCTGCCAGATCTTCAACAGTGAGGAGTTGTCCACCATGGTAGGTCCTGAAATCATCTACCTTTTTCCTGCTTGAGCGGGTGCTGATTCGAGATGAGGGCTGCTCCTTTCCTCTTTTCACAATCAGCATCAACATCTTTTTCAGTGTGAGATACCATGCCACTGCTTTAAGTAGTCTCCTCCAGTCAGAAAAGAACACAATAAGCTGGTCTGTGGGTGTCGCAGGGTTCACTACTGGTGCCAATACAGTAGCACTTTTCCTGACCTCTGGATCGTCCTGTGACACTGAGTCCAATACTTTCTCCACTGGCCAACTTTCCTTTGTGTTCCATAAGAATTCAGGGGCATGTATCCATCTCCTTTGCTCCATGAATTTTCCTCCACTCAATCCTCTTGATGAATCATCAGCAGGATTGTCCTTGGTGCTTACGTTTCTCCATTGGGACAGGTCTGTATTGTCCCGAATCAGTGAGACCCTATTGGCCTCAATGGACTCTTCAGTGGTCTCCTCAGAGGCAACTTCAGAAAAATCCTGATTGTTCTGTGAGATCAGAAGCTCCTCTAGCCTTGTCACTGAAATCCTATTCACAGAAACACTTTTAGCAATGCCAGTTCCACTTCTAAGTGGCCCATTTACAACCCACCCCAATAGTGTTCTAGCTGCATAAGGGCCCCCACTTTGACTATTAACAACCTCCCATGGCTCTATCAGGGTTGGAGCATTTGTTCCAATTAACAGCTCTACCTTTGCCCTAATAGAGGGGATTTTGACTTCACTTAAATACGCCCATTGCGCTAAGTCACTCTGCCTTGGGATGTTGTTAGTGGTTACCGGCATTTCCTTCTGAGTGAAAGTGTCAGGAAGAGGGGAGAAGTTGTCGCTGTCCAATGCTGAAACTTCAATTCCTGAGACAACATGCGTGGGAACAGAATTTTCCTGGTTCAGTGTTCGTAGAAGAATTTGTGTTCTCCTTCCTTTGAGATTGAGACGAGTCATTAGCTCTTCTGAGCAGAAGGTGGCAGAAGACCCTGGATCCAGGAGAGCATACACTTGCAAGACTTGGCTGCCCTTTGCTGCCTTAACCTTAACTGGGACGATGGAAAGTGCGCACTCTTGGTCTCCGGCCCCTATATGACCACATAACTCTGCTGATTCACTGCCTATAACACCAGAGGGTTTTTCTGCTTCTTTAGCTGTGCTGTCGTTAATCCCAATATGCAAGACACTTGGGTGAGTTTTCTTGCAAACTTTGCATGTGAGTCGCCTTTTGCACTCTTTACTAATGTGGCCTGCGGAGAGACATCCAAAGCATATGCCCTTAGTCTTTAAGAAACTGATCTTGTCTCTATGCATTTTCTTTGAGAAGTCTTTGCACAAGTCCAATGTGTGCTTTGAGCTACAGAGGGGGCAAGAGGGTTCAGGCTTTGTCTCTTTTTGGTCAAGAGCAACACTAGAGGCATAGCTACTGCCAGATGACCTTGAGGGCTGTGACAGAGTAGGGGCTCTAACCTTAGCTCTACTAGTTGACTGGTCTTGAAGGTCACCGAAACCTGGGTCAGCTGCTATACGGGCTTGCTTTTCAATGAAAGAGACGAGATCTAAAATTCTTACCCTACGCTGGTGTTGTTCTTGTAGCTCAAAAGCCTTGTTACGCCATTTCTCTTTGAGCTTGAATGGCAACTTGAGGACAATGCTTCTCATGGTGGATATGGTGTCCAGTTCCTGCATGTAGTCCATTTCCTCCATAGCGTTGCAGCAGCTCCTGAGAAACATGGCATAATCCTGCAGCATTTTGGAATCCTCAGATTTCATTTGAGTCCAGGATAGGACCTTTTCCAAGTAT
>NC_137925.1:9452663-9455163 GCF_963457725.1 Sprattus sprattus
TCTCTCACACACTGCGCACACTGGCAGAGCATTGACTGAGCTCCCTCACCCTCTCTCTCTCTCTCTCTCTCACTCTCTCTCTCTCTCTCTCACACACACACACACACATCGCTGGCTGCACAGGACGGCACAGCAGGACAGCACGGACGTGCACACGCGAGTTAGCCAGAGAGAGGGCGTGTGCGTGTGTGTGTGTGTGTGTGTGAGAGTTTGTGTTCTAGTGCCGTGGAGACCCAGAGGCTGAGAGAGAAGACATAAAGTGTCAGATGGAAGAAGGAAAAGAAAGGAAGAGAATTAAAAGAGAGGAGTGAAGTGCCACTCGTTTGTCTTTCTCTCCTTCTTTTCCATGTGGAACAGAGTTCTGCTCTCCGTCCGCTGAGGGAGAAGAGAAGAACGTCGGACACACACGCCTGCCTTAGGAACCGGAAAAACCGGGAGGCGGACAGACTAACACCAGACCCTGCCTAAGGAACCAGGAACCAGGAACTAGGAGGCAGGGGAAGAACTTGGGACTTTGTGGAGTGCATAGAAGAGTACCTGAGGAGGGACAAGGGGAACACGAAGAGGGAACGCAGAACAAGAAGACAAGGGACATTGAACTAGAACAGCCAGAGAACAAGAAGACGGAACATAGAACATAGAACATAGAAAAACAAACCACAGGAGAAGAGCCTGCTGAAAAGAGCACTGGACTGACAAGCTGCTAGCACCCACTCCCCCACACACAAACACACACACACACACACACACACACACATCTCTGCAGCTGAACCGTCTGAACACACACTCCTGTGTCAGCGCCCTGGTGCTGTCTTGCCCCGTGGCCGACATGATGATGTACTTTTGGGTGAGTGCCTCCTAACCCACACACACACACACACACACACACACACACACACACACACACACACACACCAGTACACACACACATACACACACACACACAAGCACGTGCACATACCCACACACACACTGTAACAACTATACCATTCATGGTGCTTTTTGTCTGCATATTTCTGTGTGTGTGTTTTACATTTATTGCGAATAATCCAGCTGTGCTGTGTGTGTGTTCTGTTAAGTGGTCACTAGAAAAAATGTGTATGTGTGTGTGTGTGTGTGTGTGTGTGTGTCTTGTGTGCGTTCATCTGCGATGTACCTTAAATAGTGTGTTTTGGGTGTGTGAGTATCTTGAAATGTTTCACTGAGGAACGCCTGAAGTGTGTGACTGTGTTTTTGTTTATTTCGGAACGATCAAATTGAGTTTTAGATGTTTATACTGTATGTGTGTTTCCAGTCAGTGTGTAGGGAGATAAATAATGAAAAATGTTTTGAAATTGGAGAAGCAAAATTTGAAAACGTCTGTCATACCTCCATACACACACACACACACACACACACACACACACACACACACACGCACACACACACACACACACAAACACACACACACACACACATGTTGATAGTTGGACTTCATAGCACCTTCTCTCCTTATATACTAGAGTGAGTCATTCAGTGTCCTTTTCACACTCATTGCGTTCAGTGTCACAGTTTAAGTGTGTGTGTGTGTGTGTGTGGTACAGTGTAACAGACTAAGAGTGTGTGTGTGTGTGGTTTAGTGTCACAGACTACGAGTGTGTGTGGTACAGTGTCACAGACTAAGAGTGTGTGTGGTACAGTGTCACAGACTAGGAGTTTGTGTGTGTGGTACAGTGTCACATTGATAACTAAGGATGTGGTTCAGGGGACAAGCAAGTAGACCAAAGGACCATAACACAGGTGCACAGGTTTAGTTAGTGTACTACAGGTACAAATTATTTTCCTGAATAGATATGCGTTTCTCCTACACAGAAGGCGAGCACTGTACTCTGTGTACTTCTTGGTAAGACCTGGCAGACCAGCTAGTTGGTGGGATAATTGTTTATATGCCTATATTACGTAAATGATATATCAAATATAAACATTTTAACAAATACAATTTCTGATGTTCGTATTAATTGTTTTAATTAATTATGTCAAATGTCTAGCACGCACATAGTTTTTTTCATTTAGCAGCTGATATGCCATGCTAAAACACCTCTTGTTTCGTTACTATTACATAATTAGGCCCACATTACGCATCTCCTCCCATCTCTTTGCGACGAACACCGACTTTCCCACTTACCCTCCCAGCAGCGGGCAAGCTGCGTTTTTTCTCAAGTGCGGCGCCTCTTTATCCGCTATTTGCGCAGAAATTACGCCTGAAATGGCCGCAAGTCTGTAAGTAAATTAGGCCATGTGTGTTTTAGCCAGTGAAGCTCTGTTTTAGCCAGTGAAGGTATAGCGTACAGTGTATAGTGTATAGTATGTAGTGTGTAGTGTGTAGTGTGTAGAGTGTAGTGTTTAGTGTTTAGTGTGTAGTGTGTAGTGTGGAGATCTCTCTGGCTGCAGTGTGTAGTGTGTAGTTTGTAGTGTGTAGTTTGTAGTTGGTAGTGGGTAGTGTGTAGTGTTAAGTGTTAAG
>NC_137925.1:9462663-9467663 GCF_963457725.1 Sprattus sprattus
ACATTAGATCAGTCGAACCCGGATGTAAGTAACATCTGACCCACCGCTCACACATTCAACCTCTCCAACTCAGCAGCCGGTGCACCTAGGAAGCATATTAAGAGTAGAAGAGAGAATGGAATAACCATGAGAACAGAAGAAGAGGCCGTTACACCTGGGAAGCCCTAGACAGCGTCTGCCACCACGTTGTCGGCCCCCTTGATGTGACGGATCTCTATCCGATGACGATGGCAGGAATAGGATACAGCGGAGCTGGTTTTAGAATTTGATTTGGCTTATCAGTTAGTTGGCACGTATGACAAGTCTTTATGTATGCGGACACATCCCTTTTAATGCGTGGCCAAAAGAAATGCCTCAACAGCCGGTCATAACCCCGCAAACAGGGAACGTCCCCAGGACGTTAACAGGACATTCGCAAGGTCCCCAATCGTCCCCAATTGGTCCCCGCCACAACGTTCGCTAGAGGACGTTACCAGAACGTTTTTGACGTTCGTAGCAAGTCTACGTTTGGTCCTTCTGTGACGTTCGCATGAGTCTTAAATCGGACTTTTAGGGAACCTTATGAATTGGTCTGTCAGCAGACCTCCCCAGGACGTCATTTAAAAACGTCCCCATAACCTTTACCTGCAGGTCCTCTGCGTAACGTTCGCATGAGCCTTAAAACGGACTATTAAGGAACGTTATAATTTGGTCACTCAGCACACGTCCCCAGGACGTCATTTAAAAACGTCCCCATAACCTTTACCTGCAGGTCCTCTGCGTGACGTTCGCATGAGCCTTAAAACGGACTATTAAGGAACGTTATAATTTGGTCACTCAGCACACGTCCCCAGGACGTCATTTAAAAACGTCCCGTAACCTTTACCTGCAGGTCCTCTGCGTGACGTTCGCATGAGCCTTAAAACGGACTATTAAGGAACGTTATAATTTGGTCACTCAGCACACGTCCCCAGGACGTCATTTAAAAACGTCCCGTAACCTTTAGGCTACCTACAGGTCCTCTGCGTGACGTTCGCATGAGCCTTAAAACGGACTATTAAGGAACGTTATAATTTGGTAACTCAGCACACATCCCCAGGACGTCATTTAAAAACGTCCCGTAACCTTTACCTGCAGGTCCTCTGCGTGACGTTCGCATGAGCCTTAAATCGGACTTTTAGGGACCGTTCTTATTTGGTCCTCTGATGGTCCTCTCTGAACCAGAAGTTCCGCTAGAGAAAAATGATTTTCATTTGCCCGACATTTTAATGATAAGCCGGCCAAATATCTAGCCTATTTCTGCTTCTAAATTAGCCCATTGAAGAAAACTGACGGCCAGCATAGCTTAAATAATAACATAATCAGGTAGTTTAGAATGCAACATGTTTATTTTCCTAAGTTTACAATGGGAAACAAAAACATTTATGTCTGATGCGCGTCAATAAGTGGCCTTTAAGCACAACCTGCTGTGGCGTTAAAATGAGCGCCGCAACATGGTCATTGCTCTGTTCAATGAGAGCAGAGATTCTTAAATTATTCGACCCTCTTGTGAATCCTTTGCACATTTTACTGTGACTATCAACTACCTCGCACCTGAGCCAAGAGAACTTGTCACTCCATAACGACATAAACGCCCGACATTTCAGCTTTTTCTTTGGTGATGCTGTTCGAACATCTAGGGCTTCAGGTATTCAGTGTTTGGAAAGTTCACTTTCTACATGAACTTGCTCAGTTCATTGTTGATAATAAATGATCATAATTTTGAACTACGTTCACAGCTCCAATTTTCAATATGAGGCGAGTGCTCTAATTTTTCAAAATCTCTGTCTGCAATACCGCTCTCGGCTCTTCCGCGCGCTCACGCACGGTAATAAAAGGAAACGCGCAACACTGCAGGTATTACAGGTTCATCCTCGTCAGAAGGTTTACCCTCATCAGATGTTTTTGGACTCTGAAAAAAAGCTTTTAAGGCTAGTCTGCTTGGCCATGTTGGATCCTTCTCACTCAGTTCGCTCCTCGTTTGAAACCGAGGGTTTGCGCTTTAAAATGCAGCATATGCGTGTTGTTAAATAACTTTCTAACGACAGATTAGCCTGTTCCTTTTAAACATAATAAGGGCAGTGCACGTTTGCTTTATAGGCCTTACGTAATATTAGGATTGTTGTCAAAATTGTGTTTGCGAGACGGGATTTTTAAAGAAATTCCAATCAGACAATTTGAACGGTGAGCTCTTCGTTCTGTTGCACCATCTTTGAAGGCCTGTGGAAAGCTCAATATGTTAAAGCTAGACACTTGGTCACCTTCCTATGTATGCATTGTATTGGAATCATGCAGACATTACATTTATAGCACAGATCAGTACAGAAGCATTCATATTTATTTTATTTCATCATTCTTAGTTTGGCTAGTTATTCTGCCTCCCTGCCCGCACGTCCGTGATGTGCCATGGATGTTAATTAAAAAAGGAATCATTACGGAAAACCCTCAATGCGAAGTGACTGAGATTGCTACAATATGCTTTTCCTCAAACCCTCGGAAAAAAAGACTAAGTTTGTTGGCTGTCTCACACTGTGATAAACCTGTTAAAGTGGCACTATAGTAATCAGACAGTGTTAGGACAGTAGGTAGCGATCTCGTTTAGTAATAGGAAGGTTGACGGTTCAATTCCCATGCCCGCAATCAAGTTTGTAATCGTGTGTGTCTATGCATATCATATGAAATGTGTAATATAAATGAACTTGAACTTGTGTGTGTGTGCGCGCACTGTAAGCAAAATGACGGCTCCGCGATCTATTATTATTTTATTTTATTCATTTAGCTCAGCAAAAACGGTCGTGCCTGCTACGTCCGCGGTGCATCCTTGAATAACGTACCCAGGACGTCTAAAATAGGTTTTGTAGATGTCACCACAATGCCCTCAGGACGTTCTTGCAACTTCCTGCAGAACGTCCCCAGGACCTATAGAAACACGTTCCCCAGACGTAACCACAATGCCCTCGGGAGGTGCTTGCAACGTCCTGCATAACGTCCCCAGGACCTATAGAAAACGTTTCCCAGTTGTCACCGCAACGTCCTCGGGACGGTCTTGGAACGTCGTGCAAAACGTCCTAAAGTTGTCATGGGAACCATACACATTTACGTTTTTAGAACGTTCAGAGAGACCATTACGGGACGTCTAGGGGACGTCATTTTGCTTACAGGGAAGTCTTCCGAACCCAGAATCTCCAGATTCATTATGAGCCACTTTTACCTTACCATAATCTTCACTATCCTCAGCAGTCCATGCTGAAAATACTTTGAGCCTTACCCATAAGCACACACTGGAGCATTAATGCGCGAGCGGAATTGGGCCACTTCGTGCATCAGCTAAAACGTGTCAGGATCACTAAAAAAAAAACTTTGGCACAAGGCTCAGATTTCTCCAAACATCATACTAATCAACCTGATAGACGATGGAGTGAGAGCCTAACCTAGGCGACGGCGCAATTTTATCCTCAAGGAGAACCTGCCGTTTGTGCTCTAGCTCTAAACGCGTCTGTTCCGTCCCCTGACGCAACTTTTCCACTACCAAGTCTTTCTCGATCGCGGCACTTACTTTATACTCGTCATGCTCTATTTGTAACAGCAGCATCTCTTCTTTGTTCAAAATTCAGTCCCTCAACTGACACGGACAGCGGAGACGTGACATTAACTGCTTCACGCTCAACCAAAATCCCTGCAACCACCAAATTACTCTTAACAATCGCCTTAACCTTGTCCTTTACAAACTGAGCATTGACCTCAAGTCCGTAATGCTCCGCCAGCTCCAGCAGCTGATCTTTCTTACACTGATCTAACAACCCCTCCGACGGAGAAGCAATGAACTCCTTGACCATCGACATTTTAACACTGTGCGCAACTACACAAACAAGACAAGTGAGCGATTGACTCGATGCAAAAAAAAAAATCTCGAAACTGAAGGCTAAACAAGCAATGCGTGCCCCTCTAACTATCTAAAGCCCAACAACCTACCTAATTAAGCTGCGGCCTAGCTCTTCATGTGGTTACTGGCGGTGGGAAATTAAGTGCAAACGCCCAGTAGGGAGAAAAGCAACCAGAAACTGGCGACTCCTCTCACACCATGGATACACTCCCGAGACGACTGCTCTGCCCGCATTCACCACAACACTACCAAACCCCCCTCGACGAAATCCAAACGGGATAACGCCGCTTCATCTAACAGGGACAAACATCGCATAACCCACCAGAACCTACATCAAGTCAAACATTCACTTACCTTAAACGCTGCGCACAGTGGTCGAGCTTCTACACACAAAATAACGCATTTACCTCGGTACCAACACTACGTCGCTTCACACTACAGTGACTTCCCGCTCCGACAGCAAGGCCTACCCTTGAGCGGAACCTGAGGGAATCCCAACTACGTCACTTACCCGCAGCACTCGCAAATAACAAAACCGAAAATTAAATTACGGTGTGCAAATCAGAATGATACATTTAGAAAGTTTAGACGAGCCCCCATGTCATGACTTGGCTCGGAAGCCACGACAAATGGAAGGACGCAGTGTTTAAATACCAAAATAACAAGTAATTTATTATAACGAGAAATACAAACAAAGACGAACAGAAGCAAAACGATAGAGTGTGGAAGTCAGTAAAGTCAGTAATGTAGGGTGAGTGCATGGATGCGTGAACAATGCAGTGAGGTGTGTTGCATGCCAGAACGTAAAGGGAGTGAAAAGAAGCTCCCACGGGTAACGGGGTGGGAACAGTCTTAAAGGAAATGGGGACACCTGGGCTGCAGCCACGCCTACAGAGAGGAGACAAAGCAGAACAGGACAGGACATACACAGACCAGGCCTGCAGACCATCACAACTCGTATACACATACACTTGACACACATGCACTCATTCACATACGCTCACACACACACACACACTCACACATACATACAATCACACATGCACTCACACACACATGCACTCACACACACATGCACTCACACACACATGCACTCACA
>NC_137925.1:9480163-9487663 GCF_963457725.1 Sprattus sprattus
TCCTCTCTGTTTCTAATCAATGAATAGCAGCCTGATGTGCTGAGTGAGATGAGCTGGTTGTGATTGATGAGCTGATCTGAGCTGGTTATGATGTGTTGAGTGAGCTGAGCTGGTTATGATGTGTTGAGTGAGCTGGTATTGATGTAGCTGAGCTGGTTATGAAGTGTTGAGTGAGCTGGTTATGATTGATGAGCTGAGCTGGTTATGATGTGTTGGCTGAGCTGAGCTGGTTATGATGTGTTGAGTGATCTGAGCTGGTTATGATGTGTTGAGTGATCTGAGCTGGTTATGATGTGTTGAGTGAGCTGGTTATGATTGATGAGCTGAGCTGGTTATGATGTGTTGGCTGAGCTGAGCTGGTTATGATGTGTTGAGTGATCTGAGCTGGTTATGATGTGTTGAGTGATCTGAGCTGGTTATGATGTGTTGAGTGAGCTGGTTATGATGTGTTGAGTGAGCTGGTTATGATGTGTTGAGTGATCTGAGCTGGTTATGATGTGTTGAGTGAGCTGGTTATGATTGATGAGCTGATCTGAGCTGGTTATGATGTGTTGAGTGATCTGAGCTGGTTATGATGTGTTAAGTGAGCTGGTTATGATGTGTTGAGTGAGATGAGCTGGTTATGATTGATGAGCTGATCTGAGCTGGTTATGATTGATGAGCTGATCTGAGCTGGTTATGATGTGTTGAGTGAGCTGAGCTGGTCATGATGTGTTGAGTGATCTGAGCTGGTTATGATGTGTTAAGTGAACTGGTTATGATGTGAGCTGAGAGGTTATTGGTGAGGGCTTGGTAATGACAGTACTGTAACGCTGAATTATGAATGAGAGGACGGGTGAGACGAGGCGAGATGAGTGGAGATGCGTGTGTATCCGTGTGTGCATGCATGAGTGTCTGTGTGCGTGTGTAGATGTGAGTGTGTGTCTGTGAGCATGCATGCGTGAGTGTTTGTATGTGTGTGTGTGTGTGTGTGTGAGTGTGTGTTTTTTGCATCCATGCACAAGTATGTTTGAGTGTATGTGTCTGTATGTTCGAGAGTGTGTGTGTGTGCTCAAGTGTGAGTGCATGAATGTGTGTGTCGATGGGTGTGTGTGTGGGGGGGGGGGGGGGGCACGAGTGTGTGTGTCCATGCGTGTGTGTATGTGTGTGCACATGAGTGTAAGTGTCCATGCGTGTGTGCGTGTGTGTGTGTGTGTGCGTGTTGGGGTGTATGCGTGTGCGTGGTGTGTGTGTGTGTGTTTAGCGTGGCGTGGTGCAGACTGCAGCTCTAGCTGTAGCGACGGGAGATCAGCTGTTCTTATGTCATTATACATTCTCTCCTCTCGCTACATGCCGCTGTTTGATCTCCCAATACCCACGGGATATCCCTCCCTCCTCCCTCCTCCCTGGCCGAACCTCCCCTTCCGTCTCCACTGGCTCACATTGGCTTCCCTCCTCCCTCCTCCCTCTCCCTCTCCCCCTCGCTCTCCCTCTCCCCCTCGCTCCCCCTCGCTCTCCCTCGCTCTCTCACTCCCTCTCTCCAACTCCGCGGTGCAGCTCGCTGACAGTGGCCCCGGATCACTCCAGGCGCAAACTCCTCCTGCTCCTTCTGCTCCTCCTGCTCCTCCTGCTCACAGCGCAAAAACACAGCAGCCTAGGAAGAGAAAGACAAAAGAGAGAGGGCAGAGTAAAAACAGAAGAGAGAGAGAGAGAGAGAGAGAAAGGAGGAGAAAAAGAAGAGAGAAAGAGACACAAGGAAAACAGAGGAGATAAAAAAGAGGAAGAAGAAGAAGAAAGGAAGATTTCTTGTTTTGGAAGAGAGAAGAGGACTGAGTTTTCCAGAGACAGGGAAAGAGGCAGTGAGCGAAAGGCAGGAAAAGTGAGAAGAGAGAAGAGAGAGAGAGAGAAGTGAGAGAAGAGAGACAGAGAGAGAGCGAGCGAGCGAGCGAGTGAGTGTGTTCTTCATGAGTAAGGCTTCGCGCTCACACATGCTGTGTTCCATGGCACACTCAGGCTGTGTTCTTCTGTCCAGTGCCGGGATGCTCCCCCACACTCTCCAGTGTCCCCCCGCCTTCCTCTACCTCCCTGAGGTGAGTGCACCCCTCTGTCTCTCCCGCTCCCCCACCCTCTTTATTCACTCCGTGTTTCACGTGTGTGTGTGTGTGTGTGTGTCTGTGTGTGTGTGTCTGTGTGTGTGTGTGTATATTAGTGAGAGAGTGTTTGTGTGTGAGAGTGTATGTGTGTGTGTGTGTGTGTGTGTGTGTGTGTGTGTGTGTGTGTGTGTGTGTGTGTGTGTGTGTGTGTGTGTGTGTGTGTGTGTGTGTGTTGTGTTCTCTCCCTCCTCCTCCTGTGTCCTGCGTTTGTCTTTCTACATCCCCTGTGCATCCCTCTCTCCTCTCTTCCCCCAGTTTGGCCCCCACTCTTTACTTCCAGACAGAGCTGAGAAGGTACGATGGCTCATAACTGATACAAAGAGTGTGTGTGTGTGTGTGTGTGTGTGTGTGTAAAGTTTGATTTGTCAGTCTATTCCCTTGTGCTGTGTTCTGTGTTGGGACAGTCAGTTGGTGGTATTGGTGAACTGTGAGCGTTGTCATCTTGAGGAGTGTGACGGGATGTGACGGGCCCCTATGATGCTTTATTGATTATTGATTTGAATGACATCATGATGGCATGACTAAGAGCAGGTCCTCTATGGGGCACAACTTCTGCAAGCGTAATGTAATCGAGTGCTGCATCTTTGGTCTGGACATTTCTACACACACACATACACAGACACACACACACTCACACAACACCACAGATGACTGAGCGGCCAGCCAAGCTCACAGATTGAGAATTACACAATTTAACTAAATGGGGGCTTGGCTGACTTTCGTAAACGGTCCCCCGTGTGCGCTTCTCTCCCTCTGTGTGTGTGTGTGTGTGTGTGTGTGTGTGTGTGTGTTCTCTCTTATGCTAGCAAAGTGTGTGTGTGTGTGTTTGTTTATTTGTTTGTGTGCAACACCTGTAAAGTGGTATTGTGTTTCTGCAGTGAAACTGGTGAGATCAGAAATATTATGAATTTGTTCTATCAACACACACACACACACAAACACACACACACACACACACACAATCGGGTGCAGGTTTGAGAAGTGTGTCGGGTGCAGATTTGTATTTAAGCTTTGCGTTATGGCCTCTTTTTCTCTTTGCGTGGATGTTTATTGCTCTGTTTAAATGTCTGTAGATGTCTGTGGATGTTGATTGCTCTGTTTAAATGTCTGTAGATGTCTGTGGATGTTTATTGCTCTGTTTAAATGTCTGTAGATGTCTGTGGATGTTGATTGCTCTGTTTAAATGTCTGTAGATGTCTGTGGATGTTGATTGCTCTGTTTAAATGTCTGTAGATGTCTGTGGATGTTGATTGCTCTGTTTAAATGTCTGTAGATGTCTGTGGATGTTGATTGCTCTGTTTAAATAGCTACAGCTTCAGGGTTTCTCATGCGAAAACACATATTCCAATTACGGGATAAAAAAAGTTCCAAATACAAATCTTAACATTTTAAATGTAAAGGAATTTCTCAATATAAATTACTTAAATTATATTGGTTTAAAATGTGCAGTTATTATTTTCTGTTATCTATAAAACATTGATTTATAGAAAAATGTCTGTATTATAAAAGGTCTTAAGAAGAGATGACAATCCTCTGAATTAAATTCTATAACTTGAATAAGGTCTTTCTCATATAATTTAAATTCTATAACTTGTCTAAGGTCTTCCTCATATCATTTCAAATCTATTAGTTGATTAGGGACTTCCTCTAACAATTTAAATTCTATAACTTGACTTAGGTCTTCCTCATTTAATTTAAAATCTTTAACTTGACTAAGGTCTTCCTATATAATTTAAAATCTATTAGTTGACTAGGGTCTTCCTCTTATAATTTAAAATGTATTAGTTTTCTTAAGGTCTTACTCATATGATTTTAATTTTATAAACTGACTTAGGTCTCCCTCATATGATTTAAATGTTAAATTCCAATGGTCCACTCAGGTATTGTTTCCCTTCTGTGTGAGTGTGTGTTTCCCTTGTGTGTGAGTGTGTGAGGATGTGTTTCCCTTGTGTGAAAGAAAGTGGAGGTTTAATAGGGGAAGTGTGTGTGTGTGTGAGTGTGTGTGCGTGTGTGTGTGTGTGTGTGTGTGTGTGTGTGTGTGCGCGTGTGTGTGTGTGTGTGTGTGTGTGTGTGTGTGTGTGTGTGTGTGTGTGTGTGTGTGTGTGTGTGTGTGTGTGTGTGTGTGTGTGTGTGTGTGTGTGTGTGTGTGTGTGTGTGTGTGTGTGAAGTATGATTCATGTGTTGAGGTGTCCAGGTGAGACCGCTCATGGTGCTGCTGCTGTGAGTTGAGTTTAGTGGGAGTATTTCATTTTTGTCTCATTGCATTTCTATTCTCTGCTCTCTGGTCTGAGTACAGCTCTGCTGGTGTTCACGAGGTGTGTGTCTGTTTTCACAAGGTGTGTCTTAGTTCACGAGGTGTGTGTCTGTGTTCACAAGGTGTGTGTCTGTGTTCACGAGGTGTGGGTCTGACAGAGCGCCACTCACAGGGCAAGGAACTGTACACTCCTCAGTACTGTGAATATGATGTTTCATTCTGTGTGTGTGTGTCAGTGTATGTGTATGGGTGTCAGTGGGTGTGTGTGTGTGTGTCAATCTTGTGGGTTCCACGTTTGCAAAACGTGTATGGGTGGTAGCCTGTAATCTACATGTGTGTGTGTGTGTGTGTGTGTGTGTGTGTGTGTGTGTGTATGTGTGTGTGTGTGTGTGTGTGTGTGTGTGTGTGTGTGTGTGTGTGTGTGTGTGTGTGTGTGTGTGTGTGTGTGTGTGTACTTGCAGCTAATTGAGTGTGTATGTATGCATGGACGCTTGTGTGCATGAGTGTATGGGTTCCAGTGGTTGGTCACACATACACACACAAACACACACACACACACACACACACACACACACACACACACACACACACACACACACACACGCACTGCGGGCCTGCAGACAGGAGTTCAGAGGAGCAATGGAGTGTAGAGGATTAGTGTTGTGCAAAACGGCTTTGTGTTCCACAGAATAGACCAACTTTAAACACTCATTCACCTCTGTGTGTGTGTGTGTGTGTGTGTGTGTGTGTGTGTGTGTGTGTGTGTGTGTGTGTGAGTATTTGTGTGCATATGAAAGAAACAAAGAATGCACGTGAATAAGAAAGAAAAGATGGAGAGGTTCCGTTTTCAGGGTAAAAGGCTCTTACCAGAGGGTGTGTTATTTTAGCTGCAAACACATGTGCACACACACACACACACACACAAACACACACACACACACACACACACGCACAAACACACACGCACACACTCACGCCCGCGCGTTGCAGATATTATCACTCGTTTAAACCACCAATTATTTCAGGAATAAAATAAATATCTCAGACACGATACATGATGTGTGTAACATTCCTTCACACACACACACACACACACACACACACACACACACACACACACACACACACACACACACACACACAAACACACGCACCATAGTTATAACAGTTTTCCATTTTCAAATTCATTTTTATTTTGTAATCAATCTGAATTTCCATTCAGTTCCACAGATATTTCATTCGTTTTTGCTTTATTAATTTTTTCGTGGACTTCATTTTAGCTAATTGTATTTCAGTAGGAAAGGTATGATTGAGGGAGTGTGTGTGTGTGAGGAGATCCGCTGTCTTCTTATTGTATTTATTTATTCATGTTTTAGTATTTAAGAAATCACTAGTTGTTTAATTATGTTTTTGATAAACATTTTCTTCTGGGGGAAATTATTTTAATTTAGTTCACGACAATGTCTCAACAATTCTTTTTCATGGTAACAGATTTCCTAAACCCAGTACTTATACAGCATTATAAACACATTTATAAATGTTTATTAAGGATTGATTATGCATCATAATTACAACTGACATAATTCAACATAACTATTTATAAATTGACATTAATGCACTGGTAAAGCGTTACAATACTATAGTATGAAGTCTGTGCTGGTATTGTGTTTCAGGTATCATGTCACAGGTATCGTGTTACAGGTATGGTGTCACAGGTATGGTGTCACAGGTATTGTGTTACAGGTATCGTGTCACAGGTATGGTGTCACAGGTATTGTGTTACAGGTATCGTGTCACAGGTATGGTGTCACAGGTATCGTGTTACAGGTATCGTGTCACAGGTATGGTGTCACAGGTATTGTGTTACAGGTATCATGTCACAGCTGTCGTGTCACAGGTGGCTCCACAGTCCGTGGTAAATAACAGTGTTTGACAGAAGGCAAAGATGTCATCAGTGCCATTATCAAGAGCTAAAGAAGCTGTATTATACATTATGAAGCTTTATTACACATTATGAAGCTCTATTACGATTTGTGAAGCTCTATTACGCATTACGAAATCAAGCTGTGAGGGTTTATACTATGACATCATAACACATGAGTGCTGTCATAACGATGTATAAGTAGTTATATAGACTTCCTTATTTACATTAATACCCCTGACACACACACACACACACACACACAAACACACACACACACATACATGTGTTCATACTTTTGCCCACTTCTTTTTCCGTCTCTACCTTTCCTCTCTTCTCCCCTTCAACCTGTCTGTCCACTCGTCTCTTCCTCTCCTCTATTCCTCTCCCCCTCCTCTCCTCCTCTCCTCTCTTCCCCTTCTCTCCTCTCCTTTCCTCCTCTCCCATCCTCTCCTCTCGTCTCCCCTCCTCTCCTTTTCTCCTCTCGTCTCCCCTTCTCTCCTTTTCTTCTCTCCTATCTCATCCTCTCCTCCTCTCCTCTCCTCCTCTCCCCCTCCTCTCCTCTCCTCTCTCCTCATGTCCTCCTCTTTATTACAGCAGTGGTTGCTTCTCAGCTCTTAAGTCAATACAGATCCATGAATCTGCTGGAGCAGCATGTCTTTCTCCCAGGAGTGTGCACACATGCACACACACACAGACGGTTCATGCACACACACAGACGATTCATGCACACACACACACACACACACACACACACACACACACACACACACACACACACACACACACACACACACACACACACACACACACACACACACACACATGCACACACACATAGACGGTTCATGCACACACACACAGACGGTTAATGCACACACACACGCACACACACACACACACACACACACACACACACACACACATGCACACACACTCAGACGGTTCCTACATACACACACACACACACACACACACACACACACACACACACACATACTAGTTAAACAATTCCTCATAGTATCATCTGGCCTCCAACACATTGTGTGTCTGTAATGGAATGGAAGTCATAAGGTGTGTTTCAGGTGTATGGTGCTCTCAATGGCCTACGTGATTCAGTCATAGAGAAAGAGCTAGAGAAAATAGAGAGAAAAGAGCGTTCTTAGAGTTAACACTATTAATAGAGCGCTATT
>NC_137925.1:9517663-9520163 GCF_963457725.1 Sprattus sprattus
GTGTGTGTGTGTGTGTGTGTGTGTGTGTGTGTGTGTGTGTGTCTATGTCTGTGTCTGTGTCTGCCCTTCTGACACTCAACTAAATACACTCACACACACACAAACATTCATGTACACTTACTTTCACACACATACACACACTCATACATCTAATTGCTCACACACACTCACGTGCATGTATATTTTTAGTCACAAACACTCATGTGAAAATATACTTTTACAGTCACACACACACACACACACACACAAACTCATGTGCATATACACCTTTACAGTCACACACACTTAGAAACATCTATTTGCAGATATACAGGGGCGCATACTGGCTGGTGGGGTGGAACTGTCTGCTTAGAATCATTACAGGCTGCCCGAGCCCAACAGAATGAACATGTCACTTTGGGAAATTGGGTTTTTATTTACTGGTTTAGATCTCTCTCTCTCTCTCTTTCTCTCTCTCTCCCTCTCTCTCTCTCGTTCTCTCTCCCTCTCTCTCTCTCAGTCTCATTCTCTCTCTCTCACTCACACACACACATCTATCCTCTTTTCTTCCTCACTGTTAGGTTCTTTTTCCATCTCATTCATACCGTATGTGTATGTGTGTGTGTGTTTGTGTATGTGTGTGTGTGTGTGTGTGTGTGTGTGTGTGTGTGTGTGTGCTGCGTTAAAGGTTAATTCTGTGTGAGAGCTTGTTTACACCTCCATCTTAAGCATGCATATGTATGCATGTGTAGTCAATAAATGTATACTCTGAAGAGGTGTGTGTTTGTTTGGGTCTGTGTGTATGTGTGTGCATGTGTGTGTGTGTGTGGGGGGGGGGGTGTTTCACATTAATTCTTGTAGTGCCATCATAGCCTGAGGGTAGACACAGCAGGCCATTGATATATTGATCAGACAGAAATCTTAAAGGGGTAGCATATCCAGGATCCCTTATTTGCATTGTTTAACACACACACACACACTCTCTCACACACACGCACACACACACTCACACACACACACACACACACACACACACACACACACACACACACACAACCATCGATTGGCATGGCCTGGTTCTCTCAGCTGAACAGAACTTTGGTGCTGGCAAAAGCAACCAATTAAAGAGTTCTGAAGAATAGGTGTGTGTGTGTGAGTGTCTGTGTCTGTGTGTGTGTGTGTGTGTGTGTATGTGTGTGAGTGTCTGTGTGTTCCTCTTCTCTCCTTAAATCTCTTTCTTCCTGTCTTTCTTTTCTCCTCCCTTTTACTCCCTTCTTCTCCTCTCCTTCTTACCCTTTCTCTTCCTCTCTTCTCTTCTCTTTCTGTCTTCTTCTTGTATGTGTGTGAATGTGTGAGTGTGTGTAGTGTGTGTTGTGTATGGGTGTGGTGTATGTGTTTTGTGTGTGTGTGTAGTGTGTGGTGTGTGTGTGTGTATTGTCTGTATGTGTGGGTATTGTGTAGTATGTGTGTGTGGTGTGTGTGTAGTGTGCAGTGTGTGTGTGTGTGTAGTGTGCAGTCTGTGTGTGTGGGTGTGTGTGTGTGTGTGTTTGTGTGTGTGTGTGTGTGTGTGTGTGTGTGTGTGTGTGTGTGTGTGTGTGTGTGTGTTTGTGTGTGTGTGTGTGTGTGTGTGTGTGTGTGTGAATGTGTGAGTTTGTGTGTGTGTGAAGTTATTAGAGGAGTAGATGCAGTAGTCCAGTTAGACAGAGAGGTCATCCTTCTACCCCTTCCTCCCCATCAGCACATAACAAACGTGTGTGTGTGTGTATAGTGTGTGTGTGTGTGTGTGTGTGTGTGTGTGTGTGTGTGTGTGTGGGTAGTGTGTGTTCACCCTCCCCAGGGTCCCAAAGACTCTCATTTATTTCTGGGCGGTCATTAGCACACACACACACACAAACACAAACACACATGCACGCACACACACACATGCACTGACACACAAACACATTCAACCACATGCACACAAACACACACACACACACATGCACACGCACACACACTGCATCTATTAGAGCAAATCTCACATAGGGAGTGTGAGCCTGCTCAGTGGGTGTGTGTGTGTGTGTGTCAGTAGGCTCACCCTGTGTTTTTCCCAGCACACACACACACAAACACCCAAACACACACACACCCAGCAGATGGATCTTGACTTGTGCCATTTAGTGCAATTAGGAACCAGACCAAAGACCACTTACCCTCGCCACCATTCTTCTTCTATCAATGCATCGATTTCTCTTCCTCTCTCGCTTTCCCTCTACCTGTCTCTCTCTATCTGTCTCTTTCTCTATTTCCCTCCACCTGTTTCTCTCTCTCTCTCTCTCTGTTTCTTTCTCTATTTCACTTCACCTGTTTATCAATTCAATTTCAATTCAATTCAGCTTTATTGGCATGACAAAAAAAAAACACAATTTGCATTGCCAAAGCATTCTTGTAATACATATAATAATATAAAATCTGTCTCTCTCTTCCTCTCTCTTTTTCCCTCCGCCTGTTTCTCTCTGTTTCTCTCTCTCTTTTCATCTTA
>NC_137925.1:9562663-9570163 GCF_963457725.1 Sprattus sprattus
TACAAACATTTAAGAGTGAGACACATATAAAAACATTTAAGAGTGAGACACATATAAACACACATTTAAGAGTGAGACACATATAAAAACATTTAAGAGTGAGACACATATAAACACACAGGACAGGTGGAGGACAGGGAGATGGATGGACACACACACACATACACAAATGGCCTATCCAGGAGTATACGTATACACACACACACAACAGCTGCCTATGAAAGAGTCAAAGTTCAGTAGATTCTTGCAGTAAATAAGGCCCAACGACGCTTGTGTGTGTATGTGTTGTGACATGAAATAAGATGCCTGACTACTGAATATGACACTGCACAGTACATCAACAAACCATCAACCACAATAAAGAGCCCTCACATCAATCAGAGAGTGTGTCTGTTTGTGTGTGTGTGTGTGTGTGTGTGTGTGTGTGTGTGTGTGTGTGTGTGTGTGTGTGTGTGTGTGTCCTGTCCCCGGCCAGACTAGGCTGTAAATGACTTATAGTGGAGGCTGCCACTGGCGTGACTCTTTACTCAAAGACAGCGTTTGTGTGTGTGTGTGTGTGTGTGTGTGTGTGTGTGTGTGTGTGTATGTGTGTGTGTGTGTGTGTGTGTGTGTGTGTGTGTGTGTGTGTGTGTGTGTTATAGTGGAGGCTGAAGCTGGCGTCACTCTTTACTCAAAGACAGATGATCTGATTTAACTCACATAATAGCCCTGTTAGGTGTCATCACAAGTCAACATCCGCTGTGTGTGTGTATGTGTGTGTGTGTGTTCTGTGTGTGTGTTTGTGTGAGTGTTTGTGTGGGTAAGTGAAATACAAAGTTGTGTTGGTGTGTATCTAGAAGAACTCCCATGAAACACACAGACACACTGTCAAGTGCTGATGCTCACATGTTTACATAGCATATTAATGTGCTGATTATATATGTATGTCTACGATTATATATGATATATGTGTGTCTTGTTTGTGTGGCAGGGAGGATATGCAGCATACAGATATGCCCAACCAGCTGCAACAGCTGCAGCAGCCTACAGTGACAGGTAAGCCTAGGAACTCACAGCGCCCCCTCAGTCTGGGGGTGGAATGACATCTCTGTTTTCAGTTGTAATAGGGTCGCCCTGCTCATAATCTGTGCTACAGCTATTGGCTAGCAAATGCTTCTCTGAGATTCACTGTAAATATTTTGGTGTCCCCAGATTAAAACACACAAACACACTTAAGCTCCTCGCAGGGTCTAAAAGGGTGTCGATTAAGCTTTTGTGATGTTCTTCAGTGGTTTAATGGGATACTCCACAAGGAGCACTCATAATCTACACTCACAAACACACACGCACACTCACACACACACACTCACACACACACAACGACACACACACAGAGACACACACACATACACTCACACACACACAGACACACACACACACACACAGACACACACCGACACACAGTAACACACACAAACACTCACACACACACACACACACACACACACACACAGACACACACACACACACACACCGACACACACACACAGACACGCACACACACACACACACACACACACACACACACACACTCTACACAATCTACTCTGCTCTCCTCCATTGGAATTGGAGGAAATATATAACTGTGATATTTATCTCTTTGAATCTATCTATTTATCTAATTGTCTATACATCTATCTATCTATCTATCTATCTATCTATCGATCTATCTATCTACTCTATAGCCAATTCTTAGCTGTTCTGAAGCAACAATGTTTATAAATTCCATTATTTTCCTTGGATTTGGAGTGGTGCTCTACCCAGACTTAATGGAGTCATATTTTTAAATACATTCCGTCTCTCTGTATCACTGTTGAAGCCATTCTCTTCATGGACCTACGGCAGTAATCTACTGTACAGACGTGTCCTGGTATTGGGTTTTGCTCTTGTTTGTGATGGTGTGTGTGTGTGTGTGTGCTTGAGAGAGAGGGAGAGAGATTTATGCGAGTGATTCTAAGACGGTTTCAGGCAGAATAGTGAACGAGGTGGGGTTATATGTGTGTGTCTGGGCGGGGGGCATGGTAGGGTTATGTGTGTGTGTGTGTGTGTGTGGGGGGGGGGGGGGGGGGGACACTGTGGGTGTTGTAATGCAGGTAGATTGAGCGTGTCAGCGCGATAAGATACGCCCCAGCCTGGGGCAGAGAGATAATGTGAGATTTATCAGCCGGTCGCACAGATGGAGATCAATGAAATACACACACCCAGAGACACACACACACACTCACACACACACACAGAGATACACACACACACTCACACACACACACAGACACACACACACACACACACACACACACACATATCCGTACAGTCACATACACACATACTCACACACGCACACACACACACATATATATACAGTCACATACACACACACACACACACACACACATCCAGATCAGTGGATGGAAAGCTGGTGAGGCGATAGCTAGGACATATTTCAGCAGGGATGTGTTTCAGTCTGAGCATATTTCAGAGTGACACTCCCCTCTGTTTCAGCCAGGACATATTTCAGTATGATACTCCCCATCCATAACTCCGGGCTTCCAGGAGTGAAAGACAAGGAGGTGTTAATCTGGGCCTCTGAGGACGGGGAGAGAGAAAGGAAGAAAGGAAGAGAGACAGAGAGGTTGCTCTAAAGACAGAGAGGCTTTGTCTGCAGAACTGCCCCTAGAGGACAAGAGAGACATGTTAGAGGTGTAGTGGGCCACTAGAGAGGACTAGAGAGACATGTTAGAGGTGTAGTGGGCCACTAGAGAGGACTAGAGAGACATGTAAGAGGTGAGGTGGGCCACTAGAAAGGGTGGGAGAGACATGTTAAAGGTGAGGTGGGCCACTAGAGAGTCATGTTAGAGGTCTAGTGGGCCATTCCTCAGAAAGAGAATACAGGCAACTGCACTCTTCTGTTTCGCTCACTAGCCCCGTATACATGTGTCAATGTGATCCGATCAGATCGCGTGTGATCCGATACAAACTCGGAATGCGATTACAATTGCCTCATGTAGCACACGCATACATGTGATCCGATCATATTTCCGATGATGTCTGGTGGCGGTGACAGGAGGCTAGAAAGTTAGAGGCTAGAAAGTTCTTGCCTGTTCTTGAAAGGAGACTGATCCAATAGGCTAGTAGGCCTACAATTTTTTATCATTGTAATAAAACGCAATTTGGTACATCATTTTAATATGGTAATATAGCCTACTGTTTTTTGGCAAAATGTCCAATTTACCCATGATGCTTTGCTTCGGAACACGACTTTACGTCACATTGGTGATCTCAATGCATGTCTATGGGTTACAGAGTAAGTCCTGAACTAAAGCAAACGCACCATCAACCAGGCGAGCAAGCATTTCATTGGTCAACACTACATCTGGCATTCTGTTGGTTGCCCACGAAAAAATCCGCAAGCAGGAAAAATCTGCAAGGAGACTTTTCGCAAGCACGCGGAAAATATGAGTGCGAGCAGGAAATGTGTGCGCGCAACGGTGTATCTGAGTGCAAGCACACAGTTTGAGCGTAAGCACAGCACATTTTGCTCGCAAAGACTAGGTTTTTGAGTGCGAGCACACAGTTTGAGCGTAAGCAGAGCACATTTTGCGTGCAAAGACTGGGTTTTTGAGTGCGAGGGCAGGGTTTCATGCTTGCCAACTGAAAGAACACACATACGAATGAAGATAGGAATAAAGCTCCATACGCTCTATTTAGAATTTGTCTTAGCACTATGCAGGAATAAAATAGCATCTACAGTGTCAAGATTCAGGCGAGAGCGCCTGGCTTCTATAACGCGCCCTGCTGCACTGAAGGAGTGCTCACTCGCAGCACTTGTTGCTGGAACGCATAGAATTCGTTTTGCAAGGTGCTGTAGTCGTGGAAACGACTGGCCTTGCCCTTGTTTCTCCCAAAAGGAAAGTAGATTTTCCTCTGCTGATCCCGCATCTATATGAAAGTTTGTAGAGAGATTGCGGGGGAGTGAAATGCTCCACTGCCGAAGTAGATTACATGTTTTTAACTTCGGGGTTAATTCCCTTTCCTTTACGTCTGCTGCTGGCTAGTAAATACAGACAAACGGAATGAAATAGCTACACATTACACATGCTATGTTTTAATAAAACCCACTTTACTCACATACTGGTTAACACTGTTTGTTACAGCACATAAATGTTTGTCGCTACATCCAAACTATGCGTCACCGTTGTCCCTCCCTGTATGTGCTCCAGCCGCACCATTTTACTTGCAATGTTAATCATTTAATTTAAATATGCTTATTGGCATTTGTTGCACCTTAATAATTTTCTACAAACATGATATGCTATGTATGGTGTAGTCGACTGAGACTCTATTCACTACTGCACAAAAACTAGACACGTTTGCAAAACTAGACGTTTGCAATGAAGTAGTTAAAACAACTTTCGGCAATATCTCCGTAAGGGAGATGGGTTATGTGCTCAAATTTCCTGGGATCAAAGAAGACGTTAGTATTCATGTGCAAACTAAAAATCACGTCTGAGGATTGCTGCGCATGCAAGTTATTCCGGTTGTATCAACTGTACCCATGTCTCAACTGTACTAATACCACTGTCATATAATTATGAGTTCAGTAAAAGACGGAGCAAACACAGTTTTCTACCGTTGTTGAAACACATCCACGCGTAGACTCGTTATTTCCGTCTGAGAGTGGTTATTCAAAGAAAATATTAAGAACTATATGCTGATAGAAAGAAGGGAACTTGGGGGGCACTGTAGCTCACACAGTAGCCTCGACCACATTCGGGCTTGACGCCCATGGAGGACACGGGTTCGAATCCGGCCCAATGTCATTTCTCCAGTCCACTCCCCACTTCTTCACCCTCTCATTTCCTGTCCCACTCTTCACTTACCTATCAATTAAAGGCATGAAAAAAGCCAAAAACAAATCTTTAAAAAAAAAAAAAAAAGAAAGAAGGGAACTTTAAGCCACTACACTGCCTGTGCACGATGCGGATCCATGTTGATGTTGTTAGTAAACAAACCAGGTGGGAGCACATCTCCGTGGTCTTTGCGCATGCCCGAGGCAAGGTAACCGGATCACATTTTGCACATGTAGACACGTAACGACAAGAGCCGATTCCCTTAAAAATGTTCACACCTACACGCGAATACGATACGATAAACTGATCGGATCACATTGACACATGTATATGGGCCTACTGTTTGATCATCTTTCCTTCTCTAATTTTCATATCATCAACTAGCTCTTTTTCTCTCTTCTCTCTGTTCTGTCGTTCCACTCCTCTTCTCTTTTCACCTCTGCTCTCCCTTTCAATTATTTTCTCTCCTCCCCTCCCCTCTGTCACTTGTCTGACGCATCTAAGGGCATCCTCTCCCTCTTCTCTCCACCCCTCTCCCCCCCTCTTTTCTCCTCTCCCCTGCTCTCCTCTTCCCTGCTCTCCTCCCCTCTCCTCTCCCCTGCTCTCCTCTCCTCTCCTCTCCTCCCCTCTTTTCTCTCCTCTCCCCTGCTCTCCTTCCCTCTCCTCTCCCCTGCTCTCCGCTCCTCTCCTCCCATCTCCTCTCCTCTACTGTTCTATTGTTTTCTCTCCCCTCCTCTCCTCTCCTCCCCTTTGCTATTCTACAATTGTTTCTCCTCTCCACTCCTCTCTCTGGTTCTCCATGGTTCCAGAGGTTCTGGAGTCCCCAGCCTTATCTGCTCTCCTCAGGCTCTCATTTGCAAGTGTGTGTTTGAGGGAAAAGTTAACAAACAGTGGAAGAGGTGCTCTGTAAACAAACAGAACTAAAAACAACAGGGCTGTGAAGAGAGGGAGAGAGAAGAAGAGGAGAGGGGGAGAGGAGGAGAGGAAGGGAAAGATATGAGAGGGAAAGAGGGGGGGGGATTAGTTCCATCCCACCAGCAGTGAAAGGAAATAGGGAGAATCCCACACACATTTTACCCACCCACTCACTCACACACACACACATTTTACCCACTCACTCACACACACACACACACACACACACACACACTTTTATCCAGAGTATAATCCTGGTGAACAAGACAAGGGCAAGGAAGCATGAGGCTTTCTTTCCCCTGGCTTCACCAAAACACAAACACACGCGCGCGCACACACACACACGCACACACGTACACACACACACACACACACACGCACATAACCACCTGTCTTGTCTCAAGCCACCATATCTTTTCTCTTTTTCATAGTTGTTTCACTCTTTATCATGTCTGGTTCTCTTTCCCTCTCTTTTCCTCTGTCACAGTCTCTCTTCCTCTCTTATTCTGTTCATTACATTCCCTAAGTAACTCTCTTTCATTTTTTCTCTCTCTCTCTCTTCTTCCCTCCTCTGTCCTCCCTCCTCTCTCTATCTCTCTTTCCCTCTCTTCCCTCCCTCTCTCTATCTCTGTGTTCCTGTCTAGCCTATAGCAGTGTAAGGTTTATCACAAACCTGTAAGATAAAACGCCCACTACTTTTACACCCAAAACAGCCAGAGGAGTACAAATCACTTTCACACCCCTTCTGTTACGAGCACACCAATACTGGCACACACACGTATACACACATACTCACACACGTACACACACACACACACGTACACACACACACACGTACACAAACACACACAAACACACATACACACACACACATACACACGCACATACACACACACACACACACATATACACACACGTACACACACATACCCACACACCCATGCATACACACAGACTCTCTCTCTCACACACACACACATATACACACACATACACACACACACATATACACACACATACACACACTCACGTTTATACACAGGCATAAACACGTATATACACACCCCTGCATACACACAGACTCTTTCTCACACACACATACACACACACATACACACACAGCATTTATATGAGGAGGGAAAGTGATGATGGACACTGTTAAGGTACACACACACACAATTGACACTCTCATCTGTTCACAGACTTTTAATGCCTCTCTCTATCCCTCTCTCTCCATCCCTCCCTCTCCCCTCTCTCTCTCTCTCCATCTGTCTCTCTATATCCCTCTCTCTCTCCCCCCTCTCTTTCTATCTGTCTCTCTCTATCCCTCTCTCTCTCTCCATGTGTCTCTCCCTATCCCTCTATCTATCCCTCTCTCTCCCCCTATCTCTCGCTATGCCTCTCTTTCTCTCTGTTTTAATGTCATTCCCTCCACTTCTCTCACAAACTTCTCTCTATTTGTCCCTCTTTATCCCTCCCTCTCCCCTCTTTCTCTCTCTCTCTCTCCATCTGTCTCTCTCTATCCCTCTCTTTCTCCTTCTCTCTCTCGGTCCCTCTCTCTTTCCTTCCCTCTCTGTTTTAATATAATTCTCTCTCCATTCCTTAATCTGTGGATGAAAGCCGTGTAGGCATTCAGAAGGTTGTATGTGTATTAGATGTTGCATTGATGTGGAAGATTTACATACTATTTCCGTTAAGA
>NC_137925.1:9575163-9582663 GCF_963457725.1 Sprattus sprattus
GAGTGTGTGTGTGGTTGGGTGTGTAAGTACTGAGGATGTTTATGTGTATGTATTTGTGTGTGTGTCTGTGTGTGATAATGTGTGTGTGTGCGGTACTTGTGTTTGTGACAATGAATTGCAGCATCCTCACTAGACGGTCTAGAGCTCCATCTAGCTGCTCAGACACAGCCTGCTGCTGAGCATCCGAGACAGCGCTTCTAAGATCGATGGGTCACTAAGATTCTGAGCAGAGCGGAAAAAAACATACGCAAACACACACACACACACACACACACACACACACACACACACACACTGGCCAGTATTTACACACCTCAGAAAGAGATGCTTCCAGAGTGCAACGTGACTTTAAAACACAAACAGGAGCCATGGGTGTGTGTGTATTTGTGTGTGTGTGGTGTTTGTGTGTGTGTGGTGTGTGTGTGTGTGTGTGTGTGTGTGTGTGTGTGTGTATGTGTGTGTGTGTGTGTGGTGTCTCCTGGGATTCAGATTAGCGGAGAGAGGTGAGAGCTGTGCACATAAAGAAAAGAACAACAAGGCTGAGATCGATCTGCTGGAAGACTTCCTGGTCCACACGAGGGGCTGGCAGTGTGTGTGTGTGTGTGTGTGTTTCTGTGTGTGTGTGTGTGTGTGTGTGTGTGTGTGTGTGTGTGTGTGTGTGTGTGTGTGTGTGTGTGTGTGTGTGTGTGTGTGTGAAGGTAAAGAGATGACACACACACTCTCACTCTGCCTATATCCCACCCCTGGACACTGATCACAACACTGATCAGGGCTTCCACACCCACACACACACACACACAAACACAAACACACATGCATACACACACACACACATACACAAACACACACACACACACACATACACAAACACACACACATACACACACACACACACACACACACACACACACACACACACACACACACACACACACACACACACACACACACACATACACAAACACACACACATACACACACAAACACACACACATACACACCAACTCACAAACACACGCCCGCTGTGGGTCAGTGAATAGTGGGGTGTGTTAAGTGAGATGGGATTGAGAGTGGGGAGTAGAGGGGGAGAAAAGGAGTATCACACACCGACGCACACACACACACACACACACACACACACACATATGGTCAGTAAAAGGGAACATCCGAGGCAATTTACTCCTCAGATGGAGGATAAGAGAATCCGCTCAATAAGTACCGATCTCATTTAGAGATAGTCCTGCTGTTCCTGCACTTCAAACACTAACCCCAACACACACTTCACACACACACACACACACACACACACACACACACACACACACACACACACACACACACACACACACACCCAACACTCACACACACACACACACACACACACACTCTCACACACACACACACACACACACACACACAGACACCAACACTCACACACGCACACGCACACACCAACACTCACACACACACACACACACACACACACACACACACACAGTACAGGATGCTGTTGCCTAGAGAGGATGGTGCTGCTAGTACAGGATGTTGGTACCCAGTGAGGATGGTGCTGGTAATACAGGATGCTGTTGCCCAGTGAGGATGGTGCTGCTAGGACAGGATGCTGTTGCCTAGCGAGGATGGTGGTACCCAGTGAGGATGGTAGTACCCATTGAGGATGGTGCTGCTCAGTGAGGATGCTGGTACCCAGTGAGGATGGTGCTGCCAGGACAGGATGCTGTTGCTCAGTGAGGATGGTGCTGCTAGGACAGGATGCTGGTACCCAGTGAGGATGGTGCTGCCAGGACAGGATGCTGTTGCTCAGTGAGGATGGTGCTGCTAGTACAGGATGCTGGTACCCAGTGAGGATGGTGTTGTTTTTTTGATAAGGTTTCATAAGGATAGTCTGTGTAGACTTGTGTTGAGCATGTGATTGTGTTAGTGAGTGTCTATGGGTCTTATGGATTTTAATGTCTAGACTCTCAGTGAAAGCAGGCCTTCCTGAGCTGAATGTGAAGTGATCCTCTCTCTGGTAAAACTCCAAACCCCATTCTGCACAGCAGGAAAGTCCTGGTAGCCTCAGCTGAATAGCACTGGAACATTTCAAGGCTGTATTGTCAAGGTGTCTTACGGCTCTTAAGTGTCATTTCTTTTATTCTCTTTTATTTAGGTTTTTTCTGTGTCGTTTTTGCCGTTGTTGTTTTTTTAACCTTAACACTTTGTATTAACTTTAAGCTTGAATTTTTTACAAAACTGCAGTTTATCCATGATTATAAGTACTCAAAGAATGTAGTACCATTGTGTTCTGTTATATTTAGTGTTGCCATAACTACTCAAAGAATGCAGTACCATTGTGCTCTGTTATATTTAGTGTTGCCATAGCTACTCATAGAATGCAGTACCATTGTGTTCTGTTATATTTAGTGTTGCCATAACTACTCAAAGAATGCAGTACCATTGTGTTATGTTATATTTATTGTTGCCATAACTACTCAAAGAATGCAGTACCATTGTGTTCTGTTATATTTAGTGTTGCCATAACTACTCAAAGAATGCAGTACCATTGTGTTCTGTTGTATTTAGTGTTGCTATATCAAAAAACAAGAAGCTCTATAATGCAGACAGTATAGGTCTACATATGAAATATTCAGCAAAATGTTCTTCCTTTTATAAACCTAAGGTTCTGATGATATTTTTAAAGATTATGAAATGCTTTCAATAACATATGTTCACTCTTCTTAAAATCTTAGTTGATGTTACTATAATCACGTCGCTCTGTAACGTGTAGTGTTTTATGTAAATGTGTGTATACTATTTTTCCAAAGCTATCTAAGCAACACATTGGTGCTGACTACGTTTCTTATACGTTTATTTATTGTACATGTCGTGTTTTTCTTTGTTATGTTTCGACGTATATTTATCTTTTGTTCTGGGATTAGTGTTTGATTTTAAATGTCTCCTGGGAATGGATGGCTCACAGTGAGATGATGGGAGCAGTCTATTTATTCTACCTATTATCTCTTGTCTTTTATTCAGGCAGGTGTCTGTCCTTCCAAGCTGCTCAATCTAATCTGCTGCTTTAAGTCTAATTGTATCATTTTGGTAGAATTATTGCATCATGTTATTTTCTGCTTTGCTCGTTTTTAATTTCAAAGCAGTTTTTTTTAGTCATTTTGGTATGTTCATTTTTCACATTTTCAACTCCACGGCAGTTTCTCATTTTTAAAGATGTAAAGTTCAGCAAATGGATCTTGAGTGAAGGTTAACATGTGAGGCCCTGATAGAGCAGTGTCAGAGGCTCCCTTAATGCAGACATCTGTGAGATGAAACTCTGACCAGCCCTCAGTGTAACATGGCGGCTGTTGTCAGTAAGTGTGTGTGTGTGTGTGTGTGTGTGTGTGTGTGTGTGTGTGTGTGTGTGTGTGTGTGTGTGTGTGTGTGTGTGTTGTGTGTGTTTGTGTGTGTGTGTGTGTATTTGTGTGTGTTTGTGTGTGTGTGTGTGTGCCCATCTCACACAACACAGCTGCAGTGTGTTACACACAGGAGTGGTGTGTATAAAATGCTGACTCCTCTAGATAAGCCGCAGTGTGTGTGTGTGTGTGTGTCTGTGTGTGTGTGTGTGTGTGTGTGTGCGTGTGCGTGCGTGTGTGTGTGGTATCTCTGGGTGGTTTTAAAATTGAGTGGCCTCCTCTGTGAAGGGTATATATTCTGTTTTTCTTTGTTTTGTTTTTGTTTCTTGTTTGTTTATTTTGTTTGTTGTTTTCCCCAAAAAATTAAGCAAAAAATAAGGCATATGTAGTGTTTGTAAATACAAAGTCATTTGGACTGCACAAATCTTGCATACCTCTCTCTTGTTGTGTTTAAACAATCAGCCCTCTCTCTCTTGTTATGTGTTTTTGCTATACCCCTTTCACTGTGTGAGGTGTCCTAGTGTGCTCCAATAGTCTAATGTTTTCTTTAGGCTCTCCCTAAACAATTGGTTGACACTGATAAATAAAAAACACACATGTAGTCCAATAGTCTAATGTTTTCTTAAACAACTGGTTGACACTGATAAATAAAAAACACACATGTGGTCCAATAGTCTTATATTTTCTTTAAACAACTGGTTGACACTGATAAATAAAAATCACACATGTGGTCCAATAGTCTAATGTTTTCTTTAAACAACTGGTTGACACTGATTTCACATTTTGTTTGAGACATTCCTGTTTTGCGTGTCAATGTAGATTATAACACCAATGTTTCCTCTCTCCAATCAATACAATGTCTTTAAACAATAACACTGTTTATTGTCCTTCTATTCCTTCTGGAGGGACATATCTGCACTGCACATATTATTTCTATTCTAACATCTTCTTTTGAAACATCTTCACTTTGATTTGATCTGATTTGATGCAGTTTATTCCTGTGTGTGAGGGTGATGACAAAAACACTGTCAGTAGATTTTAATATTGGGTACTGAGTTAGGAACCATGAGCGATGATTGTGTGTGTGAGCATTTTTATTTATTTATTTTAGTTTAACTGCATCAGTCTTGATGGAATCTGGCCCATACGCTCCTCACCAGTCTCCCTGTGTGTGTGTGTGTGTGTGTGTGTGTATGTGTGTGTGTGTGTGTGTGTGTGTGTGTGTCTCTCTCTTTTTTCCAGTAAGTTAACGAGGACGCCGTAGAAGGAACCGAGGGACATCAGCTCTAAGATGGAGGAATGGAAACCTAAAGAAAAAACATCAAGAAAAAAAAAGATGGAAAAGAAAACAAAAAAAAAATCCTTCCATTCTATCTGTGTGGGACTGAGCAATGCCTGTGGCTTAAGATGAGAAGAGGAGGAGGAGAAGAGAGAAAGCTAGGGAGAACACTATGAAGGGTGGATGGGGAGGAGGAGAGGAGGATAGAGAGAACTCTATGACGGGAGGATGGGGAGGAGGAGAGGAGACTAGAGAGAACACTATGAATGGTAGATGGGGGAAAAGGAAAACCCGTGGTTATCATACAAAAAAAGAACCTTTTTATTTTTCTAAACTTTTTTAAGTTTATGTTAGAAAAGAGCAAAGTTAAGTGTATATATATATATATATATATATATATATATATATATACATATGGATGTATATAGATGTATAACTATATAAACAAAACAAAAAACTACATATGCATCCATGCCGTGCTGTTTTAGTGAGGGGGCGGGGCTGCAGCGCCCCCTGGCCCCGCCCCTCATGCAGCAGTGCCCCGCCCCCCCAGGTCATGGTGTGAGGGAGCTCAGTCAAGAGCATGAACACACACACATAAACACTCACACATACACTCACACACACACACACTCCTCAATTGCTTTTGCGTACAGGTAGGCTACTTCCTGCTGGACAGAACCACTTCCTGGGGTAGAGGTCAGAGGTTATGACCTTAAACCTGTGATGTCTGAGAGGAGCGACACACACACCCACACACACACACACACACACACACACACACACACTTCCCCCTTTAGCAAGACGTGATTTGGAAATTTGTCAAGGTGTTTACATGCCAAGGGACCCTGACCATGCTTCAGTCAGTCAAGCAGAAAAAATAAAAGAAGAGAGACAGACTGAAGAGAGAGAGACTGAAGAGAGAGAGACAGACTGAAGAGAGAGAGTCAGATGTAGGAGAGAGAGACAGACTGAGGAAAGAGAGACAGACTGAGGAGAGAGAGACAGACTGAGGAGAGAGAGACAGACTGAGGAGAGAGAGACAGATGTAGGAGAGAGAGACAGACTGAGGAGAGAGAGACAGACTGAGGAGAGAGAGACAGATGTAGGAGAGAGAGACAGACTGAGGAGAGAGACAGGCGTGGGAGAGAGAGACAAGAGATGATGTCTGTGAGACTTGGCAGGTACTTGTGGTGTAAGAGGACTGATGTTTGGGGCAGGGGGCATTTTTGAGATAGACGGGGCTACTACGCTTACCAGAGGTGTTGAGGGGTGTTGGGGGGGAGGGATGCCAACCTTATGAAAAAATGCAAAGTTAACATTTCTTAAATTTGTATGTCTACTGGAAGTCAACTTTAGTGACACGTTCTGTATGTAAACATTGTACTAATAACATGCTTCTCAGCATGGTGGAAAAAGACAGTCGGTTGTAGCCATTTACTAATGTTGTATTATTGTATTACTAGGACTGAAGAAAAGAAGATTTCTATATAAATATATCTATTTGTGATTTGCCACCCTTGGAGATGATTTACACGTTCATTTCTGATTGTGAGTTTCTGTGGTTTGATGCGCTGTCGACGTGAGGAGGCGTCTCGAGGAGAGAAGGTTCTAGAAGAGACGTCTCCAGTGGTGTGTTTTTCTGGTTCAGATTCTTGGTTTCTGCCTCTGAATGTACTTCCAACTCTTGAACTTTTTTATGTGTGTGTCTTTCTTTGGAAGCCGTGCTTTGTAACTGTGTGTGTGTACCCGATCGGAGCTGGTGTGTGAGGACACTGGAACTGACTGTTCCTCAGTCACGCGTCTCTCGTCCGCTGTGTGGGACTGCGGGAACTTGTCCAACTGAGTAAAACAAGAGACAGAACTCATGAAACACAGCTTCCTGATCTGCCCACGGAACAACAAAGAGGACACAAAGGTCTCTGAGTTTGAGACATTTCTCTGTTTTTCTGTAATGTTTTCTTTTTCTTCAGACATTGATTTTGAGTCTCAGCTAAAACCCTGAGTGCAGTGGTGTGAAAGAGGATGTAGACGCAGACAGAGACATCCTCGTGTGGGACGGGACGGGATTAACATTTTTCACGTGGTCTGCGGAGAGCGACATGCCAGTACTCCGGGTCCAGGTGTGTGTACAGTGCAACCCTACACACTCACTCGAGTGTGTGTGTGTGTGTTTACGTAGGATTGCAGTTTTCAAGGACTGAAAAATGACGAGCTTCCAAGGACTCAGGTGCTCCTATGAGACAAACCCCCAGTGGCCAGATGATTCTGGAGACCCCCCCCCCCCCCCCCCCCGGATCTGGCTGACGTCCGGGTCAGATGTGGCCCAGGTCTGGGGGTGGATGTAATCCTTCCTGTGTAGTTTATAGCTGTGGAGACCGCTTCCCATCCTAGCTCCTGTAGAGTAAAACACACAAACACACACACACACACACACATACACACACAGACATACACATCATCCTTGCTTCCATAGAGTAAAACATACTCATACACACACACACACACACACACACACACCGAACCATCCTTTCTCCCATACAGTTAAACACACTCACACACACACACACACACACACACACACACACACACCATCCTTGCACCCGAAGAGTAAAACACACTCACATACACACACACACCATCTTTGCCCCCGTAGAGTAAGACACACACACACAACCTCTGACCCCGTAGAGTAGAACACATACACACACTCACACACCATCCTTGCTCCCACAGAGTAGAACACATACACACTCACACACACACACACACACACACACCATCCTTGCTCCCATAGAGTAGAACACACACACA
>NC_137925.1:9592663-9600163 GCF_963457725.1 Sprattus sprattus
CCAACCCTGCATGTTCAGTTTAATTCAGTCCATGTTAAAAAAGTTCAGTTTAGTCCATGTGAGATTCTATAACGGCTCTCATTAACATGTATTATATATAGAGCGCTTTCCATTCTTTATGTTCTAAACTGTTTTTGCTATGTTTCAAATATGGGGCTAGAATGAGAAATATAATAATTGATCATAAGAGCGGCACTCATTAAGAATGATCACCCAGGGCAGGACGTTTGAGTTCTTGTCATATTGGACATCAAAAATTCAAAATGTGGTTAATTTGCCAAGTAGGGATGGCAGTAGGAGTCCTGTGTAGGACAGGGCAGATCTTTGGATGAGTCATTTGGGGGATTTATTGTGAAGCATTAATCCCAGTTTGACTGTTCTTCCTGATGGTCACTGTGTAAGGTCATGGTCACGCTGTAACAGTGTTCTTCTTCATAGTAATGATGCTGATGATGTTTGTGTAGTGTGTATGAATTAGCATGTTTACATGTTTGTGTAGTGTGTGTGTTCAGATGTGTGTATAGTGTGTGTGTTGTGTGTGTGTTTAGATGTTTGTGTAGTGTGTGTGGTTACATGTTTGTGTAGTGTGTGAGTGTGTGTGTGTGTGTGTGTGTGTGTGTGTGTGTGTGTGTGTGTGTGTGTGTGTGTGTGTGTGTGATGAGATTGAGAAACAAAAAAGAGAAAAGAAGAGCATGGAACACTGAAACAATCGTACAGTAGAACATTTCAGGAGTTACCCCTTCTTCCTCCTCCTGTCTGTGTTCTTACATAAAACATCTCTCCCCCTCTTTCTCTCTCTCTCTCTCTCTCTCTCTCTCTCTCTCTCTCCCTCTCCCTATCTCTCTCTCCCGCTCTCTCTCCCTCTCTGTTTCCCTCTCCCTCACTCTCTCTCTCTCTCTCCCTCTCTCCCCCTCTCTCTCTCCCTCCCTCTCCCCAGCTCTCTCTCTCTCTCTCTCAATCTCCCCGCTGTCTCTCTCTCAATCTCCCTTTCTCTCCCTCTCCCTCTCCCTCCCTCTCTCCCTCTCCCTCCCTCCTTCTCTCCCTCTCCCTCCCTCCCTCCCTCTTCCTTGCTCTCTCTCCCTCTCCTTCGCTCTCTCTCTCCCTCTCTCGCTCTCCCTCTCTCTCTCTCTGTCCCTTTCCCTCTCTTTCTCTCTTTCTCTCTCTTTCTCTCTTTCTCCCTCCCTCTCTCTCTCCCTCTCTCTCTCTCTCTCCCCCTCTCTCCTAGATGTCCGTTTTACAGCCAGTCAGAAACACTGAATCTGCAGCCTCTTCATCAGAGGCACACATTAAGTTCTGCACAGAGCATATTAAATATTAATACATAGGCGGCTGCTGAGCAGGTACTTTCTTCTGGTCAGTCAAGCAGACTAATGGAGATCAGACTGAATTAAGGGACAACACCACCACCTACTGGTCAACTTAGATCAGTGCAGCTGAACGAGGCAAACAGGCCTTGTCCAATTCCCTATTCTCACACTCACACTCACACATTCCTGCAGCCTCACACTGTCTACTGGCATCCTCTGTGGAAGTGGCCATGTTTAATCTCACTCCCCCAAACTCCACAGACACACAGCCACTGGTGCCCCTAACTAAACTCTTCTCCCAGGAGTGTGTGTGTGTGTGTGTGTGTGTGTGTGTGTGTGTGTGTGTGTGTGTGTGTGTGTGCCCACAGACACTCACACACACACAGACAGTGACGACTAGAGATGATCTTCAGACACTCACACACACACAGACACTGACGACTAGAGATGACCTTCAGGCCCACAGACACTCACAAACACACAGACAGTGACAACTAGAGATGATCTTCAGACACTCACACACACAGAGACAGTGACGACTAGAGATGATCTTCAGCCCCTCAGTAATGTCTGCATTATTCACAGACACAGATAATCTTCAGTCAGTGAGGATGTGTTTGCGTGTTTGTGTGTGAGGATGCGCACGTGTGTGAGGGTGTGTTTGTGTGTGGGGGTGTGAGGATGCACACGTGTGTGAGAGTGTGTTTATGAGTGAGGATGTGTTTGTGTGTGAGGATGTGTTTGTGTGTGAGGGTGTGTTTGTGTCCAAGGGTGTGTATGTGTGTGAGGATGAATTTGTGTGTTAGGGTGTGTTTGTGTGTGTGTATGTTTGTGTTTGTGAGGTTGCGTTTGTGTGTGTAACAATTTGCTTGTGTATTATGATTTGTTTTTGTGTTAAGGTGTGTTTGTGTGTTCAGGTGTGTTGTGTGTTTGTGTCTTAAGGTGTGTTGTGTGTGAGGTATATGTATCATGCCCGCATTAGTAGTCTTAGTAAGGTTCTATCAGGTTCTGTTTCCTGTAGAACAGTCAGGTAAGCATCCACCAGCCAATTCTAGAATAGAACAGTCAGGTAAGCAACCAGCAGCTGATTCTAGAATAGAACAGTCAGGTAAGCATCCACCAGATGATTCTAGAATAGAACAGTCAGGTAAGCATCCACCAGCTGATTCTAGAATAGACATTTTACATTTACATTTAGTCATTTAGCAGACGCTTTTGTCCAAAGCGACGTACAAGGGAGAGAATAGTCAAGCTAAGAGCAATAAAAACAGGGTGCAACAATAAATACTACCTTACATAAGAAATAGAAAAAGGACATATAAAAAAAAAGAAGTGCAGGAATGTAACTGCTGAAGTGCAAGTTAAGCATTAGTCCAGGTGCCAGTTAGGAAGGGAGGTGCTCTCTGTAGAGTTGGGTCTTCAAAAGCTTCTTGAAGGTAGAAAGGGACGCCCCTGCTCTGGTAGTACTAGGCAGTTTGTTCCACCAACGTGGAACTACAAATGAGAAAAGTCTGGATTGCCGTGCTTGCACAGGTGGCAGTGCCAAACGACGCTCACTAGACGAGCGCAGCGTCCTGGGTGTAACATTTGCCCTTACAAGAGCATTTAGGTAGGTGGGAGCATTAATAGAACAGTAAGGCAAGCATCCGGCAGCTGATTTAGACTCCCTGTCTGCTCAAGCAAAGCATGGAATGTCAGTGACCAATTAAGCGATTTCTCTACATGTTATAAGAATGTTTTGCTTTGATGTATTTAGGTTCAAATGACTTTCAGTCAAATTGAAAATGCATTTTCCTGAAGCTGTCTGTAGGTGGCACCCTTTGACTGGTCAGTTTTTTTAGATTATGGGTGCTCCACACACACACACACACACACACACACACACACACACACACACACACACACACACACACACACACACACAGAGAGATAAACCCCTTCATACAAACTAAAGATCAAAGCCCAGCCTACACTGAGTACAAATGTCAAGTGCTTAAGCGGTTTTCATGACTTCTTACAAGATCACACGATCTCAAGAGGCCATGTTTAGTAAACAAACAAAGAGTTTTGCTCCACAAACTATGGAACAACAAAACTTGTTTTGTTTTTTAGTCAGAGTTTAGAAACACATTTTGTCTTCAGAACTCATATTTCAACTCCCATCCTCCTAGTTTCTGAAGGAATATTTGAATAACATTTAGGAGAGATGGCGACTGGAGCAGTGATTTAAAGAGAGAGAGAGAGTGATGAGTTTGTGTGTGTGTCTATGTCTGTGCGTGGGTGTGTGGGTGTGTTTGTAGGAGAATAATATTTGCTGTCTCTGAGCGGGTGTGGAGAGCTGGGATCAAACACACACACACACACACACACACACACACACACACACACAGAGCATAAAAACCCATGCACGCACACACAGAGACACTCACATTGCTTTCTCTCTCTCTCTCTCTCTCTCTCTCTCTCTCTCTCTCTCTCTCTCTCTCTCTCTCTCTCTCTCTCTCTGTGTGTGTGTTGGGCTCTGCCCAGGCCCTGGAGATACTTCTTCAGAACATTCCAAAGTGTCGCTCAGATTGTGTTACACCCACAGAGCCAGAAGAAATAATGACACACCCTTCACGCACACACCCGCACACACACACACACACACACTCAGAGAAATATATTTGCCCTTAAGATATTTTCCTAGACAGCCGGATCTTCTTCAAATATTGACTGTCCAAGGGGGATGAAGAGCAGGTTAATAAACATGTCATTTTAGTGTTTGTAGAGAACAGAGGAAGCACCACCACTCCTCATCCTCCTGTGAGTGTATGTGTGTGTGTGTGTGTGTGTGTGTGTGTGTGTGTGTGTGTGTGTGTGTGTGTGTGTGTGTGTGTGTGTGTGTGTGTGTGTGTGTGTGAGTGCATGTGTGTGTGAGTGTATGTGTGTGTGTGCGTGTGTGTGTGTGTGTGTGTGTGTGTTTGTGAGTGTATGTGTGTGTGAGAGTGTGTGTGTGTGTGTGTGTGTGTGTGTGAGAGAGAGTGTATGTGAGTGTGTGTATGTGAGTGTGTGTGTGTGTGTATTTGAGTGTGTGTGTGTGTGTGTGTGTGTGTGTGTGTGTGTGTGTGTGTGTGTGAATAACTTGGGCCCAGGTCCCAGGAGAGAGAGTGTATGCTTGTGTGTGTGTGTGTGTGAGTGTGTGTGTGTGTGTGTGTGTGTGTGGGTATGTAACTAGGGCCTGTGATGATGTGATCTTCCCTACAGGTGAAAATGCTCTCTGGCTGCCATGCCATTGAGCCGGGCTCTTTGGTGTGGCGGTCAGATCGCATGTTTGGCACCCCGTTGACCTGGGTTCAAGTCCAGGTGACCACACTCTCCCTTCGATACAGGGCCCATGTCCCAGGAGAGAGAGTGTATCTGTGTGTGTACGTGAGTGTGTGTATATAACTAGGGCCCAGGTCCCAGAAGAGAGAGAGTGTGTGTGTCTCTGTCTCCACTCCTGCAAACTTGACTGTGTTTTGTGGGTGTGAAGATTCTGTACTTGCTTGTCCACCACATCACTGAGCTGCTCGTTGTGAGAAGGTGATACATGACACACTTTATTACAGATGGAGTAAAGCATCTTGTACTGCTGTAAAACAGATGGAGTATAGCATATCGTACTGGACTGTAAATAGATGGAGTAGTAAAGCATCTTGTACTGCTGTAAAACAGATGGAGTAAAACATCTTATGCGGCTGTAAAACAGATGGTGAAAAGCATATTGTACAGGGCTGTAAAACAGATGGAGCAAAGCATCTTGCACCACTGTAAAACACATGGATAAAGCATCTTTTACTGCTGTAAAAGGATGGAGTAAAGCATGAACTGCTGTAAAACAGATGGAGTAAAGCATGTTGTACTGCTGTAAAACAGATGTGCAGATTTTAAATAACACCATAGAAATGTACAACACTCTGATGTGATGATGTCCCTTGTTGTTGAGCTGTTGAGCATGATGAGAGCACTGTGTGTGTGTGTGGGTGTGTGTGTGTGTGTGTGTGTGTGTGTGTGTTTGAGGTCATCCAGCATGCTAAGGGGACTGGCTAACGCCATCAGGCCAAAAGACTTGATGTGGGAGAGTGAGGAGTGAGATTCTCCTTGCTGTGTCAGACCAGACTAGTTCTCAGGCCAACTCTACGTGTGTGTGTGTGTGTGTGTGTGTGTGTGTGTGTGTGTCTGTGTGTGTGTCTGTCTGTCTGTCTGTCTGTCTGTCTGTCTGTCTGTCTATCTGTGTACCGCTACCCCCAGGCCAAATATGACATCAGCAGGGTAAGAATGTAGTGACAGCTGGCAGCCAAGCTGGTAATGTCTCTGTCTGTCTGTCTCTCCCTCTCCCCTCTTTTCTCTCCTCCTCTCTCCACTTCTCCTCAACGGCCTGTCACCTACTGAAAGCACCCAGGCCTCATAAAGCATTTTTTAGATCGGATGCTAGATAATAAACCAGTCAGTATACACTCAGGCAAACCGACAAGGTGCTACAAATGCTGAAACAGACACACACACACACACACACACACACACACACACACACACACACACACACACACATACAGACACACACACACATACAGACACACACACACAAACACACACACACACACACACACACACACACACACACACACACACACACACACACATACAGACACACACACACACACACATACAGACACACACACACACATACACACACACACACAAGCATACAGACACACACACACGCATACAGACAAAAACAGACACACACACACACACACACACACACACACACACACACACACACATACACACACACAAACAAACACACACACACACACACACACACACACACCCACACCCACACCCACACACACACACACACACATGCCGAACGCCAAGGGCATGGGGTCGATCCCCGAGAAGCCAACATAGTGATGGAGATGTGCAAATACACTGTCAGTCGCTTTCGATAAGTAGTTACGTCTGCTGATCAATGATCTTCACCTGATCAGTGATCATAATGACCCTGTTCAATACTCAGGCACTTGATCTGCTGCCCCACCATGCCTGGCTCAAAGACAGAGGTAACTCTCTTTAAATAAAAGCACCAGAATGCAAAAAAATTATCATATTTAAAAAAAAATCAAATAAGTCACAAAACCTTAAGGCATTAATACTTATTATACACAGTGTAAATAGTAACTGACATCACAACATCTAACGCAGCCAATTGGCCATGTCCATGACGACGGGGTGAGCGGGCGTGTCCTATCCCTCACTCTCTGCCTTGATGAGGTGTCCGCTGAAGGTCATGTAGGTGTCGTAGTCGTCGCTGAAGACGGCGTTCTCCCGCTCGCCCTTGAAGAGGCGCACCCACACCTGGTCGTCCCGCGCCAGCTCCAGCATCAGGCTCTGGCTCTGCATGATGGAGCGGTCGCTCGGCTGGGCGTACAAGATGGCCACCTCCTGCTCGTTCTTCATTAGGTGCAGGTACGTCTCTTTCTGCACAGACAGGGAGGGAGGGAGAGAGAGCGCAGAGTCTTCACCTTTAAAATGCTTTATGGTACTTGGGTTTAGTTTTTTTGCACTTGATTGTACTGATAGCAGTGGTAGTCCGTCAGGGCCTTCAAGGCCTTCTCTGCTGGCCTAAACATCATCAGAAAATAAATGTAATAAAATACATTTAATTTTAATATTTTCTTTGCATAAATATGTATTCAATTATTCCCCATAGTCCATTGTCTTCATTTCATAGCTTCCAGCGTTGTTAATTTATGTTAGAGCTTTCATCCAATCATATTTCAGCTATCATGTGTTGCCACGCTCCGAGAAACCTTCCCCGAGAACAGAATTCTTCCCTGAGGCCTTCAGAATTCACATTGAAGGCCCGTGTACATCTGATTGGTTTTCACAACTGGCTGTTTCAGTTCATTTAAGTTGAATGAACTGAAACAGACAGTTGTGACAACCAATCAGATTTCGAGTTGGCGACACTGGGCCTTCTAGAAGGCCCGGAAGATTTCTTTCCTCGTGTTGAACGTGACACGTAAACGTCCTTTGATTGGATACTGAGGCAGACCGGTGCAGTGCTTCAGTGCTCAGTTTAGCTGGCTAATGCGAAAACGACGTACATCGGTTTCAATGCTTATTATGCTAGTTGTTTCAATTGGTAAGACTAAATATAATTACA
>NC_137925.1:9610163-9700163 GCF_963457725.1 Sprattus sprattus
TATCAGCAGCATCTCATTCTCCAGCCCATCTGTGTGTCTTAAGCAGCTTGCACACTGCCCCGACAAACGCTTACATTCAGAATACAGACACATTTTAGAACCTGTCATGGTTCTTATGGTACATATGCGCACTCTCCTAGAATACAGACACATTCTAGAACCTTTCATGAATCAGAAGGCATTATTTTAAAGAAGCTCAAAGTTCAGCTCAAATCTGGGCGCTCTATGTGTGTGTGCATGCATGTGTGTGTGTTTGCAGATGTGACATGGCGTGGTTCAGATCTAGTCCAGAATGAGCTGGAGTTTGATGAGTGGATCCAATGGGTCCCAGAGTGAGTGTGTGTGTGTGTGTGTGTGTGTGTGTGTGTGTGTGTGTGTATGTGTGTGTGTGTGTGTGTTTGTGTGTGTGTGTGTGTGTGTGTGTGTGTGTGTGTGTGTGTGTGTATGGTGTGTGCGTCTGCGTGTGCCCAGACCTGAAGTAGGAATGAGCGTTACTAATTAATGCCCCAGGTCTGCTATTTAGTGTGGGAACACTGTTAGCCAGGGGTGCATTCACAGCATTTCATCACACACTGTACGCTGTGTGTGTGTGTGTGTGTGTGTGTGTGTGTGTGTGTGTGTGTAATCCACTGTGTGCTGAAGCCACCTTTTGCTCTCATTTCAATGCAAAAACACACACATGTTTAATCTTCCTCCAAGTTGTTAGATATCAAAAAACACACACATGTTTAATCTTCCTCTATGCCGTTAGATATCAAAGACACACAGATGCTGAACCATATGCCCGAGGCCTGGGACATCAATCATAACCTTCCACCGCCCGTCCTCCGGGAATGCAGGTAAACCCTGGGTGAAGTGTGTGTGTGCGTCTGTGTGTAAACCCTGGGTGATGTTTCAGAGAGGAACTACATTCCCAGAGCAGGGGGAACCCCATGAGTGTGTGTCCAGGCTGAAGCTATGAGTGTGTGTCCAGGCTGAAAAAGCACTGGACACTGAAAAAGCTTTTCTCCGGCTGCTGGTTTGATGCAGCTGGTAGCAGTATGTGAGTGTGAGGATCTAGGCAGCCTTCAGTAGACAGACCAGCTGCTCTGTGTCAGTGTGAGGATCTATGCAGCCTTCAGTAGACTGACCAGCTGCTCTGTGTGAGGATCTAAGCAGCCTTCAGTAGACTGACCAGCTGCTCTCTGTCAGTGTGAGGATCTTAGCAGCCTTCAGTAGACTGACCAGCCGCTACGGCGGCCATGTTTACTCCTCACCTGACTTGTGTGCCCAACAGTAGAACTGTGGCTGAGGGCTGTTCTAGAAGGAATGCCTTTTCTTGACAGAACCCTTAGGGCTGTTCTAGAAGTAATGCCTTTTCTTGACAGAACACTGAGGGCTGTTCTAGAAGGAATGCCTTTTCTTGATAGAACACTGAAGGCTGTTCTAGAAGGAATGCCTTTGCCTGATAGAACACTGAGGGCTGTTCTAGAAGGAATGCCTTTTCTTGACAGAACACTGAGGGCTGTTCTAGAAGAAACACCTTCTTTGGTGAAGATTCTTCGAGAACACAGACTCTCTTCACCTGCCTTCACAAAAGCCCCAAGACATCGTAGTACAAAAACAATTCCGTATTTTTACACACACTTTTCTCGTCACACACACACACGCCTGTTCTGGCAGATCTCTGCCACACACACACAGAAAATCAAATTCCATCTGATGAGCACACAGTGTTAGCCATCAGCTCATTACTCCTCACTCCTCACAGCCTAAACAAAGGGAACATCGCTAATGCCTCCAAGACTTTTTCCACAGACGTCAGCCACTTATCCAACAGCGTGTCAGTCTGTCAAAGTTACTATTACATGTGTCCATCATCCCATAGTGTCATTATTAGAAATGTGTCCATCATTCTAGGGTCATCATAGGGGTCTACCCATCACACTATAATTATCTGTGTCTGTCATTTTAGAATGGAACTATAATGTGTGTACACACGCCAACAGTCCCACATACACACACATACACACCCCTATACACACTCCTACAGTCCCACATACACACATACACACCCCTACACACAATCCTTCAGTCCCCCATACACACACACACACACCACTCACATAGGATTATGTAGGATTGTTGTTTACTGTTCACTAACTATGCAGGCAGACAACCTCATGACCATCAGACACACACACACGCACACACACATACTAATTTTAATCTCTACAACTGCATGCATATATCCCATACCATCAAACACACACATACACACACACACACACACACACACACACACACACAGCTACTAATGTTAATCCCTACATTGCATGCATATTTCCCAGACCATCAAACACACACACACACATACACAAACACACCACACACACACACACACACACACACACACACAGATACTTCAGCACATCACTTCTGCTCTTACCCAATCTCTCGCTCCCTCATTGCAAATGAAGTCATGTTTACCTGGCTTTGTGATGACACACCTAAAGCACACACACACACACACACGCTCGGGGTGGCGGTGAGAAACCCAGCACTGTGGCATTTCAAGACTGATATCCAGATAGAGTAGCAACAAAGAAAACATGAGGGCCGGCCTCGCAGTGTTCAACAATAAAAACAGCTTCAAGGGGACGCCTTGGTGTCTGTGTCTGTGTCTGTGTCTGTGTCTGTGTCTGTGTCTGTGTCTGTGTCTGTGTCTGTGTCTGTGTCTGTGTCTGTGTCTGTGTCTTTGTCTTTGTCTGTGTCTGTGTCTGTATCTGTGTCTGTGTCTGTATCTGTGTCTGTGTCTGTGTCTGTGTCTGTGTCTGTGCCTGTGCCTGTGTCTCTGCCTGTGTCTGTCTCTGCCTCTTCTTCAGTCTCTGTCTCTCCTTCTATTCATGTTCAGTAGAGTCTCTTCTTCACAGGATGTTGTGTTCATGTTCAGTAGAGTCTCTTCTTCACAGCATGTTGTGTTCATGTTCAGTAGAGTCTCTTCTTCACAGGATGTTGTGTTCATGTATTTAAGGGCTCGCAGCGCCCCCGTGATGGTGGAGGTGTCCATTACACAAGCCAATCAAGAGCAGGCGGATGGACCAGCTGGGAGACGTTTGTCTCGCTGTCGCCCCTCTGCCAGGCATAGTTTCTCTCACACACACACACACACACACACACACACACACACACACACACACACACACACTGACTGCCACGAGACTCAGTGCCCTGGAGGGGGAACAACAGGAGGATGCCTACCTCTGCTGCTACCACTCAGCTCCTGCCCTGCAGTCCTGTAGACACGTCCACCGTCCACCGTCCTCGTCCCTCTCTTTCCCAGCCAGGCAGTCACCCAGTCAGTCTCCCAGTCACCCAGTCAGTCTCCCAGTCTAACAGTCAGTCTCCTAGTCAGTCACCCAGTCAGTCTCCCAGTCAGTCTCCCAGTCTCCCAGTCAGTCCCCCAGTCTAACAGTCAGTCTCCTAGTCAGTCACCCAGTCAGTCTCCCAGTCAGTCTTAGTCTGTCTTCCAGGCAGAAAGTCAGTCTTACAGTCAGTCTCACAGTAAGTCTCACAGGCACTCTCCCGGTCAGGAAGTCAGGCAGTCAGTCACCCAGTCTCCCAGTCAGTCTCACAATTAGTCTAACAGTCAGTCTTTCAGGCAGTTAGTCTCCCAGGCAGTCTCATAGTTAGTCTTCCAGTCAGGCAGTCAGTCTCACAATCAGTCTCACAGTTAGTCTCACAGGCAGTCTCCCAGGAAGGCAGTCAGACAGTCCTCTGTTATCAGAGAGGAGTGAAGAGTGGAGTCTCAGCCTGAGAGAGATATTTCCCTTCTGAGCTCCCGTACACACACACACACACACACACACACACACACACACACACACACACACACGGCAAAGCAAGCAGGAAGGGAGGGAGGGAGGAGGAGGAGCATGTCTGGCCAAGAGGGAGGGGCAAAGACAGAATAACAGAGACAGAGAGAAAAAAGAGAGAGGGTTGGAGAGGTCACACACACACACACACACGTACGCAGACACACACTCACACAAACAAACACACACACACACACACACACACAGACACACTCTCACACAGACATATTTGTGTCTTATTCTACAGCAGGTTATTTGTTCTTAATGTACAGCAGGTTATTTGTTTCTTATTTGTGTTTGCAGGAGAGCAGACAAAAAGGAACCCAAACAGGGTTGGTGGGTTTTACATATTTTCAAATATTACAGAACTGAAAAATCCATCCTGTGCAGGCCTCACACAGACAGACACAGACAGTGACACACACACACAACTCCAATCTGTCTGAACTCATTGTGCAACTGGTAATTGTTATGTTGTGCTCTGGCATAAATGCCACAAACACTCTCACACACACACACACACAGACAGTGACACACCCACATACAGCTTCAATCCATCTGAAGTCATTGAGCAACTGGTAAGTTTCTCTAGCGGAGATGCTTCTGCAGTTCAAGAAACAAGTGCAAAACTATTCAAACATACACACACACACACACACACACACACACACACACACACACACACACACACACACACACACACACACACACACACACGCACACACACACACACAAAGACACAGACACACACACGCACACACACAGTCGCACACACGCACACACACAGACACACAGACAGACGCACACACACGCACACACGCACACACACACACACACACACACACACACACACACTCACGCGCACTCTCACACACACACAGTCACAGACAGACAGACACACACACAAACACACACGAACACACAGACACACACGCACACACACACACACAGACGCACAGACACAGTCAGATACACACACACACAGTCAGACAGACACACACACAGACACACACACACACACACACACACACACACACACACACACATACACACACACACACACACACTCTTCTGCCTGCTCTGGATGCCCAGTGGATATTTATCGGGTGTCAGAGAATGGAATGTGTATGTGCGTGTGTGTGTGTGTCTGACTGTGTCTGTGTGTGTGTATGTGCGTGCGTGTGTGTGTGGGTGGTGTGTGTGTTCAGCCCCTGCTCATTACAAAACATTAGTGTGGATAAGCACACTTAAACACTCTAAACACTTCTCCATACATGCCAGTCGTAAACATATGCCTACAGAAAATAATGAACCCATATGCATGCATACTTGAACCCATTTAGGAACACGGACAAGACAGCAAAAAGCACGTTTAACAAGCATTCCGTTCACATTCCGCACTGTAATTATTCCGTTCACATTCCACACTGTTAATATGCCCCAGAGGATCAGACACTGAGGCTGGTCAAGGGATCAACCGATTTGCACTTTTATTGGCCAATACCAATATCAATACCAGTATCAATATCAATACCAGTATCAATCCCAATATCAATACTATATCAATACCAGTATCCGTATGTTATCACTTAGAATCGCTGAATTCTGGGCCGGTATTCATATCATTAGCATATTTGGCTGTTGCAAAAACCAAATACATCAAGAGAATTATAATGTCCATTTGCAACCACCTTCTATGAGACACAACAGGTAATGTGCAGATCTTACACCACCAGGGAACTATCAAGTTTTAAATCAGTGGAATCTATGTCTAAATCTAATTAATGGTTTGATGTTTTAAATCAGTGAAATCTATGTCTAAATCTAATTAATTGTTTTTAATCAGTGAAATCTATGTCTAAATCTAATTAATTGTTTTAAATCAGTGAAATCTATGTCTAAATCTAATGTATTTTTTTTAATCAGTGAAATCTATGTCTAAATCTAATGAATTGTTTTTAAATCAGCGAGATCTATGTCTAAATCTAATGAATTGTTTTTAATCAGTGAAATCTATGTCTAAATCTAAGTAATTGTTTTAAATCAGTGAAATCTATGTCTACATCTAAGGGATTGTTTTTAATCAGTGAAATCTATGTCTTAATCTAATTAATGGTTTTGAATCAGTGAAATCTATGTCTAAAACTAATGTTTCGGTTAAATCAGTGAAATCTATGTCTAAATCTAAGGGATTGTTTTTAATCAGTGAAATCTATGTCTAAATCGAATTATTTGTTTCGAATCAGTGAAATCTATGTCTAAAACGAATGAATTGTTTTAAATCAGTGAAATATTTGTCTATATCTACTAAATTGCAACAACAATGGCACCAACTAAGACAGTGATGATAATGAAAGGTGACATTAACAGAAGATACAGTGCCCTCCACAATTATTGGCACCCTTAGTGAATGTGACCAAAACAGGCTATGAAAAAATATGTCTTGGCTGTTTATCCTCTTGGTGTTTCACTCCAAATATTCACACAAATCTTACTTTTTTTATTTAAGTAAAATTATTGAAAGAAAAAAACAAATGTTGACATTACATTATTCTCCAAAACAGGTGTGCCACAATTTTTTGGCACCCCTTAATTTAATGTTTTGAGCAGCCTCCCTTTGCCAAGATAATAGCTCCGAGTCTTCTCCTAAAATGTGTGAAGAGGTTGGTGACACATGGCATGGGATCTGAGACCTTTCCTACATACAGTTTCTTTCCAGATCCTTCAGATTCTTAGGTCAATGCCTTTAGACTCAGCTTCAGCTCTTTCCACAGATTTTCTATGGGGTTTAGGTCGGGGGACTGTGATGGCCATGGCAAAACCTTTATTCTGCTGTCAGTGAACAATTTTTGTGTTGATTTTGAGGTGTGCTTCGGGTCATTGTCCTGGTGGAAGATCCAACCACGGCCCATTTTAAGCTTCCTAGAGGGGGCTCTTAGGTTTTCATTTAATATCTGCTCGTATTTGATGGAGTCCATGATACCATGTATCCTAACAAGATGTTCAGTGTGATGGTAGTTCTGGAGACTTTCTGACCCCAGGACTCAACGTACCTCTTCAATTCTCCAGCTGTGATCTTTGGAGATTATTTTTCCAGTCGAACTATCCTCCTCACGTGCGTGGGGTTAATTTACAGACAGGTCCTCTTCCAGTCTGATTCCTTACATTCCCTGTCGCTTTGAACTTCTTAACTATTGGCCTGATTGTGGAAATGGGTATTTTCAACTGTTTGGATATTTTCTTATATCCTTTTCCGGAATTCTGCAGCTCAACAACTTTTTGTCGCTCTTCAACACTGTGTATTTTGCCTGTGTCACCTCATATTAAACCCGAGTGAAACAGGAAGTCATGGTTGACCACTTAAGAGTTCCTAATCAAACAGGTGAAAACATGACTGGTAATATAGTACTTCAGTTAGATTTTAATTATAAGATTTTCTAAGGGTGCCAATAATTGTGGCCCCCATGTTTTGGAGAAAAATGTTTTATTTAATGTCAATTTTTTTTAATTCTTTCAATCATTTTACTTCAATGAAAAGGTAAGAATTTTGTGAATATTTTTGAGTGAAAGACCAAGAAGATAAACAGCAAAGACACATTTTTTCATAGCCTGTTTTGCCCATATTCATTAAGGGTGCCAATAATTGTGGAGGGCACAGATAGATAGATAGATAGATAGATAGATAGATAGATAGATAGATAGATAGATAGATAGATAGATAGATAGATAGATAGATAGATAGATAGATAGATAAAAGAAGTCGCTATTATTAAGCCATGAAGTTTAACATCTTAACTAAGGTAACATTTACAACATTAGCTTCATTCTTAAGGATTGGATCATTCTTAGGATGTTAAGGTATATACAAGTATTAGGATGTTAAAGTATATACATTGGGAAACTGATATAGGTTGTTTAAGTATATAAAAGTATTAGGATGTTAATGTATATAAATTGGGAAACTGAAATAGGATACTTAAGGATATAAATTGGGAATATGAAATAGGATGTTAAAGTATATAAATTGGGAAATTGAAATAGGATGTTTAAGTATATACATTGGGAAACTAAAATGGGATGTTAGATATATAAATTGGGAAATTGAAATAAGATGTTTAAGTATAAACATTGGGAAACTAAAATAGGATGTTAAAGTATATAAATTTGGAAATTGAAATAAGATGTTAAAGTTTATAAAAGAATAAGGATGTTAAAGTATATCAATTGGGAAACTAAAATGGGATGTTCAAGTATACAAATTGAGAAATTGAAATAGGATGTTTAAATATAAATTGGGAAAATGAAATAGGATGTTAAAGATTATAGATTGGGAAACTGAAATAGGATGTTTAAGTGTATAAATTTGGAAAATGAAAAAGGATGTAAAAGTATATAAATTGGGAAACCGAAATGGTAAATCAACCTGTGCCAGTCAAAGTGTCATAAATGTCTTCCCAGGCCCCATGCGGCTCCCTCATGCTCCAGGTGTCTGTGCTGCAATGGCTATGATTTTGGTTCCTAAAGAGGACTTTCAAGATATTAATGTTAATAATAATGGAAGTGTATAGAAAAGAAGGAATAAGATATCAATAGTTCTATTTTAACTGTGTATGCAAGTAAACCTGCCGTATGGAAAGTAAACACAAGAGGGCGCTGTTTGACAAATATCCGCAACACCCTGTCCGAGGAGGCCGATACTGATATGAACGGATACGTGTTAAAGAAGGCCGATAGTGGCCAATGTATGAACAAAACCAACATGTGTCCTGCCATGTCTCTGGGATGTCAAAAGAATTTGAAAAAAATAAAAGTGTAAAATTCTTCTGTACTTTTCATCTTATGTTTGTTTTTATAATTCAAGAGATACCTTATTAACCTTTTTTAAATGTAATGTCACTCTTTGGAGAAAAAACATGAACTATACATTACTACTTTCCAAACTGGCTGCGCTTGCCAGCTTCATGGATTTGTTTTTTTCTTGGACAGTCATTTTTCACTTAGACCACTAGATGTCCCGAGTGAGTTACAGTTCAGGTGGAATTGAATTTGACGGTAAAACTGCTTCAGATCAAATAATTCAGTATATATTTCAATATTTCACCAGATTAATTTCCGTTTTGATAAAGAGCCATCAAACTGATTCAGGACGAACACGCATTTGGCTCTCTGTCAGGGGTCAGGGTTCAGGCAAACAGCCTTGAGTAATATTGCTGCACGTTGCACTCCTGTATCGACCAAATTGAGTTGAAACGGGGTGTTATGAGAAACAACCTCAGACCCACAAACAAACCTCTCAGATCTTTGTCATTTAAACGGCCTTTCAGTTACGGTTGATATGGTTTAAAGGATTTACGGAAATGATGGGGAAACGGTGCAAAATCATAAATACTATGAAGGCGAGAGTGCTGTTGGGGAGAAACTGGTTTAATAGTACATCTCATTTAAAGTATGCCAGAGCCGTTCGTCTGGGGTTATTTGTCATACATTTTAATAATAAATGAGCTTAGGCTAAAACTATAGTCTAATCCTGTGATATGGCGAAATTCCAAAATGTCATTATTCTCTCTCTCTCTAATATCGTATGAGAGTAAAGGCCTATCTTAGCTCTCTCACGGTGGCCTATTTTGTAAAGTTGGTCGCGTCTGCAGTGCAGCGCTTTCTAGCAAAGCGGCTCAGTGGCGCGTTGGTGTGCATGTGCTACAGCTATTACGCAATCCATTCAAAACAGCACGGCCACGTGCAGCAGCCAAACACCGTCACGATTGGTTGACATCTGACCAATCACAGGTCTCAAATCTGTTTCAGCGTTTTGGTGGGCGTGTTCAGGGCGGGTGGGAACAAAATATAACTACCGAATCCGGTGGGAGGCTGAGAGTTGTAAACACTTTCAGAAAAGTATGAAGTCCGGTTTTCTCTACAGTTCTTCATAACTGATTACAGATGTGTGAGCCATAATCTCCTGATCTAATGTTTCATTTGACAAAATCGCATAATTTTTTTTCCATATTGACAAACAAAAACATCTTCAAATATGTCACATCATTTGACAATGACATGCAGTTCAGAGACCTTGTGGACCTTCTCAGTCTAGTCTTCTGTCATTAAAGTCCCACACAAACACACTGTCTCTCTCTCTCTCACACACACACACACACACACACACAGACACACACACACACACACACACACACACACACACACACACACACACACACACACACACACACACACACACACACACACACACACACACACACACACACACACACACACACACACAAAGACACACCCTTGTGCATGGACCTTCTCAGTCTGGTCTTCTGTCATGGAGGTCCCAGATTTCAAATCAAAATTAATCATGATGATTTCATTTCAGGCTGGCCTAGTGAGTGTGGTGACCCAAAAAGAGCACACACACACACACACACACACACACACACACACACACACACACACACACACACACACACACACACACACACACACACACACACACACACACACACACACACTGCTTTTGGTTACTGTAACTCATTTGTCAGTAAAACTGTCAGCTGCATTTAATAGCCATCATATCATGCCTGGAGCAGATACAGGAGGTTGTGTTAGTTTTGTAGTCTACCCTATCTAATCCGTTAAAACAGACCCACACACACACACACACACACACACACACACACACACACACACACACACACACACACACACACACACACACAATGAACACCTCATGCCCGGAGCAGATGCAGGAGGTTGTGTTGGTGATAGTCTACCCTATCTGATCTGTTAAAACAGACTGCTGGCATAGCCTAAGAGCACCAGTGCAATACAATAATATTCACGTTATGTTTTGCCATATTCATTCTAGCATGGCGACAAAGATAGCATTTTTCTGTTGGTGTGCCCTTCCTTTTTGTTTCCCCTTCTCACCTAAATGTATGCCTCCATATGTTTGCCGTCAGCTCATGTGGATGTGAGATTGCTCTACACATGTAACTGTGTTAGTATTAATTAAATTGAGACTAGACTAGACTTGTCAACTGAAGCATCACCAGAGACTTTGCCATCACACACAGCCCTAACTAGATCCCTCCCATTTACGCAGTTACTAGAGGAAGTGATGTCATAGTAATAGTGCGTACTGTTCCATTGTGGACAGGATTGGAACTCTATCCTTTACTAGACATAGGTGGATACCAGGGTAGGTCTCGTCAAAATCCGTCGCCATCCTCGGAAAAAGAATTAGTGATGACCTCTAAAATACGAGGATCATAATATAGACATTACAACTTTTCACCCGAGACCAATATTACGGATTTTGAGCGAACCGTCCCTTAGAAAAGCAATGGTGACAGTTGGTCTGTTTAGGAAGGAGCCGAATTCTCTTCTGGGAGTCGGGGGGGTGGGGGGAATGTAAGATACGGTCTACCAGCCAGTTAGTTACACAGCCTAGTAAGGTTAAAATACAAGGTGACAAACGAAGTTTGATATTTTTATTGTATTTCTTAATACAAGGGCCGTAAGGTACACACAGTGCTAAAAACAGAATGGAGCTAAGGGTCGGAAACCGATACAGACTGGGTAGGAAAATTGGAAGTGGATCATTTGGAGACATCTACTTGGGTGAGTAAAACTGAACACCATGTTTAAGTTGAACAATATGTAAGTGGTCGTGTTGTTAACCTTGCTCAGTTGTCTATCCACTGTACACGGTATTGCCAGTAATCTAACATTGACAGCCCGGGGATGAGGCTGTTCATCCTAACATAGACAGCAATGCTAGCCAGCTAGTTTTGGCAGATTACTCCACTGTCCTGTCACAGGCTAGCTGTGAATGTCACATATTGCCTCTCAACATCAGACGGTAGCTAAAGACCGCAAACTACAGAGCTGTAAAGATTTTAGATGATAGGCTGGCGAAATGATTGTGTCAAAGAAGTGAATTGGAAGCTACCAAAAGCCATCCGTCAGTCAATGTTAACATGACGTTAGCATAATGCTGCTTGTTCTTGGAGTGATAACGGCGGCTGAATAGATCACTGTCTAGATTTGAGAACTAGGCTGTCTGGGGACATTTGAAAGCTTGACAGCAGAGTTTTATCTGTCTTTCGAGCAGGGACTGTGCTTCCAGCGTAGCGTTAGTTCACATAAACTCTATTAGTCGTGTAGTGCCAATATATTCACAGACATCAGCCCTCGACAAACACCCAACCATATTCTCATTCTTGGACTGTATAGGGAACGTGCCTCCATCTCACGGCACAATCTGGGAATAGTGTCTGCAAAAGGATGGCATTTGAAGTCGTTCCTGTAAAGTGTGTCACCATGACGATAGCCTACATGCTGCTGAAGTCAGCTGATGGGAAGTACTGAGGCTGTTCCTACTTCAGTGCTCTCAGTAAGGCTGTAGTGTGTGTGTGTGTGTGTGTGTGTGTGATGCTCTCAGTAAGGCTGTAGTATGGTGTGTGTGATGCTCTCAGTAAGGCTGTAGTATGGTGTGTGTGATGCTCTCAGTGTGTGTGTGTGTGTGTGTGTGTGTGTGTGTGATGCTCTCAGTAAGGCCGTAGTATTGTGTGTGTGTGATGCTCTCAGTATGGCTGTAGTGTGTGTGTGTGTGTGATGCTTTCAGTAAGGCTGTAGTGTATGTGTGTGTGTGTGTGTGTGTGTGTGTGATGCTCTCAGTAAGGCTGTAGTGTGTGCGTGTGTGTGTGTGTGTGTGTGTGTGTGTGTGTGTGATGCTTTTAGTAAGGCTGTAGTATTGTGTGCATGTGATGGTCTCAGTATGACTGTAGTGTGTGTGTGTGTGTGTGTGTGTGTGTGTGTGTGTGTGTGTGTGTGATACTTTCAGTAAGGTTGTAGTGTGTGTGTGTGTGTGTGTGTGTGTGTGATACTCTCAGTAAGGCTGTAGTGTGTGTGTGTGTGGTGATCTCAGTGAGGCTATAGTGTGTGTGTGTGTGTGTGATGTTTAGGGTCCTTCTCTGCTTCATTTTAGGGTCTTTCTCTGCTTCACACTCTCCGACCGTCACCTGGGGTTGCCACGGGCGTGTGTGTTGCCTTACTAAGCTAAGACTTCACACTGCTGTAATAACACACTCCTTTTACATAACACTTGTGTTACAGACTGAATATTTGTGTGTGTGTGTGTGTGTGATAGGGGTGGGAATCTCTTGGCACCTCACGATTCGAATCCGATTCAGAGGTCAACGATTCGATTCTAAACCCATTATCATATCATAAAAAAAATCATAAAACGATTATCGATGGATTTCGATTTTGAAACGTTTGAGTTTGCTACTCAGAGGTTGCTAATCACTCCCTACTTTATTTGATCATTAAAGAAAATCAATAGATGAATTACCTTTTTATAAAAGAAAAAAAATCTTTGTCACAAATATGACTTTCTATCGACAATGCAATAACCAATGCAGCTTGCATTTCAACACAATATGGAAGAAGCCTAGGTAAAATGTAAATACATTCATTTTTCTTTTAAATTATTAAAGAAAAAGCTGCTCTTAGTTAATGATAAGAATAAGACTTCTTCAAACACAAAATGCCACTTTTATTTTAGATAATAAGCAGCATGACCCTGAGAAAGAAAATAATGCTACACAATAATATGCTACTTTATGGTGCTTGCATTTTAAAGGTGCTTCATTTCCAGTTAATAACTGGTGGAGGCTCATGGAATATGCAAGTTCTCATATTCATGTGACTAACATTAAATTGAAGGCAATATTCCTACCCAATCATTAGGCTAACGTAGAGCTAACTGCATCTCGCACTGTATAAATAGCAAAACACAACTTGGACCAACAAAATAACATATATACAAAGTTCTCAAAGCACAGAAACGAGGCAGTGTCTCTACATTATGGCACACAAAACAAAAGTTGCCAGAGAAAAGGGGGTGAAATGTGTTAACATATGATGAAGTTATGAAGTGTTGTGATCTGACAAAGTAAACAAGCTTATGCAATATGCAAGTTCTTGTGTAAGAACAGGAGCTGGTCTACATGCTCTGGTGTGAGTGTGCTCCGCTGGGCAGTCACAATATCCCCTGCAGTAGAGAACACTCTTTCTGCAGAGACACTGGTGGCCGGAATACAAAAGTATCGGTTGCCAAACTTGGAAAGCAGGGGATGCATAATCTCATTTTTCCTCCACCAGCTGAGAGGGTCCTCAGAGAGAGGAATTGGTGGAGCACCACGGAACTTGGTAACCTCCTCCTCCTTAGCTTGAGCATAGGCAGAGATGGGCTGCTGAGCTGTTGCACTAGAGAAGGTATTCCCCAGCAGATTCTTCGACAAAGAGGATGGGGCTCTGAAGTCTTAGCTGAGTGAGGCAACACACACGACCGTGGCAACCCCCATGACGGTCGAAGAGTGTCCCCACCTGACACACACATACAGATGAAGCAGAGAAGGACCCTAAATATCACACACACACACACACTACACAGATGGGGCTCTTCTCTTGGCAGGGGAGGAGCTTTGGTTCTGCTCCTCTGTAGGGTGGGTGTGGCCCTATGTGTTATGTTTGACTTCATATTCTGCCACTCTTACCTGTTGCTGTAGGTAAACACAATAAGAACAGATCACCACAGTAGCCTCATTTTACATTGCCATATAATGTAATTATCTCCAAACTAACCATATAAGAAATAATAAAAAAAATGAAATAAAACAAGTCAAACCATAAATTAGGTTACTGTTCAATATCTGTTCAATATTGTGTTTTGTGCCTCTAATTCACATCTTTCATATCATTCCGAAAGTGGTCCGGTCATTTAACGTAACAGACTTTTTGTAATTTGAAGTCAGCAAGTAATGGGTTTCTACGCAACGCCTGGAACTTAAAAGTTCTGTTTGCTTGAATAACTATTTATTTCTTAGCGGAAATCAGAAAACGGCAACTAAATCATTAAAATGAGGTATTTTGGAGGAATGTCTTTTATCGTTTTGGCAAGTAACCGTATAACATGCGGGATAATGTATTGTCCGTCGTATGCTGCGCGTCGGGGTGCTGTTCGCCCCATCGGGATTTATTTTTGGATAATGACCTCCGGACAATACATGAGCCCGTATTATGCATTAAGTTGGCCAGCCTAAAATCTTACAATAATGCTACATACAATAAAATTAAATGTACCTCAAGTGATGCAGCTTCAGCAACAACTCTTCCAAATGTTTCCACTATATCCTCTTCAGAAAGGAAAGGCAGTCCCTTGAATCTCGGGTCTAGAGCAGAAGCTGAACGAAGTGTTCTTCTCTCTAGGTCAGACGTGCACCTTTTGCTGAGGTCCTCATTGATGGCCTTCTTTATATCGCGGGAAATTGATGACTCTGCAATGTTGCCCGTCGTTTCCTGGCAGAGTTGAGCTTGCAGTGGGGCAATCAAACACACAGTGGGGCTACTCTCTGATATAAGCGTAGTAGCATCCTTCATTGGCTTGAGCGCGTTAACTAAATGCCCTGCATTGGAGACATCGGTCTCATTGACAGTACAGAGATCAGATTCTCCTTTCCTCACCTGGGGAGAGAGTAAAGTGGCGCGGATAGCAGGCTGCTGTTTCCAAAAAACAATCCACCATTTCAAAGGCACTGTTCCATCTGTAGCTGACGTCTGTTATGAGTTTGTGGCATGGCAGACCCAGCAGCTTCTGCTTTTCTCCTAACTCGTATGCGCCGACAGTGCTCCGGTGGAAAAACGAAACAATTCTTCTAATCCTAGCCAGGAGCCCTGACACAGACGGTGCCTGTTCTATCGCCAGTGCCTGTTCTATCGTCATCTGGCTGCCGGGTCTTCCATCAGGAACGGGTCCCTTTTTACCTCCCAACTCTGGGTGGTGTCGTGAAATGTGGTTATTCAGATTCGTTGTATTTATTTTTTTTTACTTCTACAGACCTTACAGATGGTGTAAGTCTTGTCCAGCTTGCCCTCAATCTCGTAAAATCCAAAATGCTGCCAAACGGCAGCTTTTTAAGTAGTGCATACGTCTACATATACGTATACGTCTAGGGCTTTCCATGGCAGACATTTTGGTGCCGCTTAAACTTTTGTTTATAAAATTCAACATGTGCGTTTAGTGCGCTTGGTGCGCATGCGTGTATAGCAGAGCATCAGCAGGCCAGAGAGGAGAGTTTTCTGTTGTGTTCTGCAGCGGGCGAACAGAATGTTACAGCAGGCGAACTAATTTCATTTACGATTATGAACTTTTCTGAATCGAGAACAAATCGTTCTAGAGAGAATCGAGAAAAATCGACCCCACCCCTACTACAAACGTTTTTGAACATTCTGAAGAGCCATATAATAAACCGTGATATATATCATAACCGTGTTATAAAATTACACATACAGTTATAGAATATTTTGGTCATGTCGCCCACCACGTGTGTGTGTGTGTGTGTGTGTGTACACATGCCTGTGTGTGTTTTGCGTGTGTGAGAAAGAAGGCAACCGTTCACTCAATGTGTGTGTGTGTGTGTTTGTCTGTGTGTGTGGACGCAAGGCAAGTTGTTTACCAAAGAGTCAAGGCGTGTAAGATTACATTTCTTCAGATTGGCACTTCAGATTGGCGTGCATGCATGCGTGGCCTGTGTTTCCTCAGAGCAGAGCTTTAAAGCAGAAGTTAGGTGCCCATGACTTCCTAATAGACTTTTCTGAAATTCAGTTATATTTGCTAATTCCCAACGACTTTTTAATTCTAATGCAAGCTGGCTCAAGTTTACAAACCCTTCCCTTTACAAACACACACACACACATATGAACGCAGAGCGTTAGCATCTTAATGTGGACTGTTCTGCTGTGTGATAGGACAGTTTTGAATGTGATTGCCTTCTGATTGGCTAACGTGCATCTCCTCCCGCCCACCAGGCACGGACATCTCAGTGGGAGAGGAAGTGGCCATCAAGCTGGAATGTGTGAAGACTAAACACCCACAGCTCCACATCGAGAGCAAGATCTACAAGATGATGCAGGGCGGAGGTGAGTGTTTGTGTGTGTGTGTGTGTGTGTGTGTGTGTGTGTGTGTGGTGAGGTTTGTGTGTGTGTGTGTGTGTGTGGGTGGGTGGGTGGGTGTGGGTATGGGTGAGGTGACCTCATCAGGGTTCTATTGGAGACATGTGACCTCATCAGGGTTCTATTGGAGACATGTGACCTCATCGGGGTACTATTGGAGACATGTGACCTCATCAGGGTTCTATTGGAGACATGTGACCTCATCGGGGTACTATTGGAGACATGTGACCTCATCAGGGTACTATTGGAGACATGTGACCTTTGACCTCTCATCAGGGTACTAATGGAGACATGTGACATGTGACCTCATCAGGGTACTAATGGAGCCCAAGATGGAAAGTTCGGTCTCCAAAGTGTGTTATTCCTATATTGTTGAAAGATAGTTATTCCTGTTGTGTTCAAAGAGCAAGTGATTTATTTTTTTGTTAATTTGATGAATCCTCGTGTGCTCAATGTTAGAGCCATCTTTGAGGAATTCCTCCCAAACGTTGCATGTTCATTTCATGAAGACCTGCAATGGAACAATGTGTGAGACCGAACAGGTGATTGACTCCCTGACCCTCTGAAAGATCTGCTGTTGTTGTGTGAGGTACTCACTACCACTTTAAAGATCTGTGGTAGTGTGAGCTACTCACCACCGCTTTCTGTGTGTGTGTGTGTGTGTGTGTGTGTGTGTGTGTGTGTGTGAATGTGTGTGTGTGTGTGTTTGTGTAAATGGTCACATGGAGGATGGGAGCTCTGGCAGTGATGTGTATCCCATAGGGCAAATTGAGCAGACGTTAAAAAAAAACGCGCCAGAGTTTTCATGTGTGTGTAACACTGGGGATTGTGTGTGTGTGAGTGTAACACTGGGGATTGCTCATCCTCTGACGTCGGTTAAGTGTCATCCTGCCGCCACTCCACACCCCCAGGGGCCCTCAGCGTGCTCACCAGAGAAAGCACAACCATATATGGTCAAACAAGGAAGTGAGATCGACTACACTCACTGTTGAGCCCATCGCTAACCCGTTTGTGTTCAAGCTAGAACCGAGGTTCCACTTATCTTTTAGTTGTTTATGTATGTTCACACCTAAGCTAGAACCATGGTTCTAATTCCCAAAGTACTTTCCCAGTCCTAATCCTAGACCCTTAAGTTGAGTTAGTCCATCTACGTTGATCAGTAGGAAGCGTTCTGTAGCTGCAGTGGCGAAACGGATGGCGGCAGGATTGGGTCTATCAGTAGTTTGCCCTGGTGGTCAGTAGTAGTAACAGCACTGTGTCTGACTACAGTACCGCTGTGGTGATGGAGGAGCTGCTCAGCAAAGCTGTATCCCGCCCACCAGTCAAGTTTGGCTGAGCCACCAGCACCTAAAGCCATTGGGGACCCACCTGCCAGTCAGCCCGTCTCTCAGCCAGTCAAGTTTGGCCAGTAGGAGTGCTATAGGCTGGAACAGCCTGCCTGCCAGTAAGCCGAGCCGTTTCCCAAAGTCAAGGAAGGATCTTTAACGGTTGCATTTCAAGGATGCTACGCCATTGAATCCCGCCAAAAGACTGTTCTGATGTCTAGAATCCTTTGTCCAAGTTCTTTGTTCAGAGAATTTACAAGAATGCAGTTGGCATATCCTCCAGTAATCCTTTGCGCACACTACAGCACAGTCCAGCACTAGGTAGAGATATGAGAGTTTAGCACTAGCTGAAGATATGAGAGTTTAGCACTAGCTGGAGATATGAGAGTTTAGCACTAGCTGGAGATATGAGAGACCAGCACTAGCTGTAGAGGTAGCTGCCTGTTTCTACATGTCTTGGAATGTCTGAGGAAATCACAGCCAAACTCAGTCCACAGGAGAACATTTAATATAGAGTTGTTGCTACAAACCGTATTTGTTTTATGTGTAGAATATATAAATGTATGTGAGGTCATTATTTTTAAAATGCCTCTCGCTTGTCTTCTCTCTTCCTAACTCCTTTCTCTCACTGTCTTTTCCTCCCCCCCCCCTCTCCTCCCCTACTCTCCTCCCTCCCCTCCTATTCACTTGCCTCCTCTCCTCCCTTTCCTCCTCCCCCCCCCCCCCTCCTCCCCTACTCTCCTCCCCTCCCCTCCTCTCTCCTCTCCCCTCCCCCTCTCTCCTCCTCTCTCCACCCTCCCCTCCTCTCCTCCTCTCTCCTCCCCTCCTCTCTCCTCCCCACTCCGCTCCTCTCTCCTCCTGTCTCCCCCCCCAGTGGGCATCCCCACTATAAAGTGGTGTGGTGCGGAGGGTGACTATAATGTGATGGTGATGGAGCTCCTGGGTCCCAGCCTGGAGGACCTCTTCAACTTCTGCTCCCGCAAGTTCAGCCTGAAGACCGTGCTGCTGCTCGCAGACCAGATGGTAGGGTGGCCTCTCCATCTCTCTCTCGCACACACACACACACACACACACACACACACACACGCACGTACGTACAGAACACACACACACACACAAACACAATTGAATTAGTGTTTAAGTGTGCTACATCCACTCCAAGAATTTCAAACACAAACACAGTTTTGTAACAGTGTGTGCTACATGTCTGTTCTCAGATCAGTTGGTTTGAGTACATCCACTCCAAGAACTGCTCAAACACACACACACACACACACACACACACACACACACACAGAGTTTAATAACTGTGTGTGCTACATGTCTGTTCTCAGATCAGTCGGATCGAGTACATCCACTCCAAGAACTTCATCCACAGAGACGTGAAGCCTGATAACTTCCTCATGGGCCTGGGGAAGAAGGGCAACCTGGTGTACATCATCGACTTCGGCCTGGCCAAGAAGTACCGCGACGCCCGCACCCACCAGCACATCCCCTACAGGGAGAACAAGAACCTCACCGGAACCGCCCGCTACGCCTCCATAAACACACACCTGGGCATCGGTAAACACACACACACACACACACACACACACACACACACACACACACACACACACACACACACACACACACACACACACCCACCCACCCCCCCCCCCACACACACACACACACCCATCAGCACATCCCCTACCAGGAGAACAAGAACCTCGATGGAACACACACCTGGGCATCAGTGCAAAGGCACAGGCACAGGCACCGGCAGAAACTTTTTGGAACCACACGTGACGCCTCCATCAAAACACACATATCAATTTAACACTCATATTTTCTGTTTATTTAAGATGTGAATTTTTTTTTTTTGGGGAGAATTTCATTTCCAGTATGTTGGAGCCATTTCGGCTGCTTATGATTTATTTGTGATATTTATATTGTTTGGTAATTTCTGTTATTTCGGAATATTGTAAGTATCGCGATCTAGACCCAGATATGATGTTTGGTGTAGCCTGTGTCACAGGGTGCTTAGTGTTGGGCACTGATTGAGTGTCTAAGCCCCGCCCTTTTTGGTGATTCACCTTTACTTACAGGTAACAGGTGGTGGGTTGTTGGAATGAGTTGGCGGGTGTAGTAGGACACAGTTTTTGACCGTGGTCGTGATCGTGTTTATTGTGTAAACCCTAAGCTATATAATAAAATCTGAAACTCGAAAGTCACGCGTTCTGAACAGCTTTCTACATTCGTCAAAGTGGATCCGTGCGAAATCGCGTTGGATGCCACAATATAAGTCAAAAACTATCCGAATCAATCAACAAGCCTCCGTGTCAGTCTGTGGATTTGAGCCAAGGAAACTTTCGCAAACAAAGGACTTTGCCTGTTTTGGATTGCCGATACAAAGACAACGCATTAGAAGGATTGTTTGACGCATCCTACAGCAGTCCGTGAGTAAAAAGTTTGTTACGGAGAAATTCAAACCACAGCCAACTATTGCGAAGGAGATTGTAAATATTGTCTTGACAAACTGACTGCAAATGCTGAAAATATATCGCTGAAAGTAACGACAAATAATAACTAAAACGGAGTTAAATCTAACTGTGGAACTTTAACCTGGAAAAAGGACGTGGATTGGAAAAATGAAGCAGCTTAAGGAATTAATTGCGTCCCGACGTGCAAAGCTGGGAATATGCACGAGAAAAATGAATGAAACAAAGGTTCTTTTTGATGGACACTCAAGTGTTGAAATAATAAGCGAGAGCATTGCTGCGTTAAAATGTGCAATGAGTGGATTTAAGGAGGCGCACGCATCCGTTCAAGCTTTGATGTCCGAGGAAGAGAAGGAGAAGGATCATAGTGAATGGTATGAACCTAAAATATATGACTTTGAAAGCTACGTAAATCATATGGATGAGTGGACACATTCTAAAGTAGAACCACAACGATTGGATTTACAAACAGAAACCGCTCTACAGAGTGAAATTACTCCGGGAGACAGTGCGTCTAAGATTGGATCAAAGGCCTCCTCCACCTCTCTCTCATCCATGCGCGCACAAGCAGCTGCGGAGAAAGCAGCCCTTGCGGCCAGTGCAGCAGGGCTACAGCAAAAGCACGCTCTCGAACTTGAGCAAGCGCAACTCCAAACCAGAATGGAGATGATCGATATTCAAACTAAGATGGCTGCAGCTGATGCGAAATTGAAAGTTTTAGAAAGTTACGATTCAAGTGTTCACCTTCAATCCACTAGTGACTTTACTTCACACATTCCAGGTGACGGAATGAATGCCTATTTGGAAAGCTATGTTGAGAAGTCTCCAGCTGAATTCACAGGACTGGGTGCTGTCCCTAAAACACCTCTCCAGAGAATTATTGAAGAGGCACCAAAAACAATTTATCTCAATACTGGATTAAAGGTTCAAACACAAGCACAAGCACAGACTTCAACAACCGTTAATGTGGACCAGCCAGCAAGGATTCGTACTCGGATAGAACATGAACATGTGACCCCCCCTCTCGATCTGCAGCCTGGACTGCCACACAGTCCACTAAACACACAGAATTATCTTGCTAATTTAATAATTCAACAACAAAGACAAGCCTCTCTGCCAATAAGAGAAATACCTGTTTTTAATGGTGATCTTTTAAGCTACCGTCCATTTATTCAGGCTTTTGAACATTGTGTGGAAAGAAAAACAGACAGTGACCTCGACCGTCTTTATTTCCTGGAGCAATACACATCCGGTCAGCCAAGAGAGCTTGTTCGTAGCTGTTTACATATGGATGCAAATTATGGATATGTGGAAGCTAAGCATCTGCTGAATGCTCACTTTGGAGATCCGTATCGCCTCACAAATGCCTACATTGAGAAGGCCCTGGCATGGAATGTCATTAGAGCTGAGGACGGAAAAGAGCTGCACAGCTATGCCCTGTATTTAAGAAGCTGTTGTAACGTAGCCAGAGACTTGTCGGAGATGTCTGAGCTTGACACCCCATCCAACTTAAAGCTGATCCTGTCAAAATTACCATTCAAGCTACAGGAAAGCTGGAGAGTCAAAGCATGGAACATACAGGAAGACACACAGAGAAGAGCAAGATTTTATCATGTTGTGGAATTTGTGGAAAGGCAGTCAAGAATGTTGTTAGACCCAGTGTTCGGCTCTCTCCAACAGTCACCTGCTAGAAGCATAAAAACACCTGAACAGAGAGGCATGGTGAGCAGGAAAAGCTTTGCTACCACAATTGCTCCAGTAGTAACACATGCGCCGCTGAGTGAGGAAAGAACAAGAGAACCAGAGAACCTCTCAAGAGTGGCGTTTACAAAGCCATGCATCTTCTGTAAAGGAGACCACTTCATTGAATCCTGCCACCAGATTGCAGGAAAGCAACATAACGAAAAGATTCAGTTCTTAAAAGAAAATGGAATGTGCTTTGCTTGTCTTGTCAAAGGTCACACAAGTAGCGCATGCAAGAAACGTCTAATCTGCCAAACATGTCAGAAAAAACACCCGACAATCCTGCATATCCATCAGCAACAACCCTCAATCCAAAGGCCTTTTGCATGTCAGGGCCAGGCTGACCATGTGGAGCAGTCCACCATCCCCGAAGCTATTAGCAGTAATTCTGTTGCTGTTGCAATGACTACGAAGCATACTGGGGCCGGTGTGTCTGACTGCAAGCTTGCCATTGTGCCTGTGAAGGTAAAGAGTGTGAAAAGCAACCAATTCATACAAACCTACGCATTCCTCGATCCTGGAAGCAATGCATGCTTCTGCACAGAGAAGCTGATGGAAGATCTGCATGTTGAGGGCAGAAGAACTGAAATCCTACTACGAACAATGGGACAAGAAAGAGTTGTGAATACTTACCATGTGAATGGATTAGAGGTGAGCAGCATTGATGGAACAGACTTTATGCACTTACCTGAAGTATTCACGCAATCCAGAATCCCAGTGAGCCATGAGAACATTGTTGCACAGAAGGACTTGCAGAAGTGGCCATACTTAAAAGAAGTTCAACTTGCAGCCATTAAAGCAGATATAGGTCTACTTATCGGCGCCAATGCCCCATGGGCACTGGAGCCTTGGAGAGTCATTCACAGCCAAGGAGACGGGCCTTATGCTGTCAAAACCCACTTAGGATGGATCATCAACGGCCCATTGAGTGGTGGTGCACTTACGGATGAACGTGGTCGACCGTGTGTCTCTTCCAACAGAATCTCTGTGGCAAGATTAGAAGAACTGCCGGTCAAGCAGTACAACCTGGACTTCCTGAAAAAGGCTCGTGATAAGCAACCCGAACTGTCCTTTGAAGACAGCGCCTTAGAAGAAATTGCAGATGTCAACCTGGAGAAGAGGGAGCTGCCAATAGAGCGCGCTCTTGGTGTGCAGTCGAACGTTTCGTCAGACACCTTTTGTTTTAATCTCTCTCTAAAACAGCAGCCTTACCCACAGCGGGGCATACTCTCAGTCGCTAACTTTGTTTTCGATCCTCTTGGATTTCTTGCACCTATGGTCCTTCCAGTAAAGAGGATAATGCAAGAATTCTGCCGAGGAAGCTATGGATGGGACTCAGAGACTCCGCCCGCCGTTGCCAAGAGATGGGAGACATGGATCAGTGGTCTGGACCAGTTGACCAGCCTAAACATCAGAAGATGTCCGCATCAGAAGGCTGCAGCACTCGCTCACCAACAGTCTGAGGTATCTGGAAAAGACCCAAAGGTACAGACACAGGAACATCTGTCTGTTGAAAATCTCGCACCTGCTGAAGAGACCCTCTTGCCCTGTTTCCGGGAGGAGATCTCAGCACTGAAAGCAGGAAAGATTGTTAAAACTAAGAACAAACTTTTAACCCTCAACCCTTATCTCCAGGAAGGAGTACTGAGAGTAGGTGGAAGACTGAGTAGGATGGCACTACCACAAGAATCCAAGCATCTGGCCATTCTACCCAAAAAATACTTGGTCATAAAAGCCAATTCTGCCACCAGAACAATCATGAAAAATTACATATTCTGCAGAAGTTGGCACACTCCCCCTAGTGTGCAGAAGATGTCCGACTTGCTTCTCAGCTGCACACTGCTGGACCACCCTCCCTTCACCTACGTGGGCGTTGATTACTCTGGCCCAATAGAAGCAAAGAGGGGCCGGAGTGTGATGGAAAAGTACGGCGTTTTATTCACTTGCGGACATGTCAGACGAGTCAGAACAAGGAGCAACATCCTGGAAAGGCCTGTCACTATCTATGCCTTCTCCAGAGGTGTGACTTGACTTGACTCTGACTGACCCTTACGTTGACATTGACACTTAATCTTTTCTTTGCACTTTACAGGAAAAGAACATTATTTTTGGATTTTGAAAACCTTTTTTCGAAGAAGAATGAACCATTTTTCATTGGACTTTATCATGTAAAATGTATGGACTCTAACATTTAAGAATTACGAAATGCTCCATGTTTATTATTGTATAATTGTCAATTTGATGATATGGACAATTAGGGGCCGGGATGTTGGAGCCATTTCGGCTGCTTATGATTTATTTGTGATATTTATATTGTTTGGTAATTTCTGTTATTTCGGAATATTGTAAGTATCGCGATCTAGACCCAGATATGATGTTTGGTGTAGCCTGTGTCACAGGGTGCTTAGTGTTGGGCACTGATTGAGTGTCTAAGCCCCGCCCTTTTTGGTGATTCACCTTTACTTACAGGTAACAGGTGGTGGGTTGTTGGAATGAGTTGGCGGGTGTAGTAGGACACAGTTTTTGACCGTGGTCGTGATCGTGTTTATTGTGTAAACCCTAAGCTATATAATAAAATCTGAAACTCGAAAAGTCACGCGTTCTGAACAGCTTTCTACATTCGTCAAAGTGGATCCGTGCGAAATCGCGTTGGATGCCACAATACAGTATGTTCCGCCATAAACTTTAATGTTTGTATTATTTTCCGTGTGTGTGTGTGTGTGTGTGTGTGTGTGTGTGTGTGTGTGTGTGTGTGTGTGTGTGTGTATGATGCGTGTGTGTGTATAGAGCAGTCCCGGCGTGATGACCTGGAGTCTCTGGGCTACGTGCTCATGTACTTTAACCTGGGCTCGTTGCCATGGCAAGGACTCAAGGCTGCCACCAAGAGGCAAAAGTACGAGCGCATCAGCGAGAAGAAGATGAGTACGCCCATAGAGGTCCTGTGTAAGGGCTACCCCTGTAAGTACACACACACACACACACACACACACACACACACACACACACACACACACACACACGTACGAATATCTAAACCACTGTGTGTCTTGGTCACATTCTTTCGTAAATCAACTGTCTCTGTTCTGTGTGTGTGTGTGTGTGTGTGTGTGTGTCCGTCCAGCTGAGTTTGCCACCTACCTGAACTTCTGCCGCTCCCTGCGCTTTGATGACAAGCCGGACTACTCGTACCTGCGTCAGCTCTTCAGGAACCTCTTCCACAGACAGGGCTTCTCCTACGACTACGTGTTCGACTGGAACATGCTTAAATTCGTACGTCTGGGTCTAATGCTGGTTACGATGATTAACGTGTGTGTGTGTGTGTGTGTGTGTGTTCGACTGGAACATGCTTAAATTCGTACGTCTGGGTCTAATGTTGGTTACGATGATTAACGTGTGTGTGTGTGTGTGTGTGTGTGTTGACTGGAACATGCTTAAATTCGTACGTCTGGGTCTAATGCTGGTTACGATGATTAACGTGTGTGTGTGTGGGTTAGGATGGTTGTGTGTGCCTTTGTCCAAGTTATGGGGTAAAGTTGGTGAGTGTGTGTGTGTGTGTCTAATGATCTGTATACGAAAAAATGTCTGTGTGTATAATAATGAGTGTGTATGTGTGAATCAGGGGGCTAACCGCGCTGCGGAGGACACTGACCGTGAGCGTAGGGAGCGTGAGGATCGACTCAGACACGGACGCGCTCCTGGGGTGAGGGGCCTCCCTGCCGCCACGGCTAGGCCACGCCCCGCTCCGGACACACCAGCCGCTCCACTCACACCGACCTCACACACCGGTGAGACGCACAGACACTCACGCAGACACACTCACGCAGACACACTCACGCAGACACACTCACGCAGACACACTCACGCAGACACACTCACTCAGACACACTCACTCAGACACACTCACTCAGACACACTCGCGCAGACACACTGACGCAGACACACTGACGCAGACACACTGACGCAGACACACTCGCGCAGACACACTCGCGCAGACACACTCGCGCAGACACACTCGCGCAGACACACTCGCGCAGACACACACACACACCGACCTCACATACCGGTGAGACACACAGTCTACACTCAACACCACAAACACACACACACACACATCAAACCCAGTAAAAACTCACTCTCTCCCCCCCCACAGCTAACACATCTTCTCCGCGGCCGGTGACTGGTGTTGAGCGTGAGCGTAAGGTCAGCATGCGTCTCCACCGCGGGGCTCCCGTGAACGTGTCGTCATCGGACCTGACCGGTCGCCAGGATACCTCTCGCATGTCCACCTCTCAGGTACCAGCAAGCCCCTCCCACAGCGGATGACCTGACCACGCCCACACACAAACCGCCCAATCCCAGCTCTAATAAACTCTGCCTGCTTAACCAACCAATCAGATGTGTTCCAGCCTACTCTTTGATAGTGTGTGTCTGTTTATTTATGTGTGTGTGTGTGTGTGTGTGTGTGTGTGTGTGTCTCCTCTCCCTGGTTGAGTGTGTGTGTGTGTGTGTGTGTGTGTGTGTGTGTGTGTGTGTGTGTGTGTGTGTGTGTGTGTGTGTGTGTGTGTGTGTGTGTGTGTGTGTCTCGTCTCCCTGGTATAATGTGTGAGTGTGTGTGTGTGTGTGTGTCTGTCTCCACTCCCAGGTATAATGTGTGTGTGTGTGTGTGTGTCTCGTCTCCCTGGTATAATGTGTGTGTGCGTGTGTTCCTGAGCTCATGATCAACCTAACCTATGTCTGAAGCAGTTTCTGCTTTTCTTTCAACATGACCACCAACACACCACTGCCTTGCTAATGAAGAATTAGTAGAGATTAGGGTGTGTGTGTGGTTTGTGAGCTGTATGAGAAACATGCGAGTGAGTGTGTGTGTGTGTGTGTGTGTGTGTGTGTGTGTGTGTGTGTGTGTGTGTGTGTGCCTTTAACTTGAGAGGCATTGTGGTGTAGTATGTAAGCTGGCGTGTGTGTGTGTGTGTGCCATGCCTGTCCCTGTTCCTATGTGTACGCATATTTGTGTGTGTGTGCCTCTTAATGAATAGTGTTTGTGTGTGTGCCTCTTATTGAATTGTATTTGTGTGTGTGTGTGTGTACCTCTGATTTTGTGTGTGTGTGTGTGAGACTGGGAACTGTGGTGTAATGTGTTCTCTCTTCACCTTAGAATAGCATTCCCTTCGATCATCATGCCAAGTAGCAGAGCACCACGTCCTCGTCTGAAGGGTGAGTGTGTGTATGTCTCTCTCTCTCACATACGCACATAGCCCATACCAAAAACAAAAGTGTGTCACGAAAGGTTGAGAAACTTGTTTTTTAACATGTGTGTGTGTGTGTGTGTGTGTGTGTGTCCTCCCCCCAGATCCAGTATGTCTCCTATTGGCATCTGTGCAACTGCAGCGCTGAAGAGTTGAAGACCCCACCAGAACAAAGAACCAGAACCGATACCAGCTGGTTCTACTCAAACTACAAGACCACCTCAACTCCACTCCACTCCACAAGACTCCTGTCTGCTATAGGACTTGACCAGGCAATGTCCCCTCTCTCTTTCTCTCTATCTCTCTCTCTCTCTCTCTAACGCTCTCTCTCTCTCTCTCTATCTCTCTCTCTCTAACTCTCTCTCTCTCTCTCTCTCTCTATCTCTCTCTCTCTAACTCTCTCTCTCTCTCTCTCTCTCTCTTTTTTGCCAAGAATGATAACCCCTCCTGTCTCCCTCTCCTCCTCTTTTCTCCTCTTCTCTCCTCCTCTCACCTCCTGCTCTCACTGCTGCACGCCTGCTCCTTGAGTTTGGACCACACACTCACACACTCGTCCGTGTTACCTGGGTGGATTATTATGGGATGTTTTCCTCTGGACCTGTCTCTCTCTCTCGGCGGAACTCCAGCGCCGTCAGTCTGCTGTCCGTCTGACCAGCAGCACGTCTTTTATTAGATTTCCCCTTTTATCTATTTATTTACCCCCCTCCCCCGGCACCGTCTGGACCCCCCTCCTGCATGCTCAGGTCGAGGGGGGGCAGGGGCGGGGGCTTTCTACGCTGAGGACAGGAAGTGGCGTGTCTGACTGACCAACCAGGGGCCAGAGGCTCTGAAGCACCACACAGGACCCATGCTGGCTCCTCTGGGTCCCAGTTCATGCCAGTTATGGGCTTTGAGGGCAACTATGGCGCCCAGTGAAGGCTCCGTCTGCCATCTTGGCCTGCTGACCTGCCGAGCAGCACTGCCTGCCTGTCCCCTGAGCAGTGGTGTGTGTGTGTGTGTGTGTGTGTGTGGGTGTGTCTGTGTGTGTCTGTGTGTGTGTGTTTGTGTGTGTGTGTGGGTGTGTGTCTGTGTGTGTGTTTAAATCCCCAGCGCTCCTCCACCAAGCTAACTGTCTGTGTGTGTGTGTGTGAGGCCACTCCGATGAGGTGCTGGACATTATGCTTCGGCCGTACTCAACTGTCCTTAACCAGAACTAGACTGGTTTCAGAGTTGGCTCTAGACACTAACTTCACCAGACTAACTAGTCTAACTTCACCAGACTAACTAGTCTAGTTCATTAGTCTAACTTGGCTAGACTATAGCTAGCTCTGAAACTGGTTGGCCCCCAGGCTTAGGGATGTGATTGGCTGAAAGACATTCAATGTTGATGTTATGTGAAAATGTTTATGGTTTTGTGGTCAGAAGTCTGTTGGGGCAGTTGAGCTACATAGTAAGGTGTGACAGATGTGTGTCTGTGTGTGTGTGACAGGTGTGTGTGTGTGTGTGTGTGACAGGTGTGTGTGTGTGTGTATGTGACAGGTGTGTGTGTGTGTGTGTGTGTGTGTGTGATCCTGCACTGAGACAGCCTGGCACTAGGACCCTGGGATTTAAACTGAGCCGCTCTGAGACTCTTTACCCATGGGTGGGGTGCGGGGGGGGCAGGAGGGCTATTATGGACTTTTCCCTCCCCAGCCCTCTGGCCACACACACACACACAAACACACACACCACTGCTCTCCTGTAAGCTCACACAGTATGAGTCCTCTACAAGTTTGTATCACCGCCGTAATTGTGTACTTTGCAATCTGTAAATAAATGATTTACTTGTATTCCTTTTTCATATGCGTCTCTTATTCATCATGGCTCTGTATCATCTGGAATTTCAACTTGCACCACACACACACACACACACACACACACACAATCCTCCCTGGTTTTCATGTATCCCTCAGCTGGTGAGTTGTGTAAGTGTTCTAGTGAGTGTGATGACGTCTGAAGCAGGCAACACCTGCCCCCGTAAATTCAAGATTTCTGTAGGAGCCGCATTAAAGTTTATTGTAGTTTCCATGATCTATTCATTTTTGTATATTTGTATATTTATGTTGGTTAGTGTGCAGCCTCAGTGGTGAGGGTGCGGTCTTAAGATTTGCACTCGGCGGGGGCAGTGCCGGTTACGGAGAGTCAGGGGCGGTTTGGCCGACCCACTGCCAAACGGGAGAAAGAGAGATTTAATTTCTGTCAGATTCTTCCACTCGACCATATGATTTGTCTCTGAATGTCATTGTCCCATCAGGCTAAAGTCATGCTTAAAATGGTCCTGCCCCTTTTGGGGCGATTTTGGAAAGATTGAAAATTGCCCCAGACCTCAGAGACTCTCCCTTTTTTTTGTCTTTTTTTTGTCTTTTTTTAACAAAACTTACTTCACTGCGTATACGGCTTTGATCAAGTCACATTCTGTCAAGACATTCAGTGCAACAACTGATTCGCTCTTTGAAAGAAACTCTAAGTAGGCGTACTAATGAATATAAATTGACAACAAAACAACTAGGACCTCCTAGACCAAATGTATCCATTTTACCAAGAATTGGTACGAAAGAAAATCGTGGCTAGTCTGAAGTGGCTGAAGTGGTCTGCATTTCTATATAACAATGTCACTTCAAATCTTTCTTCCACCTAGTGGACAAAAAGGTATTGCTGTATAAGTTAATCAGCTAACAAAACATTTATACAATTGTCTTGCCTAATGTACCTACTGAATTGGTCGCCTTAGAGCAACACCGTCATTGACCTCAGCCTATTGAACTGGAGTCTTGGCCAGGTCGTAGTACTAACTGTGGATGCATCGGCTAAACTTAAGATCAAAAGGACACTGAAATATCGGCATTTATTTTTCATGTTTATTTACTTATAAATGCACAATAGGGTTGGGAAAAGACGGTGGGACAGACTATCAGACGGCAGCCAGCCTGAAGCTAACTAACATCTGCAGTTAAAGAGCTCATGATTGACACTTGCGTTGCGTGATTGACACATCACTATCTAGTTACTAGGTATCCAGGGAAAACACACAGGGACAGGCAACCCATGAGCAAGAATGAAAACCTCTGGTCTACAGCGCCCCTAGTGGCCATGCGATGTAAGGGATGGTAATGGTCCCCTTATTCCTCATTCATCCATCAGTCAATCAATTTAAGTACATGGCATGATTGATGTAATAGGCTTCGGTGCCCCACTATGTTACCCTCAAACATGATACGGGAGATGCATTGGAGGACAGGAGCCTGGTGGTGCAGTGTTGATTGTAAGTATGTAGTTTCCAATTTTGATGGTGAGAGGTTCCAATCCCACTGTGGTGAAGTCATGCATCCTGTCCAAACAGAGTCCTTGGGCAAGCATACCAGTGTGTATATATACAGTACACTCAAACAAAAATAATTAAAAACCAACAACACAACCTGTGTCCATGTGGGAAGAATATATATATTATTATGGGGTCCTAGTGATGTGCAAATGTTTTGATGGTCTCCTGCCCTGCAGTTAAGTCGGGCCACTGAAAAAAGTCTATAACCCCCTGATTTTCCACTGGATTGTTTTCGGGGGGGGGGGGCAATCAAGTGTGGAGCAAGGCCCACCGATCCGCCCACCACTGCTCCTGTGCAGTGAGGTTCACACCTGTGACCTTGACCTTGAGGGTGTGGAGCAAGGACACCACCACTCCACTCTTCAGCTTCTCTCTGGTCAGCCGTGGTGTGGTTGGGGAACATGCACACAACTTAACATGCCTACCTGTGCAGAGGTTTTCCCTTTTTGCCTCCTTCCTCGCTAACTCTCGAACACAGCAGCTATGCTGATAAAGAGCTAACTTAAGCTTGGTGCTGGATGATGATATGATACACCAGGCAGTTCTGGAGCTCCTCCCTCAGTGATGCAAGGCAGCTGCACCACTACACCTACGCCTCTCCAGCTATGACCACAGAGGTCACTGAGGTCTAACCACACATGAGACAAGGGATGCTATGAGTGTGTGTGTGTGTGTGTGTGTGTGTGTACCTGCAGTAAGTGTGTTGGAAGGTGACCACCAGCTGAACGAGGCTCTGAATCCAGCTTAAATCCCACACTAATAGGATTAAGTGTGTTTGTTCACTTCCTCTACACCAGCAGATGTGACATGACACACACTCGTGTTGGGGGGTTAGGGGGGCGATGACCTGCTGGGCACTCTTCCGACACCCGGCTGGGCCAGACACAGACCTGATGTGTGCCTCACATGGCCTAACCTTTGTCCTAAGTCTTGTCTGATATGTTTATAATCCAAACCATGCTAACTGAACAGGCTAACTAGCAAAGGCTAGTAGATATGCGTGGCCTCACCTGATCCCAATTAGCGGTCCTCAGCACGGGTCTCACGCTAGCACCGCACAGGGGCAGGCTCCAGGGATTAGTGTTAATAGAACATAACTTTACAGTTATCCTGAGGTAAGAGGCTAACCGAATGAAGATGGGGGACTTACTTACACCACTGAGGTCTTAGTCAGAAACCAGGGCTAAAGACTAGAGTGGCGCTCCAAATGAAGCTCTGCTCAGTGACCAGTGGCTTTTCTATCCAATCCCAAATCCCCCCAAAACAAGCAAAGTCCAAGAAGAAGAAAAGTCCCTTTTATTTCATGTTCTACAGTCTCAAAATGAATCACCCTGAGGTAAGGCACTACCAGATGAAGATGTGTCAAACAGTCCTCGGTGCGCATCCCCTGTCCAGGACAGGGTGTGTGTCCCTCAGAGAGACCAGCGGCAGTGTGTGTGTGCGTGTGTGTGTGTTAACTAACTGCTGGAGACTGAATTTAGCCACCAGCCATCTATTTCTTTAACATTTTTCATTTTTATCTTCATCGGATCAATATTTTCTTAGTTTCTTGGTCCATGGTTCCATTCATACTCAGATGATGTCATTGGTCCATGGTTCCATTCATACTCAGGTGATGTCATTAGTTCATGGTTCCATTCACATGGAATAAAGCTGCCTGCTAGGAAAATGTCCGCAATGAAAACTTGAATTGAAATGAGCTGAAAATGAGAATACATACATGACAAGTGATTAGGAGTGCACACACACACACACACACACACACACACACACACACACACACACACACACACACACACACACACACACACACACACACACACACACACACACACACACACATGCACAAACTCTAACCCATATTTCTAATAAATAAATAGATAGATCAATAAATAAATAAATACATAAGCTAAAAACAAGACAAAATACATTTGTGTTATGAAGGACTATAGTAAGTTCCCTGTAAACCATTAGTTTGAATAGACACACACACACACACACACACACAAACACGCACAAACACACACACAAACACACACACGCACAGACACACACGCACACACACACGCACAGACACATACTCACACACACACACCCACAGACACACACACACGTATCTAACTCAAATGACCTGATTGTTTGAAAGAACTCCCAGGTGTCTTGCCCAGTGTCAGTGTTACAGCAATGTTCACAGTTTGTGTGTGTGTGTTACAGCAATGTTCACAGTGTGTTTGTGTGTGTGTTACAGAAATGTTCACAGAGTGTGTGTGTGTGTGTGTGTGTTTGTGTTACAGCAATGTTCACAGTGTGTGTGTGTGTGTGTGTGTGTGTGTGTGTGTGTGTGTTACAGCAATGTTCACAGTGTGTGTGTGTGTCTGTGTGTGTGTTACAGCAATGTTCACAGTGTGTGTGTGTGTGTGTGTTTGTGTTACAGCAATGTTCACAGTGTGTGTGTGTGTGTGTGTGTGTGTGTGTGTGTGTGTGTGTGTTACAGCAATGTTCACAGTGTGTGTGTGTGTCTGTGTGTGTGTTACAGCAATTTTCACAGTGTGTCTTATTTCCTGACTGTCATCTGACCCTTGTTCCGTCTCCATGGAAACAAATGGAGATGCTTCCTCAGAGCGACGACTCCGGTTCCACCTTCTTCTCCTCCTTTTTAGGTTCTTTCTCAACCGCCACCTTAGTGGTGATCGCCTCAGCAACGGGGGCAGGGCTAGAAGCCGGGGAGGTGGAGCCACTAGGAGCACTGGTGCCCGCCCCCTGCTCCCGCTCCTCCTTCAGGGCCTGCATCTCCTCGGGGGGGGGCTCCATGAGGGGGGGCAGCTCGGGTTCCTTCTTCTTGATGAAGAGGAAGCTGCAGACGGCCAGGACCAGCGCGGCCAGCACCACCTCACACCCCGCCAGCATGAACACGTACTGGTAGTTATGGGTGAAGTCCAGCAGACGCCCTAGAACACAACACATGACTCATTATTCACCAAGAATGGGTGCTAATGACATGACAGGTTACCTCCAAGGAGAGCTGAAGGAACTTTTCTGTGCCCTAAATGAGCCAGGAACACAAGCTCAGCGGCCGGTCCACTCTCAGCATGATGAAGTTTGGTTTTCCCCACTGATCAGTTTGAACACCTGGTTCACAACAGGTGTTTTTCAATTGAGACAATTTCAACCTATTCTGGAACCGCACAGACATTTTAAACAGCACAAAACTCAGCTGACCAAAGTATTAAGTGACAACTATCTTCTTTCTAATAATAATCTCCAAATAATAATTTGGGAAAAGAGATTTATGATTGCTATTCATCTTGAAACAAAAGGAAGGACAAGGTCAAACCCCTCTGTAATCAGTCTCTCTTTTTAAACTGTGTCAAATTAGCTTTTTACCCTCTCAAAAACATAGCCATACTAAGACGCTTTATCTCAACACGTGACCCACGTTCATATCCTCCTTCTTCCGGGCATGAGCTTAACATAACGGACTAGAGTGGCACAGCTTAACATAACGGACTAGAGTGGCACAGCTTCACATAACGGACTAGAGTGGCACAGCTTCACATAACGGACTAGAGTGGCACAGCTTCACATAACGGACTAGAGTGGCATGAGCTTCACATAACGGACTAGAGTGGCACAGCTTAACATAATCGATAAGAGTGGCACAGCTTAACATAACGGACTAGAGTGGCACAGCTTCACATAGGGGACTTACAGTAAGTGGCACAGCTTCACAGAACACTCGAGTGGCACAGCTTCACATAACGGAATAGAGTGGCACAGCTTCGATAAGAGTGGCACAGCTTCACATAACGGACTTGAGTGGCACAGCTTCACATAGGGGACTTACAGTAAGTGGCACAGCTTCACAGAACACTCGAGTGGCACAGCTTCACATAACGGAATAGAGTGGCACAGCTTCGATAAGAGTGGCACAGCTTCACATAACGGACTTGAGTGGCACAGCTTCACATAGGGGACTTACAGTAAGTGGCACAGCTTCACAGAACACTTGAGTGGCACAGCTTCACATAACGGAATAGAGTGGCACAGCTTCGATAAGAGTGGCACAGCTTCACAGAACACTCGAGTGGCACAGCTTCACATAACGGACTAGAGTGGCACAGCTTCACATAACGGACTAGAGTGGCACAGCTTCACATAACGGACTAGAGTGGCACAGCTTCACATACGGACTAGAGTGGCACAGCTTCACATAACGGACTAGAGTGGCACAGCTTCACATAACGGACTAGAGTGGCACAGCTTCACATAACGGACTAGAGTGGCACAGCTTCACATAACGGACTAGAGTGGCACAGCTTCACATAACGGACTAGAGTGGCACAGCTTCACATAACGGACTAGAGTGGCACAGCTTCACATAACGGACTAGAGTGGCACAGCTTCACATAACGGACTAGAGTGGCACAGCTTCACATAACGGACTAAAGTGGCACAGCTTCACATAACGGACTAGAGTGGCACAGCTTCACATAACGGACTAGAGTGGCACAGCTTCACATAACGGACTAGAGTGGCACAGCTTCACATAACGGACTAGAGTGGCACAGCTTCACATAACGGACTAGAGTGGCACAGCTTCACATAACGGACTAGAGTGGCACAGCTGTAAACACCTGTCCCCAGAGTGATAGAGATCTCAAAATGACTTCAAAGATTTCAACAAGAAATGAAGAAAAGATTCCAACATTTAAAGTAATGTGTGGACATCAATGTCTTTGTTTTTACGAAGGTCAATGGGAGAAGGTTTGTTCATCTTGGCACATTAATAAAGCACTGAGTAGGTGTAGTCCCACCATAGACTACAATGCCCACAATTCTCTTATCACCTTAACTCCTTATTTACATTTCGCTAGGACAGTATTGGTTACAACAATGTTGTGAAAGTGACGCATTTTTGCAAGATCAAAATTACTTCTCTCTGGCAGTGGGTTTACAACAGTGATCTCAATTCATAAAAGAGATACCCTCACTAAGCAGAAGAACTTCAAAAGAACAAGGGACAACGCAGCAACGACTCATATTGAATAACAAATGAATCTCACATTTTGAAATGTTTTACTTCCAATGCAAAATATCTGAATTTCCATACATTGTCAATAAAATGAGCTGTGACACCCAGGTAATTGTCATTGCTGACTGACGTCCAGTGGTCAGCAGTAAGGGCGACGCTGTCAGCTTGCTCGAGTTTTCTGAATTTTCCGTCGTCATACAAGAAATGTATGCGAGACACAATGGTGTCCCACAACGGTAAATCGTAAGAATTGTCCCCTGAAGCAACACCTCAGTCAGCCCACCGTCTTCAACTATATTGATGGGCCGACAGTCACTGGCAACCGAAACTGCTAAAGCGTTGGTAACCTTTTCACAGACTGGTCTACTTAATTACCTAACGAAGTCGTGGAGTGTGGGTTGACGACCATCTAACCTGGGACTGCTTTCTGTCGGGTGCTTTGCATTAAGGTGATAATTTAAAGACGAGCTGCTTCTGTGATAGCTACATTTTAGTTTTGGCGATTGTTTCCATCATTTTGCCTCTTAAACAGAAACTTTCCGCCCAACGATCCCTCAGCTCTCTCCAACTTCAACTACAGTCTCGGTCTCTCCTATCTAACTGACTGCAGGAATGCGGCGGTTTCGTGTCAGGGGTCAACGCACTACGTAAGTAAACAAAGTTGGGTTAACTGCATTATTTTATCGCATTAATCTCGCCACAATAATCTCACAGATTAACGTTTTAACTTTGACAGCCCTTTCACGATCTTCACCAAAGTATCCCCTCCTAATGCACAGCAGCTCAACACCTTCATGCCAGGGAGAGATTATGGGCTCATTGCATAACACCCCATGACACTGACACACACACACTGTAATCTTAATCAACCACCCTATGACACCTAGAGAGCTCCCTGGAAGGTTTATGTCAAAAAAACAAGATTTCTTCAGCGGGTTACACACACACATCTGAATCACACTGGAGAGAACCGGCACTCATCATCTGAAACACATTGTGGAGTAACGGTACTCATCATCTCTGACTGTAGAGTAATGGTACTCATCGTCTGTGTACACAGAGTAAGTGTAAAAGTACTTACAAAGATCCTTATAAAGTTATAAAACTCTGCTATACTGTGTACACACTGTGGCCCTCCCATGTCTCTCTCATTCTTTTGGGGGATGTGTGTGTGTGTGTGTGTGTGTGTGTGTGTGTGTGTGTGTCTGTGTGTGTTGTGTTGACTGACCTGCAGAGGGGGGTCCCACCAGCACAGCCATAGCCTCCACCAGCAGCACGAGTCCGATGGCGCTGGAGAACTTCTCCGTGCCGACTATCGTCATGAGCACCTCGAACTGCAGCGCGCCCACCATGCCGTAGGAGATGCCGAAGAAGATGCAGAAGACGATGAGCTCGTTGTAGTCCTTGGCGAAGGAGCCCAGGATGTCGGTGGTGCCGTTGAAGATCATGGCGAAGCTGAAGAGGTAGACGCAGTGCGGCCGCACCCACCGGAGGCCCGCGATCACGCCGCACGTGGGCCGCGCGAAGATGTCGATGAAGCCCAGGATGGAGAGCAACAGCGCCGAACTGGCGTCATCGGTGCCCATGTGCCTGGCGTAGCTCACGAGGAACACCGGCGGCACGAACAGCCCCAGGACCATGATGGCGGCCGCCACCGTGTAGATGAGGAAGCCGCGGTCCTTAAACACACTGAAGTCCAGCAGCTTGGCTTTGGCCGGCGCGTCCACCTGCTTCTTCTCCTCCAGACTCTGCTCCTGGTCCTGGCCCTTCTTCTTGGGGGGGGTCAGTGGGCGCATCAGCGCACCGCACACGCAGCAGTTGAGCAGGAGCCCCCCCAGGACCAGGAAGCCCCCCCGCCAGCCGTAATGGTAGTTGAGCTTCTGGCCCAGCGGTGAGAGGCAGCACAGAGCCACGGGGCTCCCCGCCGCCGCTAGCCCGTTAGCCAGCGGACGCTTCTCACTGAAGTAGCGGTTCAGCATGATCAGAGCCGGCTGGAAGTTCAGGGCCAGACCTAGACCTGAGGGAGACACACACACACACACACATTCATACCGGTGGTGAGGTAGATGTGGAAGATGCAGACACACACACACACTCACACACACACAGACACACTCACACACACACAGACACACAGTCACACACAGTACCTGTGATGACGCCGATGGTGAGGTAGATGTGGAAGATGCAGACACAAACACACACTCACACACTCACACGCACACAGACACACTCACACACAGACACACACAAACACACTCACACACACACACAGACACTCACACACACACACACGCAAACTCACACACAAACTCACACACACACAAACACACGCAAACAGTACCTGTGATGACACCGGTGGTGAGGTAGATGTGGAAGATGCAGACACACACACACACTCACAGACACACACACACAGACACACACACACACACACAGACACACACTCACATACTCATATACACACACAGACACACACTCACACACAAACACACACACACAGACAGACACACACCCAGTACCTGTGATGACGCCGGTGGTGAGGTAGATGCGCGCGCACACACACACACACACACACACACACACACACACACACACACACACACAGTACCTGTGATGACGCCGGTGGTGAGGTAGATGTGGGCGATGCTGGTGGCGAATGAGGCCATGATCATCCCCGCCGAGGCAAAGATTCCGCCCACCATCATCACCGGCCGACAGCCATAACGGTTCACCAGGATACTGCAGATGGGACCTGACGCAAGGGAGAGAACCGAGGAGAGGAACCATCAGAACCATGGGGAGGTACCATCAGAACCAACACTGAGGTAACAAGTCTACAGGGCTTTTAAATAATCTCCTGTTGATCCAGCCTCCATATTGTACAACATTCATGGTACATTTAAAACAGAAACACTTAATCTTTCTGGGAACACTTTTACCATATTTTTGCTTAAGTGGACACATTCATTTAACGGCAGGTAAGAGTGTGGCGTACATAGATATTTCAGTATGTATGTTTTCCTAGGTGTGTAATACACTAAATTACATTGACACCAACAGGAGCTCACTCTGACTGCCACAGCACCCCCTGCCTGTGCTGTAGAGCATTGCTGAAGAGAGTGACAAGAGTAAACTTATGTAGCATCTTATGTGTATGAAACACAAAATCACCCTGACTCCACAGCGACCCCTACCTGTGTCATAGAGCATTGCTGAAGAGAGTGACAAGGGTAAACTTATGTAGCATCTTATGTGTATGAAACACAAAATCACCCTGACTCCAGAGCGCCCCCTACCTGTGCCGTAGAGCATGGCGAGCAAAATGGATGATATCCAGGCGGTGTCGCTGTAGCCCACGTGGAACTCCAGGATGAGCTCCTTGAAGAACACGCTCACAGCCTTGGGGAACGCATAGGAGAACCCGGTGATGACGAAGCAGCCAAACAGCACCGCCCACCCCCAACCGCCGTCCGGAGCCTTCACCCCCCCGGGCCCAGAGTCTGGAGTCACTCCTCCCATGATGCTCGGCGGCGCTGGCGACCTGGTTCTGTCCTGGGGGGGGCAAGGGGAGGGGACTCAGCATGGGGAACAGTTCCGAACAGGACATACTGAAACACACACACACACTCCACACACACACACACACACACTCCAGACACACACACACACACACACTCCAGACACACACACACACACACACTCCAGACACACACAGCAACCCTTCCACCCCAGTGCAGCTGAGACCTCAAACACACACGCACACACACTCTCACACATACGCACGCACAAACGAACACACACACACACACACACACATAACCTAACATGACTTGGTCAGGGGATTACGTGTGCACATGCAAGGCTGTGACCATTCAACTGACCCAGTTTTTTCCACTCTGCAGCCTATATTCTCTGCCTCAAGAGTCAAGACACCTCACTCCATCAATCTCACTTTTCTCACGTCTCTGCCTGCCTAGGAACCCCACACCCTCTTTTTGAATACTCTTATTCTGTTCATCTCTGTCCCTGAATGATCTCTTCCTCAGTGCCTAAAGCTACAGCTCCGCCCAGGTGTCTCTCCAGGTGTGACATGTTGATGTGGTGAGGAGCCCATGGTACTGCGTCGCATGTGAAGGCACTCTACTGCAACAGCTCTTATGTGTACCGCTACATACTGCAGGTTCAAGAACGAAGTGTTTTTTTCTCAGCCTGTGAGTTTGACTGGAGTGTGTTCCAGTAAGCCCACCGTAGCGGCAGATGGCACGGGGTTAAGTAGCGTGCAGCACGCTCGCCCTGATCAATCAACGGATGCGCTCAGCTTTCGCGCCAAGACACGGTGGACTACGTGCTGAACGTGACTGACTTCCTCCGGGAAAGACACAAACACACGACAAAATGAAATGAGTTTGAACTTAAAAAGGGACCATGCGGGAATAGTTTTGGCCACAGTGGTTTACCGGCAAATATAACAATAACGGAGAGGAGTCGGGAAGCCCGAAGCTACGTGCATTCGCTGTTTGTGGCTGTAGGCTATAGCGGATGTTCCCGTGTCTACGCTCCCGTCACGTTCGGTTAGTGGCCCTTCCTTCACCTGCAGCCGTTTCCAATAGGACGGGCACGGAACCTCTAGTCACTTAGGGAAACACAAAGATTACAGGAGCTTTATGACGGGACCGCAGGTGATAAAAACAAATGGAAAGTCGAGGAAAGAAAACCACGGTTGATTTTTAAGGAAAGTTAAGGACACAGACACACCAACGCCCACCCAGTCCTCACCACATCCATCGTTAGATTTCCATTAAACTAAGCCATCGAGGGTGTTTTGCATATAATTTTTTTCATATCAGCAAATTCTATAATGGTGAATTATTGCAAACCACCATTATTGCAAAGGACACCCAACACGAACTCCGAAGTGCATAATATAAAATAACTGTCCACATTAACTTGCAGTAAGTAAAAAAACAAACATAATTATAATGATATAATTGAGTTGCGTTCATTCTGTGAGGCATCAGAGTATCCTACCTGGGTGATGTCTGGATGTCAGCTCCTCGGCGACTCGCGCGTCTGGACCATACTCGACACTCACGCGCTCGCATCGGAGCCCGCACGGACGCCTCGCGCTTAAAGCCCTTCTATAAATGATGACTCACCTGAGGACGCGGGTGAGGAGCTTACGTGCGTTCCGAGACGCGCTGCTGGGCTACGTGCGCTCTTACCTCCCCACCCCCGCCGTCCTTACCCTCTCACACACGCATTTGTGATCAAACAGCCATACATAGAAACAAACTGGAGATGTTAAACGTATTCGTATCGGAATGCTAATTGGGCTTCTCATTCCATTCCTCACATTCCTGCAGCTATAGCAGTGCTGTTATACTGAACCCAATGGTTTTTATGTTGTTATTCTACTTGTGCGGACCCACGTACAACATCAACGGATTTTGTATGTTTGTATAATCCAGGTATGCTTCAAAGACTGAAATGTGTATGTTGTGTGTGCATTGTTGTTTAGATTGTTTGTGCACTTGTTTATTGTATGGTGATTTACATGTTGTTATAAAAGCGAAAGTCAGAAGAGGTATGCCTGTCTGCGATCCCGCATACATCAACAGATTTTATATGTTTGTATAATCCATAATAAATCTAGAAAAGCTTCAACTCCGCCTCCGGCCCTGACTGCCATAAGATCGTTACATATACCATTTATCAACACTTGGGTAGGATGGGAGTAAAAATGATTTAATACTAATGACAAAGTTTTGTATTCTGTGGAGACATCGATAAGGAGAGGATTGAGGGAAGTCATGGGAACAGATGGGGTCTTCAGAGGTATTAGTTGGCCTAGTTGACTGAGGCCATTCTGGCGTCCAGCTCTGGGGCAAAGTAACCTGGTTCCTCAGGAATCTGTGGGGGGAGAGAGAGAGGTTAAAAGGCAGAAAAAAACTTTTTTTATGAGAGTCCTTAGTTGGGTGACAGAATATAGTGTAATATTAACAAACATACCATGCAATAATAAAACCAGTTTAATAAGAATGAACTAGTTGAGTTTACAATGGCTAAAGGAATAGAGTCTCTGAGACAAATACATTCAGGCAAACACTGAGACCAGTAAAGCATCCTCCAGTTGAACCTACCTGCTGAAGCCGACCTTTGGTGAGCAAATTCCTCCAGTTGTCTCTCACTGAAGATGAGACAGAGAAGCCACAGTGTTAATACCCACAAGTCAACTTGCTCAGATGTTCATATACTCATGTAGGCTACTTCAAAACCGTATGTGTTATCTTTCTGCTAAAATTGTATGCTAATGCTAAATTGCGCAAATAAATGTCAAACAACCCAAGAGATCTCACTTCCTCGCAATTACCCACGGTCACACTGACCACCACTCACCTCTCTTGTGGGAGGGTTTCTGATTATGAGGGTAAAGAGGCAAGGGGACGAACTGTGTTCCCCTCAGCTTTGCCACCAAGTCCATACAGTCCATCAGCCTGCATGTGGAGAAGAGGACACTGAGACCTATAATCTATGTCTGCATGGATCATTTTTCACAACTGCTTTACATGCTTTGAGGTTAACAGTCAAAATCACTATCAAGTAATGGGCATTATATAAACACTGACCAATGTGGGTGCAGATTGAGCACATGTGTGACTAGGTGACTAGGACAGCAACATGGCGAGAATAAGACATGGAGATATTCAAAAACAAATGTAATGAAATGTAATTGTGTAACACTCCAATACCTATGGTGTAGAAAAAAGACCTCTGTCTTCTTGTCCGTCAGCTCACGCTGTAGAGCTGAGGCCTTCATCTGTGTCAAGAAGAACAACACCATAGTATTAAAACATCAATTTAAACTATGTTATCAAACTATGGCATGGTGTCATATAATGGTTGATCAAAAATACATACCAATCTCTTGTGGGCTGTGTTTTCCAGTGATGCCACCTGTAAAAACGAACCAGTGTATTTATGAATAACACCATAATATACAACCATAATATAATACCTCTGTTCACGTCTTCAAAAGTATTATTAAAAGATGAGAACATTCCTTCACTCTTGCCTGACTTGTAAGTGGATCTTAATCTATCTAGTAAGGAGACTCACATGGGTCTTGACGGACTCGTCTTTATTCTCCAGTTCTTTTGTCAATTCTCTGATTTTTTGCTTGAGAGCAATCTGTTTTTCCTTTGCGTGACTCCTCTCAACTTTTGCCTTTATTTCAGACTAATGATACAAAAAAATACAATATTGATAAATTCATGTTGAATGGAATTCTCAATTTAAAAAAATATAAAATATATTAAAAAATAAATATATTAAAAAATAATTCAAAAATAGTTGATAATAAATTAAAATAAAAACACCTCTCACCTTCATATCTTCATTTTCTTGCTCTGTGTGGTGATGAGAAGTCACACAATCGTGGATGTGGTCTTGTAACTTTTTGTTCTAAATAATTAAAAAGTTTGGTCACAGCATGAAGTTGCTATACTAGGATGACTTTCTATGTAACAAATTCAATTTGAAAAAAAAAAAACCCAAAATGAAAAAATGGCCAAACCCAAAGTGACAAATTTGTTTTCATTAACATTTAAGTCAATGTAAATCAATATACAACTTGACCTAATTTCAAAACATTGGTATATAAACAAAGCTGAGATCACAAAGGCTGCACCCACCATACCTCAACACTAAAAAATAAGGTTATTTCACTCCAGTTCTAGTAAACCTACCTCTAAGTTCAGCTCTGCAATTTTTGCCTCATATGTCTGCTCCAAGAGCTGAAGTTCTCCGTCATCCCGTTTTGATCCTCTCTCTGGGGAGCAGACAGAACAGGATTTTAAGACACAGCCATATAGTAAACCACATACTGAAATAAACAACACGAATTAGATGCTCTAGAGTATGTGACAAACAGAAAACATACCATGTGGTTCTTTTAGAAGGGCCTGCGGAAATAGCAAGACATATATAAGTGTAAGTTTAGACAAATTATGTTAATAAAAAAAAAAAAGCAGTGGTTCAAAATGGTTGATGTGGTGGACCAACAATCACAAATCTCACATCAATTGTTTTCAGCATGTATAGCAGATATATCATCGCTGGAAGAACAAACAGCTGCAAAGACAGAAAGGTACAAACAATAGAGAGACAGACAGACACTTGGTTAGTGTTTGTGGTAGATAACAAAATCACAACGTGACAATAGTAACATGACAATTGTAGCTTATTGATTACCTTCATTATGTTATTTTTTTTTATTTTGCAATGAAATTGTTGTTTAGATTTCAAACATTAATTATTAGATTTTGAGCACTCTAATAGGCTACTGAGATTGATGATCACACGTGGAAAAAAAAATACAAAATTAGATGGTAGGTCTACTTACAATTTGAAACAAGATAATAAAATCCCCAAATCCGATGGTTCCCATGGCCTCCATTGGTCTTGGATGATATTTCTACTAACGGACAGCAGGTGGCGCGAAAAGTCCAACGTTTGTAAAAAGGCAGCCTTGAACGTAGTTTAATAATCAACGCAAGTTATAGCAAAAGTCACCTGTCTCGAAGTGTGTCGTACAAGCAATTAAACAAAATAAATCAATGAAATATGTAAGTAAATCAATCTAAACTAATAAGAATTAGTAATCAATATGCAAAATCGTGGGCAGCAAGCTCTTTGTGTGGTTGTCTCTGTCTCAGCCAGGTGAAACTGAGAGAGTTCTATGTCAAAGTAGAATTTTAATGTTCAAAGTAGAATCCTCAGGTCAAAGTAGAATTCTCACAACATTCTAGCCTATGATGTCATTTGAGTGACATGTGTTGAACCTTAAAGAAGACCAGAATTCTAACTGTAATTGCTGCCTACACTATCATGCCAGTTATGATTAGGAAATACATGTAATTAACTACATTAGCATGTTTGCCTTGGTGTTATCATCACATTGCTGCACCAGTTGGGCCACGGGAAGACAGACGAGCCTCTGAGGAATACCTCTGAGGAATTGTAGCTGTAATTCCTGCCTACATTCATCTTTTAATAAACATTAATACATATGTATAAAAGAGGAGGCTCTTCCATTGAGGAAACGGAAGAAGAACCTCCCCAAACTTTCTGAGAATGTATTTTTTTAAATGAACTGACTAAACTTTCCCTGAGTTAAAATAACTATATAACTAAAATAGCACCCCCTATCGTAACAAGAAATTACTGCACGGAGGACGTCCTCCCCTTGGCTCCCATTGAGATCTATGGAATCTGTCTCTGATACTGGCGGCTCGTGGGGCTCATTCACTTACATTGCCCAGGGGAGGAAAGACCTCCCTAGCGTCTGAGTCTAACGCAAGCCCATTTTAACGCCGTTCATTTTTTTTTATCGCGCGATTAACGCGTTGTAAAAAATAAATAAAAAATAAACGGTTTTTTTGCTCTCCCAAACTGTGTAGTACTGGCCACTATACATACTGTTCTTTCCCTCTCACACACTTGTGTTCAAACAGCCATACTGGCCACTACATACTGTTAGCCTAGTTGCCCAATACTGGGTACTACACGCCACTTCTCATCTCAGTATATAGAGTAGTATGCAAGTGTGACAGCTATCATGTAGTGACACAGTCACATGATCAAAACATTCTAGGAGCTTTTACCTCCGCTGTTCAATCAATTGCTGTTTGTTGCATGCTATGTGTGTGTGTGAGTCTCTCTCTCTCTCTCTCTCTCTCTCTCTCTCTCTCTGTGTCGGTGTCTATGTGCGTGTGCATGTGCGTGTGTTTGTGTGTGTGTCTGTGTATGTGTTTGTGTGTGTGTCTGTGTGCGTGTGTGTCTGTGTTTGTGTGTGTGTGTGTGTGTGTGTCTGTGTTTGTGTGTGTGTGTGTGTGTATGTGTGTGTGTGTGTGTGTGTGTGTTTGTGTATGTGTTTGTGTGTCTTTTACCCACGGATCATCTGATATTCATTAACATCCCTATTATATCATGAAATTCTGGTGTCATTATTAGTCTTTAAAACAATACTGCTTCCTCTTTATTCTTAAATAAATAATATTAAATGTACATAGCAGAAACCTGTATTACTGTTATCTAAGGCACATGAGATTGGCATGGAAGCGCTGTAGCCACACGCAACCTTTGGTGTTAATATGAGTGAAACATCGGCCGTCTGCTTTAGTCGCGTCTGATGGAGGAGACACAGGGGGGAGAGCATAAGTGTGTGTGTGTGTGTGTGTGTGTGTGTGTGTGTGTGTGTGTGTGTGAGTGAGTGAAGTGTCTGAGTCTGACACAGGTCTGTGACCCTGATGCAGTGATTGTACTGCTCTGTCTATGTGTTGTGCTAAACTTTAACCTGGAGTATAAATAGCGAGCAAAAGTCCTTTCCAAGAGCCAGGAAAATGAGCAGCCTTGCTCCTTTAACTTCCCATTTTTTTAGCAGACAGCATTGAATTGGAAGTCAATAAGGAGCAGGAAGGCTAATCTTCCTGGATCTTGGAAAAGAGCTTGGCTCGCTGTTTACTTTGTTAACGCTTAGGACGCACAACACAGAGCAGTACAGAGAAAATCCATTGCTTTCTGGAAGTTTGACACAAAGGATTGAGATAAAAACAATTGCGTGACAGTAGCGATGCAAACCAGGCCTGGTTTGTCTATATTCCAAACTTCCGGTGATATTTCCCCATGCACCACCGCTCTCTGTGGGCATCGAAACAAAAGTCCCACTCAATGTTGAGACACATATCAAACAGTACATTAAGTGACGTGAATATACAAACACTTCAAGATTAAAGTGACCTAACACATAAAACACATTATGGGCAGAACAGTGATGCTGAACTTTGACCTAAGTAATCTACTGCTGGTAATACATCTGTTTTGGGACCTGAAAGAACTTCAATTAATGATGCCCTGATGCCCCACAACATCTCAGGCTTGAGTGTCGGGAGTGCTGAAGATTTCACTCAAATTTAGCTGTTCAAGGATTTTGCTTTCAAGGTTTGGTCTTGACTAACGAGTTGCTGCCAGCTGATGCAATATTTGTTGGCTAATTGGTTAGCTACTTTGGTTGGTTGCCCTTAATAGGGAGGCGAAATCGAGGTACAGAGGGATTGGTTGATTGTTAATTGGTTTAAAGCGAAAATGTTTAAAATGTTAGTCTGCTGGCTTTTCCAATGTATTCTGCTGTGCTCCTGTTACATCCTGAAGCAAAATGGGTAAGTGGTCTGATTTGCTGACACGTGTTTGAGTAATGTTCTAAGTTTTGTTTAATTGACTGTTAATGTGAAATTACTAGTTTTATTTTACTCTTTCCCCCCTACTTCATTTCTCTGTGTATACTCCAGCAGGTAAGAATGTGTTGATCGTTTATGCACACCAAAGTGCTGGGTCTTTCAATGCTGCTGCCAAGGATGCTTCAGTGGAGCAGCTTACTGCAGAGGGCTGTAACGTCGTGGTGTCTGACCTGTACGCCATGAAGTTTAAGGCCGCTGCTACGGAGGAGGACGTCACAGGTGTGTTTATCCATACAGTTCACCTCAAGAAATGCCTTTAATCCTTTTGAAAGGAAGGATTGCACCCTGTTTTAAAGTCTTACCATAAGTGTTTATCAACACCTGCCTACTATAGGAGAGGTGAAGAATTCTGAGCACTTCAAGTATGGAGAGGAAACCATGGTGGCATGGAAGGAAAGCCGCCTGAGTGCTGATATTGTGGAAGAGCATAAGAAAGTGACTGAGGCTGATCTTATAATTTTCCAGGTATGCCACTGGTTTGGGTTCAGTTACTCAGTCCCTTAAACAGGTCTTGGCAACATGTATTGAACACTTATTATTATAATGGTTGATTTGTACTAAAATATGTAGTAGAGGTTATGGCTCAAGGAACCTGTTTTTGTAGTTCCCTATGTACTGGTTTTCTGTGCCAGCCATCATGAAGGGATGGATTGATCGCGTTCTCACACAAGGGTTTGCCTTCACATCTGAGAAGCGGTACAGTCAAGGACTTTTTAAGGTAGGCTTATTTCAACTCCACCTTACTCTTCTTGAACATCTGGATATTTTGCATTACCTTAACTACCTTGCTGTCTTGTAATCTTAGTTTAGTTTAACTGCTCTAAACCAGTCGGGGCAGAGTCTTTGCATGAGGGCAAAAGTGATTTGCTTCATCTTGCCTTGTAGGAGAAGCGGGCCATGCTGTCTTTCACCACTGGCTCCCATGAGTCCATGTTCAGCTCCAATGGCATCAATGGAGACATGAATGTCACACTGTGGCCCTTACAGGTACAGTATACAGGTGTGCTTGGACCACCTGCCATTACTTGTCATTTGTATTGGATTTTGCTGGACTTTTTTTTGTTTTTTTTTTGTCCCCTTGCAGAATGGCATTCTCTACTACTGTGGCTTCCAGGTCCTGGCACCACAGATCTTCTGGGCTCCGCCGCACATCCCATCCGATGCCCGTGGCACCATGCTGGAGGGTTGGCGCCAGCGGCTCAAGGGTCTCCTCGGTGAGACTCCGCTCACCTTTGCCCCCTCAGACAGCTTTGACACTGGAAGTGGCTTTCAACTGACGAAGGAAGCGAAGGAGCAGCAGGCTAAAGCTCTGTTCGGCCTCACTGTGGGTCACCATATGGGCAAGCCTCTCCCTCCCAACAACCAGATCAGAGCTGGTGTGTGAAGTCTTGGCTCCGCGTGAAGCCATGTTGCCTCTGTTTCTCAAATAAAACGAATTTCTTTTGAACTGATGTAATGTGTCCTTAGTGGTTTCAAACTTATATCTGATGCGGTTGTAGCCATAATTGCAGGCATGTCATATTTTACATGATGGCTTCTAATCTTATTTGTAAAAGACTGCTGTCAACTCTCACTCATAAGGTGTTGATTAAAACCCACGGCAGCTTCTCTTGATTAGCAAAGGTTTCTTGACGTCCTGGGTTCAAGGGAACAATTTGGTTGATTTAAGTTGTTAGCCTCAAAGCATTTGCAATAACAGGCCCTTTACGTTTAAAACAAGCGCTTGTTGCCACACATGCGATGCTTTGACGAAGTTCTTATGAATAGTTTCGCTACGTTGATTTTGTGACTAGTGTTTGTGTGGTGTGCGTGTGCGTGTGTGTGTGTGAGCGAGGTAGAGTTTGTATGAGGTAGAGTACTTGGGCCAAACAGTTGCTTGCACTGGTAGTCAAGTTTGGCAGCGTCCCTCGTAGCAGAAGGCTTCTCCATTTGCACAGGACAGACCGTCCATCAGGTAGTAATCCCCAGGGCAGAACGCATAGGAGCCGTTCCAGAACTCAGGCAGGTCCCACTGGTTCTCTGACTTTCTGCACTCTGATCCTGCCACTTTATACTGAAACACACACACACACACACACACAAACAGAGCAGAAAGTTCTATAAGCAATTGAGTGCTGAGTAGCATGAGGTGTCAGACATGGGCCCAGGCAAGAAGGTGATTTTCCCAGCATGCAGTGCGGTCACCTGGCAGTCCTGACAGCAGGCTCCCTCAGCACACACCGAGCCGGACGTGAGACAGCAGGTGGCTGCGTCACAGCACTCGCTCTTACACTCCTGTTATAACACACACACACACACACACACACATACACACAGACACATACACACACAATCATGCTCTTGATACAAAAACACATACAGCCGCGGAAAAAATTAAGAGACCACTTCAAAATTATCAGTTTCTCTGGTTTTACTATTTATTGGTATGTGTTAAAGTAAAATGTACATTTTAGTTTTATTCTATAACCTACTGGCAACATTCCTACCAAATTTCAAATAAAAATATTGTCATTTAGATCATTTATTTGCAGAAAAATGACAATTGGTCAAAATAGCAAAAAAGATGCAGTGTCTTCAGATCTCGAATAATGCAAAGAAAACAAGCTCATATTCATTTTTAAACTACACAATACTAATGCTTTAACTTAGGAAGAGTTCAGAAATCAATATTTGGTGGAATAACCTTGATTTAAAATCACAACTTTCATGTGTCTTGGCATGCTCTCCACCAGTCTTTCACATTGCCGTTGGGTGACTTTATGCTACTCCTGGCGCAAGAATTCAAGCAGCTCGGCTTCTTTTCATGGCTTGTGACCATCCATCTTCCTCTTGATCACATTTGAGAGTTTTTTTTATGGGATTCAGGTCTCAAAATTGGGCTGGCCATGACAGGGTACTGATCTGGTGATACTCCATCCACACCTTTACTGGCCTGGCTGTGTGGCATGGAGCATTGCCCTGCTGGAAAAAACACTTCTCAGAGTTGGGGAACATTGTCAGAGCAAAAGGAAGCAAGTTTTTCTTCCGGGACAACGTTGTACTTTGCCTGGCTGAGGTTTGTAAAAGACCATAAGGATTGAACCAAAGTGGACTGGAGGGTCTCCTAGTTCGTCTTCTCTGATGAGTCCAATTTTCAGCTTTGCCCAACACATGGTCGTCTGATGGTTAGACGGAGACCTGGAGAGGCCTACAAGCCACAGAGTCTTGCACCTACTGTGAAATTGGACTCATCAGAGAAGACGAACTAGGAGACCCTCCAGTCGGCTTTGGTTCAATCCTTATGGTCTTTTACAAACCTCAGCCAGGCAAAGTACAACGTTGTCCCGGAAGAAAAACTTGCTTCCTTTTGCTCTGACAATGTTCCCCAACTCTGAGAAGTGTTTTTTCCAGCAGGGCAATGCTCCATGCCACACAGCCAGGCCAGTAAAGGTGTGGATGGAGTATCACCAGATCAGGACCCTGTCATGGCCAGTCCAATTTCGAGACCTGAATCCCATAAAAAAACTCTGAAATGTGATCAAGAGGAAGATGGATGGTCACAAGCCATGAAAAGAAGCCGAGCTGCTTGAATTCTTGCGCCAGGAGTAGCATAAAGTCACCCAACGGCAATGTGAAAGACTGGTGGAGAGCATGCCAAGACACATGAAAGTTGTGATTTTAAATCAAGGTTATTCCACCAAATATTGATTTCTGAACTCTTCCTAAGTTAAAGCATTAGTATTGTGTAGTTTAAAAATGAATATGAGCTTGTTTTCTTTGCATTATTCGAGATCTGAAGACACTGCATCTTTTTTGCTATTTTGACCAATTGTCATTTTTCTGCAAATAAATGATCTAAATGACAATATTTTTATTTGAAATTTGGTAGGAATGTTGCCAGTAGGTTATAGAATAAAACAAAAATGTACATTTTGCTTTAACACATACCAATAAATAGTAAAACCAGAGAAACTGATAATTTTGAAGTGGTCTCTTAATTTTTTCCGCGGCTGTGTGTGTGTGGGGGGGGGGATCAGCGAATTCGTCCCCACTGCAGTCACTGAACAATGCTGCCCCCCTGTGGCTGGACAGGAAACAGACACAACCATGAGGATACCGATTGCAGGTCTTTTGTCTCATAGGAGGCAACAGTTCTAGAATGTTCCGCAGCAGGATTAGAACAAGCAGAATGGTTCTAGAATGTTCCACAGCAGAATTTTTTCATAATATGTCCCCTTTAAAATGAATTATAATAATAATAACTACTTACTGGCCGAGAGTGAGGTCATGCAGGTAAATATCAGACAGAGGCCGTAACGTATCGACCGAGCGATAGCGAGGTTGATGCGGTGGGGCCATATGTTTTTTAAGGGGGCCGTTTCTGGATTACCCTGAGTGAATAATGCCTGAACTACACAGAAGCGCTGTGTTGAGACCTGAAGTCTTGCAATTCCAGTTTCAAACACTAGAGTGCAGTATAGCTTTGACTTGCGAACGGAACAAAGCGCACCAACGCCAACTTGATGCAGTCAATAAAAGGCTACAGAGCTCGTGTACAAAATAAAGATTCCCTTTTAATACATTGATATTTGTTCATCATTAAAATACAGAGATTACAAATGAGCACAAAATGATTCATTTTCAAAAGCATGTTTCCATCGTCAAAGGAGAGCATACAGTACATACAGTCACATACACACAGCACATTAATACCAGTAAGGTACATAACATTGAGATATAAATTATTTGAAAATAAACCGAAGACATCTTTTCCTTCATAATTCAGTATTCTGGTACAACTGGAAGCATTTTGGAACACACACACACATAACACCAATCTAAGACCCAACCTAAGATTCGAAGCACCCTACAATACAGACAATATCTTCCTTAATAGACAGAGAAACGACTGAACATTAAGAGGTTTGAAGGCTTCTGCACGCACGCACGCACGCACGCACGCACGGACGCACGCACGCACGCACGCACACACACACACACGTACACACATGCGCACGCACACACACTTCATCCCAGCGCGAACAGCTGTGTATTCATGAACGCACATATTTACTAAGAAATAATCATTGTTTACATGATTTAGTTTTATTTATTAATTAATTTATGTCCAAGTGTATATATGTTTGTGTGCACATCTTATCACACGTGTGTGTATTCACAAACAAAAAAAGGTTTCTTGAGGACATTGACCGTGAGTGACAGGTCGGTGCTGTGATGTCACTGGACTTGTGTTGCTGGGTCGGTGCTGTGATGTCACTGGGCTTGTTTTGGTGGGATGGGTGGGGTGCTGTGATGTCACTGGGCTTGTGTTGCTGGGTCGGTGCTGTGATGTCACTGGACTTGTTTTGGTGGGATGGTTTCGGGTGCTGTGATGCCACTGGACTTGTTTTGGTGGGATGGGTGGGGTGCTGTGATGTCACTGGGCTTGTGTTGCTGGGTCGGTGCTGTGATGTCACTGGACTTGTTTTGGTGGGATGGGTCGGGGAACTCCTGGACCCTGCCTAGACGCCGGACCAGGAGCAACATCTCCGTTCCTAAGTTCACTATTCTGCCAAGGGTCATAGCTACACACACACACACACACACACACACACACACACACACACACACACACACGCACACACACACACAAGCATGTGTTAGACATATTAACAGCTATCGTAATGCAGGAGTTTTTACCAATCTAGGAAAAACTTTTTGTTGATTGTCGTTTGTAGGACACTTGAGAACTGCTGTACTTCCAGAGAGAGGGAGGAATAGAGAGAGAGAGAGAGAGATAGAGTGAGAGAGAGTTCCTGTCTGTGAGCTGTGGATTGTTCCTTGAGAGAGAGAAAGAAAGAGAGAGATCCTGTCTTTGAGCGGTGTGCTGTGAATTGTTCCCTGAAAGAGAGAGAGAGAAAGACAGAGAGAAAGAGAAATACAAAGAGAGAGAGAGAGAGAGACAGAGGCCCTGTCTTTGAGTGGTTTCCTGTAAATTGGTCAGAGAGAGAGAAAGAAAGAGAGAGAGAGAGAGAGAGAGAAAGAGAGAAAGATACATGCCATCCCCAAGTCAGTCCTCTGCTAGAATCATTTTTGAACCTCACTAACCCACATAATTAGACACAACCTTCGCCTGGCTATTTTAAAATAGTTTAACTTCATTCTGAGTGTCAGATACTTCCCTGACGTCTGGTTCAAAGGACTCATTACACCCCTACAGGGGCATCTGTGTAAGCAGTAACCTAGGGAAGTTATTTTGTAGTATCTAAAATCAGAGAATCATCAACTTCCTTATCGAGCACAATGCCCTCAGTAGAAGCCAAATAGGATTCTTACCAAAATGTAGAACATCAGACCATATTTTCACCCTACATACCTTGATAGATAAATATGTAAACCAAAATACAAAAAAAAAATAGCTTGCTTTATAGACCTCCAAAAAGCCTTATGTACAATTACCATTGGGAAGAAACACAAAGAATTCTTCTCGCAGGAACGGGGTGTGAGACAAGGCTACCCACTATCACTGACCCTTTTGAATATTTACATCAATGAATTGGCCACACAATACAGCACTTTGCAGGCCCAGGACTTGCACTGCAAGACACAGAGGTCCAGTGACATACAGAGAGGGAGGGAGGGAGAGAGATACAGAGATAGAGACATACAGAGAGAGAGAGAGAGACATACAGAGAGAGAGAGAGAGAGAGCGAGAGAGAGAGAGAGAAACAGAGAAAAAGAGAGAGAGAGATAGATACATACCTGACCGGAGCTTCTGACTGATACGGAGGGAAAGGCTGGAAGAGACACAAAAAGAAACATGACAATCTGCACACACACACTAGCACACACATAAACACACACACCAGCACACACACACAAACACACACACCAGCACACACACACACACACACACACACACACACACACACACACACACCAGCCCACACACACACCAGCCCACACACACACACACACACACACACACTAGCAATCACACACTGAGTTAGGGCCATACAGCACTTCAGACACGTACCTGAGGGTTTGTGGGGGCCAGCTGTTGGGGGGAGGTGGTTCTCTGCAGGTTGCCATTGGCCTGGGACTGGGTGTCACGTGACCTGTGGGAAGTGGACAACATGAGGACTAAACAAACAAACAAACAAACTTCACAAAAAAAATAATAAATAACAAATAATAGTCTGAGAGGTGATGGATTAGTGAGGTGTGCTGTGTGTATGTGTGTGTGTGTGCGTGCAGGTGCGTGAGCGTGTGTGTGTGCTAGATGTGTGTGTGTGTGTGCGTGCAGGTGCGTGCGTGCAGGTGCGTGCGCGCGCGTGTGTGTGTGTGCACACCTGGAGGGTTTGGAGTGGACGGCCCTCAGGAAGGGTTCTAGAGTGTCTCTCCTGAAGACGTAGAGCAGCGCGAGAACGATCACCACCACCAGAGGAACCACCAGCAGGAAGAAGATCAGCAGGCCGTTACGCAGAGAGTGGTCTGGGGACGACACACACACACACACACACACACACACACACACACACAAACACACACACACACACACACACGCACACAAACACACACACACACAGGTAAGAGTGGTCAAAGGACACACACACAGACACAAACACCTATTTAGAGTGAAATGGGGACAACACACTCACACACACACACACAGGTAAGAGTGGTCAGACACTCACACACACAAGTAAAAGTGGTCAGATACACACAAACACACACACACACACACACACAGGTAAGAGTGGTCAGACACACACACACAAACACACATGTAGGAGTGGTCAGAGGATACACACCTTTTTAGAGTGGTATGGGGACACAGACATGCAGTACACACACACACTTTGAGGCGCCCATGTGGGAGTGGTCAGGTGAAGAGCGTGACCTTGGGTTCTGAGAAGAAGCCTGACACACACACACACACACACACACACACATACACTGGGCTCTGAGGAAAAGCCTGACACACACACACACACTGGGCTCTGAGGAGAAGCCTAAAGGGCCTTATATAGTACACAAAACGGTCGTGTCGGATGGTTGGACAGTGGGCGGGCGGCCGGATAGTACGTACTAGTTAGCATTTGTGTCCCTTTATAGTACTCCAACGGCTGTGGGTGCTGAAAACAATTCTCTTCCACAACAGTAGGGGGAGTAACGGTTTAAGTCCCGAAAGACAAGCTACCCCATGACGTCTTTGTGCGATGGAAATCGTTAGTTGGCTTTACCTCTCCTCCACAACAGTCAATTTCTACTAGCCCACCAGCTGCCACTACTCAAATGCAACAGGTGTCAGCAGATGCACAGTACTGTGACTGTGTCTAATGCTATATATACACCTGATAGGGCAAACTTATCTTTATCATGGTAGGTTTTTTTTGTGGAAGAAAAAGTAGCAATCTACAACAAAATGATATGCTTAACTTACACTATAGAAACGATTAAAAAACAATAACATTAAATCAATACGTTCTTATTTTCTTTGGTATTTTCGTCCTATTCAGATTTGCAATGATTTCTGGGTACTTTTTGTAATCTCTATTTGATCATGTGACGAGACGATACGATATAGGCACAACATCTGAACGACTGACAGTGTTGTACAAGTCCACACCTTTCATGAAATAGTTAAAAGTTCATACAAGTAAACATGAACAGTTCACGAGTAAACATGAATAGTTCACGATCATTTTAATTCATTGTTCAGTTCATAGTTTTAGGGTGGAAAGTGAGAACGCATATAATTCGTTTTGCAAGGTGCTGTAGTCGTGGGAACGACTGGCCTTGTTTCTCCCAAAAGGAAAGAAGATTTTCCTCTGCTGATCCCGCGTCTATATGGAAGTTTGTAGAGAGAATGCGGGGGAGTAAAATGCTCCCGAAGTAGATTACATGTTTTTAACTTCGGGGTTAATTCCCTTTCGTCTACTGCTGGCTAGTTAATACATAGCCTACAGACAGCCGGAAAGGTTAATAAACAGAATGAAATAGCTACACATTACACACTATGTTTTAATAAAACCCACGTTACTCACATACTGGTTAACACTGTTTGTTACAGCACATAAACGTTTGTCGCTACATCCAAACTGCGTCACCGTTGTCCCTCCCTGTATCTGCTCCAGCCGCACCATTTTCCTTGCAATGTGAATCATTGCCATTTGTTGCACCTTAATCATTGCCATTTGTTGCACCTTAATCATTTTCTACAAACATGATATGCGGTGTAGTAAACTGAGACTCTATTCACTACTGCACAAAAACTAGACACGTTTGCAACGTTTGAAATGAAGTAGGTAAAACAACTTTCGCCAATATCTCCGTAAGGGAGATGGGTTGTGTGCTCAAATTTCCTGGGATCAAAGAAATTCATGTGCAGACTAAAAATCACGTCTCAGTTTTTCTGCGCATGCACGTTATTTCGGGTGTCTCAACTGTAACTAATACCACTGTCATATAATTATGAGTTCAGTAAAATACGGAGCAAACACAGTTTTCTACCGTTGTTGAAACACATCTTTAATTGCCGTCGCTCATGCTGGTTCTCTGGCAGTAGGCTACTTGGGCCGGCTCATGTAGCCTATTGTGATATACAGGGAATAGTTTTCAAGGAAAGGATCTGCGCCTTTGACAGTGGCTGTTATGCATATATATATATGGATATAAAGGTAATGAAACAGGAAACGCTAGGTCCAGAAATGTTAGTTTCCGGAGTTGATGTCGTATGGAAATGAGGTTGTAGTGTGCCAATCACGGCCAAGGAGTATCCGTCGCCATGAGCGGACCGACAGAAATTTTTGCGGGGACACGGAGAGCTGTCCGACGTCTCTGGAGAGCACGGAGAGGGCGTTTCAGCTACCGGAGAAGGCGTTTCACTTACCTGAAGGCGTTCCTATGCGCCCAAAAACGTGTCGTACGGAGTAGCATAAAAATGCCTTAACACTCACACACACACACACACACTAGGCTCTGAGGAGAAGCTTGATGGCTACACGTCCCGAATGCTCAAGAAAGGGAGGAGCTAGGAGTAGAAGTGGGTGTGTTCATACCAATCTGGGCGGGGCCACTGTCCATGCTGCCTCCTCTCCCAGCGCGGTCACAGCGAGGGGGGGCCCATCCGCCATTACAGTGGCAATTTGCCTCGTTATTACACACCTACACACATACGCACACAAACACAAGACAGAGGCGCCTTGTTAATACACACCTACACACACACGAGACAGAGGCGCGTGCGTGTGCACACACACTTTTAGTTTGACATTTTTGTAGGGAGATTGATCGATAACAAGTCCCTATTTTCTCCTTTTCTCTTCTGCAGGTTGTTTCTATGGCTTCCACAAACTCAGCAGATCCACAGTGCTAGTCACCATATACCCACCTACCTCTTGCAAATACATTCACCTAGCTCTTTCACAGTGCAAATACACTCACCTAGCTCTTTCAGCCTAAAATACACTCACCTAGCTCTTTCAGTGCAAATACACTCACCTAGCTCTTTCAGCCTAAAATACACTCACCTAGCTCTTTCAGTGCAAATACACTCACCTAGCTCTTTCAGCCTAAAATACACTCACCTAGCTCTTTCAGTGCAAATACACTCACCTAGCTCTTTTAACAATGTAAATACACTCACTTAGCTCTTTCAGAGTGAAAATACGCTCACCTAGCTCTTTCACAGTGATAATACACTCACCTAGCCCGCTCACAGTGTAAATACACTCACCTAGCTCTTTCAGTGTAAATAAACCCCTCTAGATCTTTCACAGTGCAAATATACTCACCTAGCCCGCTCACAGTGTAAAAACACTCACCTAGCTCTTTCAGTGTTAATAAACTCCTCTAGATCTTTCACATTGCAAATACACTCACCTAACTCGTTCACAGTGCCAGTCACCACATAAATATAAAAATCCTTATTTTAGGTGACAGTAATTCCTTTTGTATGGCCTTAAACTCTGTGCTTGTGCTAGTGATGTCATACCCCGTTGCCATGGCATGTCTCCCGGGCATTGCAGCTAATATCCTGAATCAGGGCCGAGTCGTTCACACACTTTTGGGTCAGACAGACCTGTGGAGACAAACAGACACACACACACACATCATTTAATTCATATTGTAGTGCTTTACTAACTGCCTATCCCTTTCACATGGAATAGAATGGGCAGGAAAAGGACCAAAGATCCTATAAATCTGGCTGAGTGAGGTTACATCTGATGGACACACACACACACATTTACCTTTCCGGGAGCACACACACTGCCCTGGTTGACGTAAGCTGGGTCAAGTACGTCAGTGCCCAAATTGTAATCTGCGTTCTTACAGATGACCCCGTCGTCTAGTTTCTCTGTGCTGATGATCACACCTTTGGGTGGATTGTTGGAGTCAAAGTTGGTGCACTGGATCTTTCCACACATCGCGTTTCTATGGGAGAGGAGCAGCCAAAGATGGCAGTCACACACAAATACGAATCTACACAGTTTTTAACAGTGAACTGTGCAAGATGGGATGTCGTTGTCAAATGTATATGTTTTAATATTGCAAAATGGTTTAGTCATGAATTTTTCCACACCCCCTTATTAACCCCCAAATTGGAAATAAGGCATTATTCAGGCAAGGGAGAGAGAGGCTACGTTTGTAAGACAGACATGCTGAGGCATCAACAGAGCAAGGTGGGACATTTGGGCACATTGGGGCTGTTACACTTGCCACATTAGCTACTACTGTACAGGTTAACGTTAGCTAGCTGGCTGGCTAGCCTGGAGTAGCGTGCTACTGAGCAGGCTAACGTTAGCTAGCTGGCTGGCTGGTCACTACAGTAGGCTACTGCTACTATGAATACCTGTGCTACACTAATAATAATAATACTACTACATCTCATTTATATAGCGCTTTTCTAAGTTCTCAAAGATGCTTAAATGGACACGTGTATATCTGTGCTACACTGATGGACATGTATACCTGTGCTACACTAATGGACATGTATACCTGTGCTACACTAATGGACATGTATACCTGTGCTACACTAATGGACATGTATACCTGTGCTACACTAATGGACATGTATACTGCATACCTGTGCTACACTAATGGACATGTATACCTGTGCTACACTAATGGACATGTATACTGCATACCTGTGCTACACTAATGGACATGTATACCTGTGCTACACTAATGGACATGTATACCTGTGCTACGCTAATGGACATGTATACCTGTGCTACGCTAATGGACATGTATACTGTATACCTGTGCTACACTAATGGACATGTATACCTGTGCTACGCTAATGGACATGTACCTGTGCTAAATTGGAAGTCTTGATAAAACTGGATAAAATCAAAGGTGCAGATTATTGGCAAACCATAACAAAAAGGTGAACAGATTTGTGACTTACTCTAAGGCACATGGGATTGCCTTGGAACCGCTGAAGCCACAGTTGCCAAACTTGTCTCCTCTGGTGTTGACAGTAGTGAAACATCCGTCGTCTGCTTTAGTGGCAGCTGATGGAGGAGACACAGGAGAGAGAGTCTCAGCATTAGTGTGTGTGTGTGTGTTTGTGTGTGAGACAGGAGAGAGATACTTAGCATATGCTCTTTGCCTTGACCTCACAGATCAAATGAGATACACTACATAGCATTTCTGTGTCTTGCAATGTAGGTCTTGAAAAACTCATCTGTACATGTCTGTGTATGTGAGGTACCTGGGCCTAACATGTGTGTGTGTGAGTGTTTGTGTGTGTGTGTGTGTGTGTGTGTGTGTGTGTGTGTGTGTGTGTGTGTGTGTGTGTGTGTGTGTGTGTGTGTGTGTGTGTGTGTGTGTGTGTGTGTGTGTGTGTGTGTGAGTATGTGTGTGGTGTGTGTGTGTGTGTGTGTGTGTGTGTGTGTGTGTGTGTGTGCGGTAGAGTACTTGGGCCAAACAGTTGCTTGCACTGGTAGTCATAAGTTTGGCAGCGTCCCTCGTAGCAGAAGGCTTCCCCATTTGCACAGGACAGACCGTCCATCAGGTAGTAATCCCCAGGGCAGAACGCATAGGAGCCGTTACAGAACTCAGGCAGGTCGCACTGGTTCTCTGACTTTCTGCACTCTGATCCTGCCACTTTATACTGAAACACACACACACACACAAACAGAGCAGAAAGTTCTATAAGCAATTGAGTGCTGAGTAGCATGAGGTGTAAGACATAGGGCCCAGTCAAGAAGGTGATTTTCCCAGCATGCAGTGCGGTCACCTGGCAGCCCTGACAGCAGGCTCCCTCAGCACACACCGAGCCGGACGTGAGACGGCAGGTGGCTGCGTCACAGCACTCGCTCTTACACTCCTGTTATAACACACACACACACACACACAGACACACACACACACACACACACACACATACACACAGACACATACACACACAATCATCATGCTGTTGATACACAAACCCATGTAGTCCTGAATCATACCAAACTCCTAATTAATCATAAATCATTATTCATCGATCAGTAAGCCTCTGCTCAAGTGGGGGCTGGGCTTGACTGTTATGGACTCTGCTTAGTGCTCTGACTGGCTGTATGTCCACTTCCTGAGGAACCATCTGTCTTTAGATTCAGCCAGGCTGGTGGAAAACACACACACACCCAACCAGCAGTGACACACACACACACAGACACACACACAGCTGTGTGACACACCTCTGGAGTTCCGCAGTCACACTCCTCTCCCTTCTCCAGGACTGCGTTGCCGCACACCGCCACGGTAACCACGTCAGAGGGCGGGGGCTGGTTCAGTAGACAGCCCCCCCCTCCCCCCAGGATCAGCCGCTGGAAGTCGTCCCCACTGCAGTCACTGAACATGGGGGCCCCCCTGTGACCGGATAGGGAACAGTTACAACCATGAGGAAACAGACTGCTGGTCTTTTGTCTTATAGGAGGTAACAGTTCTAGAATGTTCAGCAGCAGGATTAGAAAATGCAGAATGGTTCTAGAATGTTCCACAGCAGCAGAATAAGAAAAAGCAGAATGGTTCTAGAATGTTCCACAGCAGAATAAGAAAAAGCAGAATGGTTCTAGAATGTTCCACAGCAGAATAAGAAAAAGCAGAATGGTTCAAGAATGTTCCACAGCAGAATTAGAAAAAGCAGAATGGTTCACAAAGCTCTGCTTAGTTGGGGTCCATGATGACACTTGCTATGGATTGCTATGGATACTAGCATTCATCAGAGCATGTATCAGAGCACCCACATCATTTGTTGTTTCAGCATTCATCAGAGCACGAATCAGAGCACAAACATCATTGGTTGATTCAGCATTCATCAGAGCATAATTCAGAGCTCAAACATCATTGGTTGATTCAGCTACATCAGAGTATGAATCAGAGCACACACATCATTGGTTGATTCACTTCCTCATCATTCAATCATGTTAATTCATTTTCAGTTCAGTTTTATGGACTCATGCAGCACCATTACCAATGAACTCCGTCATGTCAAAAGATACTAGATACAAATGATTAATGACCTCACTGACAGGAGACACTGAGGTTTGTTCAGATGTGTGTGTGCATGTGTGTGTTATACTGTTTCAATCATAGTCTGGCAGTTGTGTGTGTGTGTGTATGTGTGTGTGTGTGTGTGTGTGTCTGTGTGTGTGCGTCCACTCATAGTCTAGCAGCTGACTAAGACACAGGGTGCTGAGAGACAGCCAACACTCACACATGCACGCACACCCTCACACACCCCTGTCTCACATCTACACAACACTAATTTCAAACTGTTGAACATTTCAAAACTGAACTTTAGTCTCACTGTATATTCCTGCATTGGTGTGTCAGAGGACTGTACAGACTGTGTGTGTGTGTGTGTGTGTGTGTGTGTGTGTGTGTAGTGAGAGCAGGGTTAACGAACCCAGCGGACGGTGCCATGATGCAGCCACTCTGTCCGTCGCAGGAGCAGCCCCCGGCATCGTGACCCATGCCCAGATTGTGTCCCATCTCGTGGGCCAACACCGTAGAGAACCCAGGCACATCATCGCCACTGAACTGGAGGAGGAACCTCAATTTGAATACAGTTACCCCACTGTGTGTGTGTATGTGTGTGTGTGTGTGTGTGTGTGTGTGTGTGTGTGTGTGTGTGTGTGTAATAATAATAATAATAATAATAATAATAATAATAATAATAATTCATTTTATTTGTTGAGCACTTTTCATTCAAGCAGAAGCTCTAAGCAAAAGCACAGTTTAAGAAAATTATACGTTTTTTAAAAAGTAGGAAATGCCTTTCTGAAAAAAAAGGTTTTTAGGCCAGTCTTAAAACAGTCTAGAGTCTGTGTTGCCCTTAAGTGGTCCGGGAGTGTGTGTGTATGTGTGTGTGTGGGTGTGTGTGTGTGTGTGTGTGGAGGGGGGGGGACTATGAAACTGTGAAACTTTGAACACACAACATCCTTACATTAACGAAACACATTCAGAGAATCGGACTGTTTACTGTTCGGTGTGTCATATCTACATGTGTTGTTATTGTTCATACTGTTAATGTGTAATTTCAACATGTGTTGTTTATACTGTTAATGTGTCATATCTACATGTGTTGCTATTGTTTATACTGTTAATGTGTAATCTTTATACTGTTCTTTATACTGTTATTGTGTCATATCTACATGTGTTGCTATTGTTTATACTGTTAATGTGTAATTTCTAGATGTGTTGCTATTGTAAATGCAGCGGAACACAGACTTAGTTATACAGTTACAATGTACTCTTTATAACTCTTGTGTATGTATGTGTGTGTGTATGTGTGTGTGTGTGTGTGTACATATATCTTTATCCCCTGGCTGTGAGCGTGGTCACACCAGCTCTGAACACACACTCTTAATAAATAAAACAGAAGGAGGATCGGGTTGCTGACAGGATTTCACACACGCAAGGGCTTAAAAACACTCTACCCCTGATTAAACAAACTCTAACCCTCCCTTAACACACTCAAACACACACAAACCCCTGATTTAACACACTCTAACCATCCGCTAACACACTCAAACACACACACACCTGATTAAACACACTCTATCCCTCTGTTAACACACACACACCCCTGATTAAACACACTCTATCCCTCCGTTTACACACTCAAACACACACACATACCCCTGATTAAACCAACTCAAACACACACACACACCCCTGATTAAGCACACTCCTCTGTTAACACACTCAAACACCCTACCCCTGATTAAACACTCTTACCCTCTGTTAACACACTCAAACACACACACACCCCTGATTAAACACACTCTAACCCTCGTTATCACACTCAAACACACACACACCCCTGATTTAACACACTCAAACACCCCACCCCTCCGTTAACAGACATGTGTGTGTGTGGGTGTGTTAACTCAAGCTTAGGTGTGTGTTTAATGTGGGGGGGTTGTCAGAAGGGTATAGTACCACTTCTCTAGGTGGATACATTTTGAACACTGATCTTCGTGTAATTAGCCAAGTAAGACGTGCGCCAAAAGGTGATGATCAGTGTTCAGAAATAGCACTCTTCCCTGCTATTTAGCTGTGTACGTACAAACTATGTTGAACAAATGTTTAAGGTGCAGACGTTGACCAGAAAAACACAGGCTAAATATGGTCCTTAGCCATCTAACTGTTGGAGTTTATACAACAGACACATGCTTAACACATTTAACTGTTAACTACTATCTAACCGTTAATCGCCATCTAACGGCTAACCGCTTTCTAACTGCTAACCGCTATCTAACTGCTAACCGCTTACTGCTATCTAACCACTAACTGCTATCTAACTGCTAACCACTATTTAGCTGCTAACTGATATCTTCTGTCCACATAAATGAGTGTGTAAACAGAAACATAGGAAATTGAATGTTTTGTAGTCAATGTTTAAACACTGATTTCATCAGCATGTTATTCACGTCTGCATCCACCTTGTCATTGTCAGGAGTGCAGATAGATGTTCTAATGCTGCATTCATTCAGATAAATGTATTCAGACTCATATGCAGATTTCTAGACAAGTACAACTGCTCATTTACATCCACTCACCACGTTGATTCCTCCAGAGTTGTGCACAGAACACACGGTGCCAACGAAGGCCATTCCCAGCACGCCATTGGGGTACGCACCGGACCTCCCCCTACACCACACACATCAAAGAATGCTCAGGTTGGTTGTGAGTGTGTGAAGGATTTGTGTGTGTGTGTGTGTGTGTGTGTGTGTGTGTGTGTGTGTGAGAGAGAGAGAGTGAGAGTATGAGTGTCAGAGTGAAAGGGGGTCCGTCGGTTGGTTAATTACGACACTATTCCATCAATCTCAGACCATCACTGCTTTTCAATTTACAATGTTTACAATTATGACACAAAGTAAGAAAGCATATTCGGATCATTGGGACAATCGCCTCCTGTGTGTGTGAGTGTGCGTGTGTGAGAGAGTACTGCTGTCACTCACACTATGAGCTGTCCCACGTCGTGTCTCCTTTTGGGGAGCAGTACTGTGCGTCTCCATGTGACGAAGCGCCCCAACACGTCCCCTGCCGAGCCCTCGTCCACACTGAAGGGGTTCCCCTCCTCAAACACCGTCAGGCCCACCAGAACCACACGCACGTTCAGACGCTTATAGTACTGAAACACACACACACACACACACACACACACACACACACACACACACGTTAGTTAGCCGAGCCGTCGTCCACACTGAAGGGTTTCTCCCCCTCACACAAACACACACACACACACACACACACACACACACACACACACACACACACACACACACACACACACACACACACACACAAACACACACACACAGACTGAGCTAGATAACCAGGTCCAGGTGTGTTTTTGCAGAGAGCAGACACTCACCCCATCCAGGAGGTTGGCCAGCTGTACCGCCTCCGCTCTCACTGCGGTCATGTTCTGCTTCTTGAAGTCGTACTGGTGACATCAGACACAGAAGTCAAGCTGACACTCAGGACACTCATTAACACACTTTTAGTACTGAAACCCACTCTCTCACATACAGACACACACACACACACACACACACACACACACACACAAATATATGCACCTATAGTACTGAAATACACAGCACACTCACTATCAACATATTTACAGCACTAAAAGGCACACCCACTGCTCAACAAACATAAACACACACACACACACACACACATACTGAAACACACATACACTCACACACACACACTGCTCAACACATAAACACTCAAAGTTGTCCTCTCAAGCTGAGGCTACTTCCACATACACACACACACACACACACACACACACACACACTCTGAAACACACATACACACACACTGATCAACACACACATACACACACAAACACACACACACACTATCAACATACTTACAGTACTTACTGACTGACACACACACTGCTCAACACACTCAAAAGGCGTGGCTGAGGCTACTTCCTAATACATACACAATAAAATACAAACTGCATATCCATGGCAATGGAACTCACCCTCAGCTTGTCCACCACCAGCACCAGCTCCACGTAGCGCGTCTGAGGGAGGTTCCGCTTGCGCTGTTTCAACAGGAAACACACTGTGAGGAACCCTGACAGGAACACACATGAGGGCCCTAAAGTTCTCCAGGTTCTGTATCTGAGGAACCCCTAAAGTCCTAAAGTCCATAGAACTGTGTCAGATTAAGGGGCTGTGTGGATATGCTGCATTCACAGATTAAATGGATTATCTGGACCTCTTGATTACAATTTAACCCTGACCATAGCATTGAATTACCCTAACCTAACCCTATAACTCACTTACAGTTGAGTCACTACACCTCCAGTGTTATAGTCGAGTCACTACACCTCCAGTGTTATAGTCGAGTCACTACACCTCCAGTGTCATAGTCGAGTCACTACACCTCCAGTCTGAGTCGAGTCACTACATCTCCAGTGTTATAGTCGAGTCACTACACATCAAGTCTGAGTAGAGTCACTTCACCTCCAGTCTGAGTCCAGTCACTACACCTCCAGTGTTATAGTCAAGTCACTACACCTCCAGTCTGAGTCAAGTCTGAGTTGGACTGCGCAAGAGTTTGTCCCGTCTGCATTTATTTTTCGCTAATGACCGCCGTACATTATCTCTTACTACAAATTATCCCTTGCTTTACATTATCTCTTACTAACCAGTTCGGGACTCCAGTCAATGCACAAAATACTTGAGACTCGCCTCGGAATCATGATTTGGGACTCATAAAACGTATTATTTTTCTAACCCTTCGTTAGAAATGGCTAAAAGTAACGTCTGCGGTATCAACGGAAGGGAGACTGGATCAACCAAATATAAAAAGTTAATGTACGTTTGCTTGTCACTCTTGTTCAGCAACAGAAAAGTGAGTTCTTTCCTCTTCAGTAACCTTGGAACATCTCTCAAATCATCCTCAACTTTTTCATGTTGTTACCAAGACAGACTATTTATATTATTTATTTATTTGTTATATTTTGTCATGGTTCCAAAATAAAATGTATCCTGGAAGTGTTTTTCACTCACAGCTAGATAATTGCAGATTTTGTTTCCAACTAACTGAATATTATATACATTTGAGACACACGGAGGAGAGGGAACTCTAAAAACAAGCTGAAGTGTTTAGTGTTGCACTGACCCTTAGGAGGACGGCCAGGGAGAGGGGGTGAGGGGTGTGGGGGTCTGTGTGGGCCGTGGTGTTGGAGAGGCCACACACAAATGGTTCCGACCCATACTGGTCCAGAGTGTAAAGGAGGTGTTCACTGGATCTGGACTGAGGAACAGGCTTCAGTCCGTAACTCTTTTCATCCACATGTATCACACCGCTGATAAAGAGAACACACACACACACACACACACACACACACACACACACACACACACACACACACACACACACACACACACACATTTACTAATTTCTTCCACATGAATCACACTGCTGAGAAAGAGAACACACACACAACCACACACACCGCTGAGAAAAGAATACACACACCCCATGGATACATATTTCCTCAAAACACTTCCTCATTAAACAGCTGACAAAGAAAGCATTCAGAGATGAATGAAAGGGGAAGGAGAGAGACAGAGAATGATGACAAGCATGACGCATGCATTTATTAAACTAATGAACCAGAGGGAAGAGAGACAGGTGAGAGAACACACACACACACACACACACACACACACACACACACACACACACACACACACACACACACACACACACACACACACACACACACACACACACACACACACACACACACACACACACACACACACACACACACACACACACACACACACACACACACACACACACACACACACACCTGAGCCCTGCACAGGTACTGAGGGCCACCAGTGAGTCCTCATCATCCTCCACGTAACCATGATAATGACAGTGCACCTGAAAATGATGAGGTGATAAACAGTTAACGCAGAAGTGATAGAGCCCAGAAACATACACACACACACACACACACACACACACACACACACACACACAGTGATGGAGTTAAGTCTCCTGGTACACACACACACACACACACATTCAGAACTGGATCCAGTCCTGAATCATTTACTCCACTGTATAAATCTCATCAGCAGAACACCGTTGACCTGTCTCCTTAAAAGACTAAGAAAAGACTTAAAGGCACCCAGTGCAACTTTCGAGGCTTAAAAATAAACATTCAATTTCTATACCAGTATGGAGTTATTGGAACTTACTTCGTGTAAATAGACTAGAAATTGAATGTTTATTTTTCATTGAATGTTTATATAAAGTTGCACTGGGTGCCTTTAAAGTAACTCTATGCAACAATGACACTTTTTTTTTTTTTTTACAGGCAACTAGTTTTCAGAATGTGAAACATGGTGTTTGATTTGTCATACAGGACTTAATGTGACGTAGGCTAAGACAATGCGGTTACAGTCAGATAAATTGTTTCGCCTCGACACACCCAACACACTGCCTGAAAGCCTGACATATAGGCTACAGAGCCTTTCTTCCAAACCGGTTCTTCATTGGCCATCAGCCGTCATCAGGGACAAACACACACATACCAGTTGCCAACAATAAGGCCCAGTCCCCAAGATTGTTCTTCACGCGCACACACACACACACACACACACACACACACACATACACACACACACACACACATACACACCCACAAACACACACAGAGAGACAGCATGCTTGCTTTCACTTTCCTGATCTGAGGTCCTGGACTTAACATTGTGTCCTACCTGCACTCTTGTCTTCAGCAAACTCTAACATGTTTATGTTCAATCACTCACATGGTTCGCCGGCGTCCTTTGAACCAGTTTCCCTCGCAAACCGTGGGAATACTCCACAAAATCAGCTGACAGGAAGTCCCTAAGGATGGAAAGGGCATACATCAAAACTCATTACCACACTCACGCGGGCCTGAGCTGACAAAGAACCACCCAATATCCCAGGGTGAAGGTCTCACCGGTTTTTCTCCAGGTGAAGAGTGCGGTCCCTGTCGCCAATCCTCACGGAGTACGTCAAGAGCTCTGAGTGTCTTTCCTGATCGTGAACAAAACTGTATCATTTAAACTATACGGGAACAATGACATGATATTATATTATATTATATTATATGATATGCCCAGGCTGTGACACTTCACAACGTTAGCATTCAAAAAAGAAAGAAGGTGTACCTCGGTGTAGAGTTTTTCGCTGTGTTCATGTCTCTTGGCTCGTTCGTGGATGAGTTTGGGAATGACAACGGTAGATTCCCTGAATGTTGAAGATTGTGCTTCCAGCAAGCCTGCTAAAAGGGAAGTAAAATGATAAATAATTCTCACATGTCATTTTTTAAATAAGAAACACAAGATTTTGAAGTCGCAAACGTTGTTTCTGTCGTACTCGACAGCGCAGAGTGTAACAAGTTTACAATTGTAGTAGGTGAGCCAATATATTTGGTTAAAAGATATCTTTGGAAACAGGTTTGCGGTTTACGTGAAACTATGCCTGTAAATACAAAATGAAAAAGTAAGAGACATCATGAGCAAGGTTTTCTATGTTTAACTTAGCCCAACGGAGCATCCGGGTTCCTCTGGTGAGTGTTGTTTCATAGAACCCGAGTACAATGCTCTATTTAAGACTCTATCGGAGTCTTAATTTACAGCTCAGGCCTAATATAAAAAGCGAAAGGTCCCCCTGACTTACCGCTAATTCCAGTTCCATGCAGACATATTGACATAATTACATATATATGTGTGTATCCAGCCATGTCTTGATCATAGGCGTCTGTACATTGACATGGCTTTGTGTAGCCCAGGTGAGCCGTGCGTGGCAGGTGAGAAGGGGCGTGTTTTAGGGTAGGGTTGCCAGGTTGGAGAGACTTTCCTGAAAACTGCGCAAATATGACACAAATGCCAGTCACAAGCTGACGGGACCACAGTTGTTGCCAAACCAATGTGGTGGTTTTTTCACAAACACGAATTTATGACATATATGTTCGCATGTCTATATGGTTATTCAATGAAGTCCTACTACAATAGGAGGCTCATCTATTTTAAAATCAGTCTACCCAACCCAGTCCAAGCCTTTTCACAGCCTGAATCAATTTAAAATAACATGCTGGCTGACATCTCTAAAGGATCCATAGCCGGCTCAGTCTTCAAATATGGGAATTACTGTAGATCAGATGAAATAGCAATACTGACAATTAATGACGTGATTAGCCCATGACACAACGTTTGCTGTTATTACAACTGGTGCCAATGAAGCCCTGTCACAATATATAGCCATCCCAGCATTATATAGCCATCCCATATAAGGCTACTTCACAGTGGCATTTCAGCACATTATTACGTTTACACATAAACATTTGAACCCATAACCCATAGCAGGAGCTGCATGCCCTCTTGCCCAACATTCACTCTTGCCCAACATTCCCTCGCCCAACATTCCCTCTTGCCCAACATTCCCTCTTGCCCAACATTCCCTCTCGCCCAACATTCCCTCTTGCCCAGTGAGACTGTCTGAGCTTGTTTATACCCCTCAAACTCACAGCACAGTAAACCAGTTCCATCTTTACTGCAAAGGAAAAATAATCAGCCAGACACATTACAGACCACGTGGCAAAATATCTGGGCCCTGTTTAGAAACACCCTGTTAAAGCTGAAGAGCAGGAATCTGAGCAGGAATCTGAATGTCTGTGGATCCGGAATAACCAGTAAAGGCTTTGTGATCCAAAATGCTGTAGGCTTTCTGGGAATATCAGTATTAAATGTGTTCACATAGCCTTCAAACAGACTTGGATGTACAGACTGTGCATTGGGCTATTGTTCTGGAGATACGGTCTTTTAATGTACACATCAGCTGAACAGAGTAAACAAGAGGAACACAACAACAACTATATGGAACCTTAACATCTCCCGACTACAGAGCGCCCAAACCCCTCCGCTCGAGTGACGCAAACGCGTGACATCAAGGACATGGCTTGAATGACGCAAAGTCAATCCAATCTCCCTTGATCTCAGCAGTCAAGTGGAGATCCCGATCTACTCTGAGCCAGCCCAGTAGAGAGGTAGAGATGGGGGGGGGGGGGGGGGGGGGCATAAGGGTAGGGGAAAGATGGCATATACATGTGTGTGTGTGTGTGTGTGTGTGTGTGTGTAGATCACATGGAGAGATGGCATAAACATGTAAAGTGCAAAATGTAAAGTGGATAAAATGGGGAGAGAGCATTCAAGTATTGTAGAACAGCTCAGTGTGTATACGTACAGTGTGCTTGTAAGGTTACTATTACCCGGGTAAGTAGATCAGATGGAGAGACAGGGACAGTGCACAATAAAACATTAATCCTTAAAACAAGAGAAACTGCATTTTGCCAGACTCTAGCAGATTGCTATTTTCCACCTGTAGTCCCTGCAGGTTGATGGAATAGTACAGGGGTTTTCAACAGGGGGTCCGCGACATGAGCCTATGTTGAGCCTATGACATGAGCCTATGTCAGTTGACCATTTATTTTTTTTATTTTTATGAATTCGCTTTGATATTTGAACACATTTCCAGATTACGCTTGAATATAGTGAAAATATCGTGTTATAGGCAGAATATCTGTGCAGGTGGAAGGGGCTTGGCGGCGGTTATAAACATGCACGTGCGTGCAGGCACATCACTGGGCAGCAAATTACTTTGTAGTCAGAATGGTGGTCCCTGGGACGAAACCAGTTGAAAACCCCTGGAATAGTACATAAAAACATAATAATAGCAAGTAAAATTACAAAACAATTCATAAATGTGTACACTCCTGTCCTGACAGTAGCCAGCGCTTGGCAAGATGTGAGAAGGTGTGGGGACTTTATTTATCTGGTCAGAAAATATCACGTTCCCCTTTTTGGAGGACTGGTGTATTATACCTACATATATGTTATTCGCACGGAATCAGGAGCAAACCTGTATTTTGAGTTAATGTAGTTATTCCATCTCAGATATCCTCAAAGTAAACACATATTCTGGCTTTTAAAAAATAATAAAATTTATTTTTTTAAAAAGATAAAACCCCTTGAATAGGTATAGGCCAAGTTTAATTTGCAGAATAATAACAAGTAAAAAGCCAAGTACAGGATAAAAGTTCAACCTTATTTACATTGAATACCATAGTTATTTGAGACGATCCTAGGCTGTTGCAGTAGCTTCAAAGTTTAAGACGATTCTTTTGCATTTCCACACAGCTACTGCTATTGGGGACACTAGTGGAAGTAGCATACTAAGAAAACACGGGTTTCCGTCCAAAAACCTCTTCTAACCCCAATCGCACCGCAGCAGGTGTCAGAATGTCTGCTGAAACATTTGTATCACATGTTACGCATGTTTGGACATTTTACATTCTAGTCTGATATCAATTGAGTGTGAATGTACAGGGGGTTGACTTTATCGATATGTAAAGAATGATATAATGTACAGGGGATTGGCTTTATCGGTATAGAATGATATAATGTACAGGGGATTGAATGATATGATGTAGGCCTTCTAGGCCGCAAGGTGAAGCACGAAAAGTGCTTTAGAAAATGAATCCCGTTCCACTCACTGGCATCTACACAATCTTTACCTTATAAAAAAGAACAAGTCGTGGTTAGTTACCAAAAAAAAGTTCGTCGCTGATTTTCCAGTCGATTGTCTATATGGCTTTGTTTTATGCAGAACTAGAGACTTCAGAGCGTAATAAGATTTTTGTCGGGAGCCGTGCCACGGTTCGACACGTGATCATGCTACACCAATGAGAAGGCTGCTTTTTGACAACAGAATGGAAAAATGGCGGCTCCCGTGCGGTTAGAAACATCGTTAAAGATAGAGGAAAACACTTGAACATCCTCAAAATTGGGCTAAATTAATTCTAATTAGTGCTGTATACATAGCCGCGTCCAAGAAGAACAATGAGGCAAATATACGATCATGTTATTTTTATGTTAAGTCATTTAGATCAAGTTTGACATACATGGGCATACACATTACTGACGATCTTACATGGACTGTGAACACCTAGCACACCGAAGAAATCAAGGCAAAGACTGTACTTCCTACGTCAGCTAAGGTGATCTTAACTATGAGAAATCATAGGCTTAGATGATACACAAACAATTCCATGCAACATTGTAAGAAGTCATTACAGAAATACAATAATCATCCCAACTTTAGAAATCCAGCGAGGGGGCTGACTTTTCCTCATTGATCTGGAGCACTCACACCTAATTGTAAGCCCTGTCAGACCCTCGTTTGTAATTGTGATTAACATTAAATAAGGGTTAAATACATTATATCAGTAAGACACAGCACAAAATACAGTAGTAATAAGGATAAGTGCAACGGCCCAGTTGTTGAGAAACACTACACTAGGACATCAAGTCTGAAATGCCATCAGCGGTTGCACAGTGAAGAAAAGCCATGTAAATGCTTGAATTCTGAAGTGTGAAGTTTGCCCTTCTCAAATGCATATGTTGATACTCATGCCAATGTGGAAAAACTTCTAAACAAGCTGGGTCTTTAAAACGTCACCTGATAGTACATGGCAGGGAAGGTCCACATAAATGTGCCTGACCTTTTATATGTTTACAATATGTAAAGGCATTTTCACTGGCATTTTCACATGCAAAAACATACTATGTGGGGAAACATTTACAAGGTCTTCAACTCTGTTTGTGTGTGTGTGTGTGTGTGTGTGGAAGAGAAGACTGGAGAGAAGCCTCGTGAAGGTGCCCAGTGTGTGCACACTCACACTCACACACATGCACATCCTCATATAGGCTGTAAGGTGAACCCTGTTTCCGTTTCAACCCGCTACACTGTCTGGCATCTACAGATGTGGCAGTCATTGCTGTAAGTGTGCAGACAGATTTGCCATGCACTTTATATGTTTTCACAGGGACTGGCAACAGGACATGTATCATTGACATTACCAAGGTGTCATCAGCTTTTGGAACCAGTGTGTTTTCAGCCTTGATCGGAATTCAAACATTTTCTGGGTGTGACTCCACAAGTGCCTTTAATGGCAAAGGAGAAAAAAAAGGCATTTTCTGTTGCATGTGAGAAAGATGAGTAGGCCTACCTAAAGGCTTTTAAAAGTTTAGGTACTCACTTAAACTTGGAGCAGTCAACATTTGCATTTCTTTGCCAGTATGTATGCCACTTATATGATCAGTTGGCTGCTGATAATGTAAATAAAGCTAGGTTCAAGGCTTTCTGTATGACATCATCAGCCTTGCCAGAATTATCCATTCCCCCTACCACTGATGCCCTCCATCAGCACTGCAAAAGGGCAAACTACCAGGCTGCAATAATGAGGTCCTGTCTCAAACATAATATAAGTGCTCCATCACCTGCTGGATATGGTTGGCAAATAGAGAATGGGAACTTGCACGTCACCTGGATGACTAGAAATCCGGCCCCTGACAGTGTTTTGCATGTGATACACTGTGGTTGCAAAGGTGCCTGTGAGACAGACAGATGTTTTTCTGCAGGATTGTGTTGCATAGTTGACCTATGTCGTTGCTGTAGGAACTGGAAGATAACTGTCCTGACACTGACACTAACAGTGAGGACTGAGTGTCCCTAATCTGTTATTTCTTATTCAGTTTTGTACAGTTTTATATATCATATTTCATGTTTCATAAAGAGTGTTTTTATGGTTCATTAGTGTTGTTTTCATTTGTGGAAGAATGAATGAATGAATGAACAAACAGATGGTCATTGGTATTTACAATTACTGCCTTTTATTGATACATGGAGGTTTATTTGTCACATACATAAAAATACTACTGTTTTTTCTGTGCGAGTGTGAAGAAAGAAAGATCAAGATTTTTCATAAATAGCAAGAGGGAGTTTAAAGAGCAGTGTGTGAAAAAAGGTGTAATTGATGTTTTATAGTCATTGTGTGTGTTCAGGATAAGGAATGCTTGAGGAAAGAAGCTCCTCCTCAGTCTCTCTGTTCTGGTCTTGTAGCAACAGAGACGTTTGCCTGACCTCAGTGTTTTGAAAAGTCCATGGTCAGGATGTTAGGAATCCTTTACAATACCTTGGGCGCTGGTAGGTAGGTCTTTTCTTGTAGGTCTCCTGCAGAATATGGAGAGATGCTCTGATGATTCGGTGCTGCAGTCACAGGCTGTACAGTTCCCATACCAAGTGATGCTGTCAGGACACACAGCTGATGGTGCTGAACTTCCTCAGCTGATGTAGGAAGTACAGTCTTTGCCTTAATTTCTTCGGTGGGTGTTTGTTCACAGTCCATGTAAGATCCACAGTAATGGGTATTCCCATGTATGTTAAACTTGATGTAAATGACTTAACATAAAAATAACATTATCGTATATTTGCCTCATTGTTATTCTTGGACGCGGCTATCTATACAGCACTAATTAGAATTAATTTAGCCCACTTTTGAGGATGTTCGGATGTTTTCCTCTATCTTTAACGATGTTTCTAACCACACGGGAGCCGCCATTTTTCCATTCTGTTGACAAATGCAGCCTTCTCATTGGTGTAGCATGATCACGTGTCGAACCGTGGCACGGCTCCCGACAAAAATCTTATTACGCTCTGAAGTCTCTAGTTCTGCATAAAACAAAGCCATACAGACAATCGACTGGAAAATCAGCGACGAACTTTTTTTTGGTAACTAACCACGACTCGTTCTTTTTTATAAGCTAAAGATTGTGTAGATGCCAGTGAGTGGAACGGGCTGAAACGAAAACCGTGTTCACCTTACGGCCTATTCAGGGGATTGGCTTTATCGATATGTAGAATGATGGGAATGTACAGGGGATTGGCTTTATCGATATGTAGAATGATGGGAATGTACAGGGGATTGGCTTTATCGATATGTAGAATGATGGGAATGTACAGGGGATTGGCTTTATCGATATGTAAATAATGATATAAATGTACAGGGGATTGGCTTTATCAAAAGGTAAAGAATGATATAATGCAACAAGGCTACAATTAACGTTTAAGCATTTAGTTTGTTCTATAATTCTAGGCCATAAAAAGGTAGGCCTACATTTCAGATCAGATGCTCCTTAGACTATTAGAAAACATAGCCTAGTAATCAGGGAATAATATACAAACATGATGTCAATCTTAATCAAAACGGGACCAAAAACTGAACTGTGGAGACAAATCTCAAGTGAAGGCACAGCCATTGCAGGTGCATTCTTCTATAACTCTCCTCAGGGACACCAGCCCTCTACGACCGGACTCCAGGCTTAGCCTGACTTAGCATCCACCAGCTAAGTCAGAAGCTGAATATGTGGCAAGTGGGCCTAACTTTGAAAACAATCCAACCTTCTTGGCTGTTTCAAGAAGTAAACTGAAGATAAATCAATGAGCGTGGGTATTACACAGTGTATCGAATTAGGTTGATGTTGATGTCGCGTTTACTGACGTGACTATAGCAACCCAAACTAGATGACCCTTACACCAATAATTAGACTACTGTTAACTGACGGCCAAGTCTATCAGGTAAAGGTATCTCTCTCTTTCTCTATCTATCTCTCTCTCTGTCTGTCTCAGTTCAATTAAGTATACTTCCCCAACCAATGGCTCCCTTAAAAAAAATGACATGCCGCGGGCAAACTTGACAGCCCCTTATATTTTTTAATAGCGAGAAACGCCCCTGATATAGGCATACAGTATGGTGTTGTAACATCCACACAGGAAATTACACATTTTAATCATCATGCTACACGGCTAATCAGAAAAGCTTTACCAAAAGTCTTGCACTTGCTATAAGCCCACTTGCTGTTATGAGGGAGGGGATTTTTTTATTTGCAACTTTGAATAGACTGCTTTGATCAGAGCACAACTTGGTACAATTGACATTTAAGACATATGCATAACTCTTTTCATCTTTGCGAAAACGTCTTAATTATGTATCATTGTTCACTATTGTAGTGTACCTTTTAAGACACAATACAACTTTTATTTTTGAGAGTAAAAAATATGTCTTTGCTGTGCAATATATGTTGAAAACTGACAATCGAAGCGGCATCGGCTGCTACGGCAAGCGGGGAGGATCATGTTACGCATTTTCTCCTCCCTTCAAGATCCTCTGGCTGAAGTGAGAAGCTAGCTAGCCTGGGACAACAATGATGTCGGAGCAGGAGGCTCTGAAGGGCTCCAGTGCGAGAAACCGTGGAGGAGTACAGAGAGTTGAGGGTAAACTTCGCGCTAGCGTGGAGAGAGGAGATTACTATGAAGCCCATCAAATGTACCGGACGTTATTTTTTAGGTAAGAATCATTCACGACGAATATTGATTTGCGTTCAATTGGTGTTTAGGCCTCCCTTTCCAGACCCTTCTACTCTTCTACCAAACTTAGTTCTTTCAATTATGATTGGCTGAAGGCTGGTTTAGGTCCGCCTCTTATAACAACTCTACATTCTGTATGGGCACTTTGGCTTGTCAATCAGTTAAAGCCTACACTCAAACGACAGTTACCTATGCTAGGTGGACGATACCAGCTAGGTAATTTGTTAATGCAAACTCTGAACCGATAGTACAACATACACAGCGCCCTTGTATGACAGTGAAGCTGTTGCTTAATCATACTGCTTTCATTTGTTACCAAAGGTGTGACTGTCTATAAACGAGTTTACATATGGCTAATAACGCTAACAAGCTAAGCTAGTACTCTAGCTAGTAAATTATTATTCAAGCTCCCATTTGCTTTTGACCGGTAACGTTAACTTAAAGTGGTCTTCCTCAGTTAGCTATTTATGTTTTTGTTGAATAGCTGGTCAGTGTATTTTTCTCACTGTTTCACCCACCTTGCTTTTCACAGCTAGTTAGCTTAGCGTTCTGACATGCTCACACACAGTAGGTTGGTAACCGGCTAGTTAAAGTTGGCTAGCATTACGTGGCTCGAAGTGTCAAACCCAAATCGATTTGTTCGTTAACATTGGGCATGTTGAGCGGAACAACTTTCCAAATCATGTTTACAGTAAAGGGGTATCCATTGCCATATATGTTGGTCGTTAGCTAGCTTACTGCCCTATCATACATCTGAAATGAGACGAGATACTGGTGCAGATGAAGGGAACAGTCGAAAGGCCCAAGATAGTAAGCCCTGATAAGAAATGTTAAAACGTCAACCAGGTACAACCACAAAGTAATCGGACATGCCCACTGTTATGAACCGATGCACATATCTGTGGCTATGTTCTTTCTTGTTCAATTAATGAGAAACCAGTCTGATTCAAAACCTAACCACATATCCAGCTGCCTGACACGCTAGCTTGTCATGTCGATGGTCTGATAAGCGATGATGGTGTGCTTTTTAGGACATTCTGATGTGCTGTTACATTGAATAATCATGTTCGTCTATGGCAGCTAGCTGTCCGACTCATGAAATGCAATTATGCTGACCCCGTGTGTGACCTTTGTGTGCGTGTTGCAGGTATATGTCACAGTCCAAGCACGCCGAGGCCAGAGAGCTTATGTATAACGGAGCACTGCTCTTCTTCAGTCATAATCAGGTGGGTTTGGGACTTTTCACTCTTGCTGTGTGTGTGTGTGTGTGTGTGTGTGTGTGTGTGTGTGTGTGTGTGTGTGTGTGTGTGTGTGTGTGTGTGTGTGTGTGTGTGTGTGTGTGTGTGTGTGTGTGTGTGTGTGTGTGTGTGTGTGTGTGTGTGTGTGTGTGTGTGTGTGTGTGTGTGTGTGTGTGTGTGTGTGTGTGTGTGTGTGCGCTGCTCTGCATTGAGGTGTGTTCACAAACGACCACAGGCCTGCGTGTGTGAGCGTCCTGTGTCGCCTCCATGTATTCACGTGTGAAGTGTGTCGCTTGTGCGATTAAAGTCTGACAATTATTATACAATTATGTGTCATCTATTGTACAGGCTTACTGATGGGCAGTGGGAGGCCGTATATATGCATGCTCTCTCAGTTGCTTTAATGTCTGCTGGCCATGACTATCTGTCAGTTCAGTTCGTTATTTGAGACAGCCTGCATCAGCCTTGTGTCTGAACAGTTGTCCATATCTTGTGAAATGATTTGAGTGTAATATCTCAAGAAGCAGAAACAAGCAAGTGTTTGTTATTGATGACATCAGCCACGCCCTCCCCTGCACACATGTGCTGAGGTGTGTAATGCTGCCTGTGTTTGGCTGTAGGTCATCTCTCTGGGTTGCCCAGCGCGCCCACAGCCCACAGGGTGCACACCGCCCACAGGGTGCACACCGCACAGCGGGCTCCGTGACATGACTGGCAGGACGTGTGTGTGTGTGTGTGGGGGGGGGGGGGGGGGGGGGGGGGGGGCGGCCGCCATGGCTGTCAAGCTGTTGGAGTGAAGTGGTCCTCCCCTTGACTGGCGGGACGTGAGTGTGTGTGTCTGTCTGGTCAAGTTCTGGCCTGTTCTAGAGTCCACGGCTGAGAGCTCAAATTGCCTGTGTGTGTCTTTTGAACAGCAAAACAGTGCCGCAGACCTGTCCATGCTAGTGCTGGAGTCCCTGGAGAAGTCAGAAGCAGATGTGGAGGAGGACACCCTAGGTGAGGCGTGTGTGTATGTGTGTGTGTATGTGTGTGTGTGTGTGTGTGTGTGTGTGAGTGTGAGTGTGTGTGTGTGTGTGTGTGTGTGAGAGAGAGAGAGAGAGATCCCAGGGCATGTTTGAACTGGGTCTGTGTGTGACATTTGGTGTCTCCGCGTGTGACATTGACACGCTTGTGTGTGTGCGTGTGCGTGTGTGTGTGTATGCAGAACACCTGGTCAAGCTGTTCAGCCTGATGGATCCTAAGTCTCCAGAGAGGGTAGCGTTTGTGTCGCGGGCGCTCAAGTGGTCCACAGGGGGTCCAGGGAAACTGGGCAACCCCAAACTACACCAGCTGCTCGCACTCACACTCTGGAAAGGTAACACACACACACACACACGCCCACAGCTGCTCGCACTCTCACTCTTGATAGGTACCACACACACACACACACACACACGCACACACACACTGGACTATTGTGTGCTTATAGAAGTGGACTGTAGTGAATGACTCTGAAGGGAAGCAGAACTGACCTACTACTAGGTCATCATGTTCTCACATATGGTACCTATGGATCCAATGTTCAGCCATGCCATTATAACTGTGTGTGTGTGTGTGTGTGTGTGTGTGTGTGTGTGTGTGTGTGTGTGTGTGTGTGTGTGTGTGTGTGTGTGTGTGTGTGTGTGTGTCCTCAGAACAAAACTACAGTGAGTCCCGTTACCACTTCCTGCACTCTTCTGATGGGGAAGGCTGTGCACTCATGCTGGTGGAATACTCCACATCCCAGGGGTACCGCACTGAAGTCGACATGTTTGTGGCCCAGGCCGTCCTACAGTGAGTGTGTGTGTGTGTGTGTGTGTGTGTGTGTGTGGCCCCATGGTTGCATGTTAAATCCAGTGGATCTCTGCCCCGTGTGTGTGTGTGTGTGTGTGTGTGTGTGTGTGTGTGTTGGTATGAGGGTACGACTTCTACTCAGAAACACAAGTCCATTCAGTGCCGTTTGTGTGTGTAGGTTCTTGTGCCTGAAGAACAAGAGTAGCGCATCGGTGGTGTTTAGCACATACACACAGAAGCACCCGTCCATCGACAGCGGACCACCCTTTGTCCAGCCACTCCTCAACTTCCTCTGGTTCCTACTGCTCGCTGTTGATGGGTGAGGAAACACACACACACACACACACATATATACACACACACACACACACACACACACACACACACACACACACATACACACATGAGTCATTCAATTGCACTGTTACACCACTGGGTCTCCCCTTAACAACAGGGGAGTATTTGTGGTCTGCCACCATCAATGAGAGGTGTGTGTATGTGTGTGTGTTGCAGAGGGAAGCTAACAGTCTTCACAGTATTGTGTGAGCAGTATCAGCCGTCTCTGAAGAGGGACCCCATGTATAACGAGGTAAGAACTCATCTCAAACCCACAGGTCTCCTCAAAAACTCATCTCTCTCTCTCCCTCCCTCCCTCACTCTTCTCTCTCTCCCTCCCTCTTATCTCTCTCCCTACCTCTTATCTCTCTTCTCTTTCTCCCTCCTTCATCTCTTTTGCTCCTTCCCTCTCCCTTCCTCACATCTCTCCCTCCCTCATCTCTCTCTTCTCTCTCCCTCTCTCTCTTCTTCATCCATCCATCCCTCCCTCTCTCATCTCTCATCTCTCTTGTCTCCTCCAGTACCTGGACAGAATAGGGCAGCTCTTCTTTGGCGTTCCACCCAAACAGTCCTCATCATATGGAGGCTTGCTAGGTAAGGACCCGCCACTCTTAAACAATCGTGTGTGTGTGTGTGTGTGTGTGTGTGTGTGTGTGTGTGTGTGTGTGTGTGTGTCTCTCTATCGCTCTCTCTCTCTCTCTCTCTCTCTCTCTATCTCAAGGGAGTAATTACGGCTTAAAGAAGGCGGTCATAACTATAGAAAGTATCCTAGGCTTTACTGAGCGTGCATTTCAGAAATCACCGTTCAGTGCAACGGAGTGTGTAGTTTAGTTCTATCTAGTGAGCCTTTGAGTTCTACACCGGTACTGCAGTAGTTTAGTTCCAATGAGTTCTACACCGGTACTGCAGTAGTTTAGTTCCAATGAGTTCTACACCGGTTCTGCTGTAGTTTAGTTCCAATGAGCTCTACACCGGTACTGCAGTAGTTTAGTTCCAATGAGTTCTACACCGGTACTGCAGTAGTTTAGTTCCAATGAGTTCTACACCGGTACTGCTGTAGTTTAGATGCCATGAGTTGTACACCGGTACTACAGTAGTTTAGTTCCCTTTGAGTTCTACATCGGAACTGCAGTAGTTAAGGTCCCATTAGTGTAGTCATGGCAGCGAGTGTAGTCATGGCAGCGAGTGTAGTCATGGCAGCGAGTGTAGTCATGGCAGCGAGTGTAGTCATGGCAGCGAGTGTAGTCATGGCAGCGAGTGTAGTCATGGCAGCGAGTGTAGTCATGGCAGTGTCTTGGCTCATCTGAGTTGTGTGTGTCTCACCTGTGCGGCAGGTAACCTCCTGAACAGCCTCATGGGCTCAGGTGAGGAAGAGGAGGGCGAGGAAGTCCAGGAGGACGGCAGCCCCATCGAGCTGGACTGAGCGCGTGCGGATCAGTGACCAAGCAAGCAGGGGCTCATGGGTAGGAGCAGAGAGGGGAACATGCCCAGAAACACCAGAGATAGACTCCGCCCCATCCATCCTACGGAAGCCCGGACTGTCCAAAACTGCAATGTCTCTTTTTTTTTTTTTTCTTTGAGGGTCTTTAATATATATATATCTTACATCTATTTTGGTTGTTTTTTTAGTTCTGGACATTGCTTTCTTTAGGTGGTTTTAACAAACAAACAAACAAAGAGAAACCGAATCAAGCAGCTGCTGGGAGCTTCCTAGACTTTGACTCCTCCCACCTCATTCACCCAATCACGTGTGAGCTTTTCAGTAACCACACACCCATACCTCCCTCCTCATCCACTGGAGCAGACTGTCCAATCGGACGCAACTTTGAGTGTCGACACCTACACCTGGGTTTACTTCTGGTCAGTCTATACGCTGAGGAGGCGAGCAGACTCATCCCCACCCCGCTCATAACCCCACACACACACGCACACACACACGCACCAGATCCAGCCACATATACATACATACACATACACACACACACACAGACATTCAAACACATCCACCAGATCAAGCCACAGCTATATACATACACACATACACACACACGCACCAGATCCAGCCACATATATATACGCACACACACACCAGATCCAGCCACATATATATACGCACACACACACCAGATCCAGCCACATATACACACACACACCCAACCCCAAGCCGCGCATAACCATATCCAGCCAAACCGCAGCGCACACACACACACGCACGCACGCACGCACGCACACACACACGCACACACACACTCTCTGAAGTACAGTCCCTTCCCTCATCATACTTCATTGAGAGGGGGCAGGGGGGGTTGCATTAAATGATAATAAAACCGTAACATGAAATCTGCATAAACAGATTCTGAATTCTAAGAGGAGGTGTGAGTGTGTGTGTGTGATTGTGTGTGATTGTGTGTGTGTGTGAGAGAGAAATGGCTCTGGAATGGACTCAACCACTGTAGAACTGTTTGATAAGAGTGGAACTGATTGGTGTATATAACAGCATGGTTCAGCAAGTGTGTGTGTGTGTGTGTGTGTGTGTGACATGACGAATGTGCAGTGCTTGGCGTGCGGGGTCCTGTATATATTAACCCTGTCTTGGGCACTGGTGAAGGGGGGTGGGGGGTGGAAGGGAGTGACAAATAAATGAATAAAAATAAAAGTGAAGGAAGGGATGGAGACCTGTTGTGTGTGTGTGTGAGAAGGAATACTTTTATACACTTGCATATGCTGCTGTGTGCTCATCACACTGGAGTGTGTGTGTGTGTGTGTTTGTGTGTGAGGTTCAGAGATACAGATAGGTAGTGACCTCAGCACGAGTCCTTGCCCTGAACAAGCTCTGGTGGTCACGTGACAGTAATGACCAATGAGGAGTGAGGATTTCTATTTGTTTATTTTGCTAGTTGTATAAATGTGTTGTGTGTTCACACACACACACACATATATATACATATTTTTGTATATATTTATTATATTTCATCCTATATTTACTAATTAATACATTAATATTCATACCCTATAAATCAGATTAAAGGTAAATATAGTCTGATACAGTATCAGCACTACACGACCCGTAAGCACTGAAGAGCAGCACTAAACTTCCCATAAGCACTGTGAAGATCAGCACTACACTACCCATAAGCACTGTGAAGATCAGCACTACACTACCCATAAGCACTGTGAAGATCATATTTCACTGATCAAACGTGAACTCGGAACAAAACAATCTGTTAAGAGTTACACCTCTCTCCAATGTTACAATTAAATCTGACATCAAATATAATTTCTGGTGCTCTCTTAATCTTGAATAATCTTGTAAGTGTCCAAGGATTGAGTGTGGGTCCTTGGTTCCACAGTGGGCTGTTGGTTGAGTACCTGCTCCGGTTTGCAGGAGCCATGGTTCTGTTTCCACTCTGGTACCCAGAGGGCTCTTCTGTTGGCCAGTTCTACTGTAAGCTGCCATGTGACCAGCTGGGCAGAACCACGGCTGTCCCTCAACTGGACAGAACCACAGCTCTCCCTCAGCTGGACAGAACCACGGCTCTCCCTCAGCTGGACAGAACCACGGCTGTCCCTCAACTAAACAATTGGGTCCCAAACACCCAACACTGACAGCTCAACATGTTCTGCTATAGGAACATGACCGGAGCATTCCGTTACTCAGTCTGTCTGTCTGAATCTCGTTCTGTCAGTCTGTCTGTCTGAATCTCGTTCTGTCAGTCTGTCTGAATCTCGTTCTGTCTGTCTGTCTGTCTGTCTGAATCTCAATCTGTGTCTGAATCTCTGTCTGTCTGTCTGCACACCTGGAGAAGGAAGGTGAGCAGAACAGAAACTGTGGACGCCTGATGGCGTGTGTGTGTCTGTGTCTGTGTGTGTGTGTGTGTGTGTGTGTGTGTGTGTCTATATGTGTGTGTGTTTGTGTGTATATATGTGTGTGTGTGTGTGTGTGTGTGTGTGTGTGTGTGTGTGTGTGTGTGTGTGTGTGTGTGTCGCCTGATGGCAAAAAAGAGGCTAACTTTGTTTGGAATGACTTGACTTTATACAGAAAGTGTTAGTGCGTACAGAACTATCTTAGACATAATTAGCAGGTGAACACTGATGCAGAACCTGTAGTCCTTGAGGCGTCGGCTGAAGGCAATGGACTGATTCAGAGACAGGCCAGGAGGTCTCTCAGCGCTCCGAGCAGGAAAGAGAAGAGAGGAACCTTCTGTGTGTGTACACGCACAAACACACACACACACACACACACACACACACACACACACACACACACACACACACGTACACACACACGTACACACACACACGTACACACACACACGTACACACACACGTCATGTGACTGCTCATGTTGCCCAGCTCTCCTTAGCCCCTGGAACCAGTTTGAATCCACCAATCTGAGCGGACTAGCCAATTAGAGAAGCTGATCTGAATTGTCTAATTATAACAGCCAATCTTTTACAGTCTGTTATCATCCAGTGGTGTCCGGGGTCAATGGTAGGAGTGTAGTGTTCAGATTGTCATGGTATGTGTGTGTGTGTGTGTGTGTGGGGGAGAGAGAGAGAGTGTATGTGTGTGAGTGTGTGTGTGAGTGTGTGTGTGTGAGTGTGGGGGGGGAGAGAGAGAGAGAGTGTATGTGTGTGAGTGTGTGTGTGTGTGTGTGTGAGTGTGTGTGTGAGTGTGTGTGAGTGTGTGTGAGTGTGTGTGTGTGAGTGTGTTGTCCTCCTTCATGCTCGTGACTGCAGTGAGAGGCGGGGGATGGTTTCTGACAGGTGGCCGAGCTCAGGCTGCTGGGCCAAGTGTTTGATGTGCTCCAGGGTCCGAACCTGTGTGAGAGAAGAAACACACACACTCAGGTCAACCTCTCATCTGTGTGTGTGTGTGTGTGTGTGTGTGTGTGTGTGTGTGTGTGTGTGTGTGTGCATCGCAGTGGTCATATTTGTGGCTGAGGCTCTGTAGGTGGTGTGTGTGTGTGTGTGTGTGTGAGAGTGTGTGTCTTACCGACGTGCGTGTATCACAGTGGCCATGTTTGTGACTGAGGTTCCATAGTTTGACTGCCAGCTGGTTGAGTTTGTTGTTGCGCAGATCTCCATGGGCCAGAAGTGCATTAAAAACACTGAAGGCTAGAGTACTCTGCTTACGCAAGACCTGAGAAAACCCACACACACACACACACACACACACACACATCAATTAGTCATGCTAACAGACAGGCACAAAATAACAGCATCATGTGGTTGCCACGGTAACTTGTGGTGCTTACCTCTCCGTTGCCAAGGGCTTGGAGGTGATCCAGCACCTGACCAATCAGAGTGTCACACAGCTTGTTGATCTCGGCCATGAACTTGGGGTCTCCTCCGTACAGAGTCTCATTGGAGTCCACTGGGGAGGAGGAGGATGGTTAGTGTGTGTGTGTGTGTGTGTGTGTGTACCTTTAGGTATGGTGTACAGGTAAGACTCCTGACTCATAGCAGCCAATAGGGGGATGGCGCTGGTGTGAGTGTGTGTGTGAGTGTGTGTGTGTGTGTGTGTGTGTGAACCTTTTGGTATAGTGTACAGGTAAGACTCCTGACTCATAGCAGCCAATAGGGGGATGGCGCTGGTGTGAGTGTGTGTGAGTGTTTGAGTGTTTGAGTGTGTGAGTGTGTGAGTGTGTGGGTGTTTGAGTGTGTGGGTGTGTGAGTGTGTGGGTGTGTGGGTGTGTGGGTGTGTGAGTGTGTGAGTGTGTGAGTGTGTGAGTGTGTGAGTGTGTGAGTGTGTGTGTGTGTGTGTTTGTACCTTTAGGTATTGTGTACAGGTAAGACTCCTGACTCATAGCAGCCAATAGGGGGACGGCGCTGATGTACACTTTGACTTTGGCGTTGCTGTTCTCCTCCCAGGTGTAGTCCTGCACCATGTTCAACAGGCCGCGCACCAGATACAAAACACCCTGCTCAGGGTGATCCTGTCACACACACACACACACACACACACACACACACACACACACACACACACACACACACACACACACACACACACACACACACACACACACACACAGACATTAACATACAGAGGCATAGACATGCACATACAAACACATTGTTAAGTGGTCCTCTTTTAATGTCTCTCCACACACACACACTCACACATACATACACGCACACACACACGCGCGCAAACACACACACACACACACACACACACACACACACACACACACACACACACACACTCACACACTCACACATACAAACACACACACACACATACCGGTACAACCAGGAGTGTGGCCATGAAGTTGTTGATGAAGTCCAGCAGCAGGCCCTCTGAGGAGCGCTGTTTGCCCTCCACGCTGATGTTCCGGGGAACCTCTGGTAAAACGCTCACCGCCGCCTTCAGGAACGCGTCCGCTGGTGTGTGGGTGTGTTGGTTTGCAGACGAGGAGCAGAGAGAGAATATAAAATAAAGTGACATTTAGTTTGCTCACAATGTCCTGCTAAAATGACCCTTCATGTGTTTTCTGCCGGTTTTATCGCAGCATCAGCGCCACCTGCTGTCAGCATGAAGCAGTGACAGCCAAGGCCATATGTATGAGTATTGCCATGATTATACTGGTCTCAAAGATGGCTCCTGCTCCACTGGCTGAATGCGAATGTCTCAGACTCACCCTGGGAAAGACACTGGTTGGCCAGCGCCACCTGTCCTGAGACTCACCCTGGGAAAGACACTGGTTGGCCAGCGCCACCTGTCCTGAGAGCAGGTAGAGGTTGAGGCGGCTGAAGATGCTGGTCAGGGAGGGGATGGTGATGAAGCTGTAGGCTGCACACGCCTGGGGGGGGGGGGGGGTAGACAGACAGGTTACAGACAGACAAGTTACAGACAGACAGACAGACAGAAAGACATAAAGAGAAGACATAAAGAGAAGAAAAACAGAGGAAGAGAGAAAGAGACTTATCACTGCAGTACACTCATGAAGAGTGTGAGATCTGATCAGATACAGAGCGTGTGTGTGTGTTCGCAGGTGTGTGTGTGTAATCCCAGGTGTGTGTGTGTGTGTGTGTGTGATCACAGGTGTGTGAGTGTGTGTGTGTGTGAGATTGCAGGTGTGAGAGTGTGCGTGAGAGTGTGTGAGGTTGTGTGTGAGAGTGTGTGTGTGTGTGTGTGTGTTTGTGTGTTATCGCAGGTGTTAAGGTGTGCGTGAGTGTGTGTGTGTGTGTTTGAGATTGCAGGTGTGAGGGTGTGGAAGAGTGTTTGTGTGTGTGTGTGTGTGTGTGTGTGTGTGAGCACAGGTGTGTGTGTGTGTATGTGTGTGTGTGATGCTGACCCGCACAAAGGCTGCCGTCTTGCGGGAATGGTTCCCCTTCATCACACGCAGCGTTTCCATGGCGAGCTGGTTCACCGTCTGTGGGAAAGGCAGTGTGTCAAGAGGGTGTGAAGAGTGTGTGAAGAGTGTGTTAAAAGTGTGCGAAGATTGTGTGGAAGTGGAGCAAGCACATGAGTTTCACAGAATTGTAATACAGAGTTCTAGATAATAATAGTTACACAGGCACCACACACATACACACACAACAACACACACATTAGCACACACAACACACACACACTAACACAAACACACAGAAATAACACTGTGTGGGATATTATTTGCTCCCCGAACCTTAAGAAGAAATCTAACCCTTCATACAGACAGACAGACACACAGACACAGACACAGACACAGACACAGACACAGACACAGACACAGACACACACACACACACACAGACACACAGTCTTACATGTATGAGTTGAATAATGACAGGCTCCAGGTTACAGAAGGTTGCCCTCGCCTCAACACAGAAACTCAGCTGCTGTTCAAAGTCACGGCCAAATGATACCTGAAAACACACACACACACACACGCACACACTGTGAAACCAGACTTTTTTGAAGTATGTTGAAGATACGTTGAAGATGTGTTGAGATGGGTTGAAGATATGTGTGTGTGTGTGTGTTGAAGATATGTTGTGAATACGTTCAGCACTGACATGAACTCACTTAGTGAGAAACTCTGACATCATTTATATGAAGCTGTAGCTTTGTGATACATTCTTACACACAAACACACCTTATGCATTTACACACACACACATTATGCATTCACACACACACACACACGCACACACACACTTTATGCATTCACAAACACACCAACTCACCAAGCGTATGAAGCCATTGATGAGCTGAGCCAGAGATCTCTTCTCATCCTCCAAGGTCAGAGAACTGGACACACACACACACACACACACACACACACACACACACACACACACACACACACAATCAAATTCTGTTATCATGGTGCGATGGAGTCTTACTTGACAGAATCAACACCAATCTCGTTTTACGTGACAGGATCAACACCAATAGTCTTACTTGACAGAGTCGTGCATGGTCTTGCACACGTGCAGTAAGGCGTTTAGGATGACAGGGTCACGGGTCGGCTCCTGCTGATGCCTGGATGCAGAAGAGACGATTACACAATTAGACGCAGACGCAGACGCAGACGCACACGCACACACACACACACACACACACACACACACACACACACACACACACACACACACACACACACACACACACACGTACTTGATGAAGACCTCCATGATGGACCTGCACACCTCCACTCTCACACTGTCCTTCTGAAACATGTCCAGGAAGGGCAGGAAGCGCTCCTGGGGAAGAGGGCAAAGGTCAGAGGTGAGAGAGGTCAGGAGAGAGGTGAATGAGGAAGAGGGGGAATGAGGGAGAGGGGTCAGGAGAGAGGTGATTGAGGAAGAGGGTGAATGAGGAAGAGGGGGAATGAGGAAGAGGGGTCAGGAGAGAGGTGAATGAGGTAAAGGGTTCAGGAGAGAGGTGAATGAGGAAGAGGGGGAATGAGGAAGAGGGGTCAGGAGAGAGGTGAATGAGGAAGAGGGGGAATGAGGAAGAGGGGTCAGGAGAGAGGTGAATGAGGAAGAGGGGGAATGAGGGAGAGGGGTCAGGAGAGAGGTGATTGAGGAAGAGGGTGAATGAGGAAGAGGGGGAATGAGGAAGAGGGGTCAGGAGAGAGGTGATTGAGGAAGAGGGGGAATGAGGAAGAGGGATCAGGAGAGAGGTGATTGAGGAAGAGGGGGAATGAGGAAGAGGGGTCAGGAGAGAGGTGAATGAGGAAGTGGGGGAATGAGGAAGAGGGTTCAGGAGAGAGGTGAATGAGGAAGAGGGGGAATGAGGGAGAGGGTTCAGCAGAGAGGTGAATGAGGAAGAGGGGGAATGAGAGAGGGGGAATGAGGGAGAGGGGTCAGGAGAGAGGTGAATGAGGAAGAGGGGGAATGAGGAAGAGGGTTCAGGAGAGAGGTGAATGAGGAAGAGGGGTGATGAAGAGGGACGAGGGGGCAGAAGAGAGCAATGTGAGATGTGAACAGAGAAGAGGGGTGAGGAAGTGCTCCGGAGGTTGAGATTGAGGAGGGTGAGGGGTGAGAGG